>NW_019392633.1:0-600000 GCF_000648675.2 Cimex lectularius | reverse complement strand
ATGCCTAGAGAAAACAAACATACTGTTTGGGGAAAACTTGCAAACGAAATGCTATTTTTATTTCAATGAAAACAGACTCAACAAAATAAGAAACTGTTCTATATTACATAGTGAGGTAATTAAGTTTAACTTAAGATATTACATAAATAACGTAATTATTGACATTAATTGGGACAAGGTTGATTTTTATGTGTTTTCAAATATTTTTTCTTAAAAATTTGTAAAGCAAGGAAACATGAATTTTTCTTTCAATTTCAGATATGGACAATTCTAATGGGGGATGTGAAAGTGAATGTGAGTGATACACAAATATTGGATACATTAATTGCCAGCTTTGGTGACCCACTGCCAGATTACCAAGAAAATTGGGTCCCCGTGCATATCAAAAATTCCAACAGTGACTTCAATAGCATCTTTGCACCTTGCAGAAGTCTGCTGAGTGGAGTCAAGTACCAGTTTATCTATTCATATTTCGGCCCATTCTCCAATCCCCAGGCTAAAATAATCGGCGCCACAGTCGAGTTTCTGATGGACAAAGCATCCTGCTCTTCTCAAAACTGCCAGTTAAAATTGACTTCAGCAGTCAACTATATCGACGTTTCCCGAAACGCGGTCAATAAGTTTGCAAAAGCACCTGTTGTTAAAATTAAGTTACCACAAGATTTTTTTTACCCATTTTCTTCTAAATGTATTAAAAGCACATTCTCACCTTTTTTAATTATCACAATTGTTTTAAGATTCTTATTTTAAACATTTAAAGAATAAAATATTTAGTTTCTTCTCTTGTGACAAAAATTCTAATGTGCCTTACAAAAATGTAAAATGTTGTACATTTTAAATTAGAATGTAATAAATAAAATTGTCATATTTTCATACTGGGTATCTTAAATTGGGTAAAAGTTAATTGTAACATGTCCCATAAGCTCAAGCCATTTGAAAATACTAGTTTATAATTTTGTAAAAATAATAATTTTTATCTTGCAATTTAGTTTTATTTCATTATTGTGTTAATACAACAAAATAACTGCAAATAATATTTTTTACATGTGTTCACAAATAATTTTAGCAATGTTGATTCAAACAGCTAGCTGTAGGTTTTTTTCTTTGTCATTTGATAAACATACACAAATATATTATGTTTGTCATAATTTTAATTGTTCAGCATCCATTTGCCTAAATAACTTTTTCTTGCTGTCAATAGCTAGGTCAATTCAGCACCCAATGCATTCAGTTCCGAAGCCATTCTACTCATATTCTTTCTTAAATACATCTCTCCTATTTACACTACTAATAATTCATTCATTTAGGGTACATGAAGTACTCAATATTCCTTTAACACTCTTGACACATACATTTACCTAATCGAGGGTCAATGGGCCCTCAATATTCTGCCATAGACTCTCTTGCATCACACATTCACACTAATAAATACATTCACTCTCAGCAAACCAGGTATGCATAACTATTATTACTATATATAATAACAACCCTGTTTCCTCCAAGAATCAGAACAGGGACTCAAAATAATCGCTGCCGGGCTCAAGCACAATTCTCAGATCACGTGGCATTTCTGCGTGTTCTATAGTCTCTGTATGGAGCCAAGGAATTGCACCTTTTAATCAAGTGGGACACATCGAGCAGCCTTCTTCTGCATGCCGGACACACAAGCAGGCTTTGGCTCAAAAGTAAGTGTCTATGTGTCATCCTTGCATGGCCTTAATCATGAGAATGGCCCTTCTTCTACAAGTCATATCTTCCGACGGCCACAGCATCGACAGTGCTTCATACATGATAAATCACTTATTTATATTATAATTGTCCAAAAACTGGGAAAACTATCCTGTTTAACACTAGTGAACTAATTCTTGTTTCTTTTTAAACCAAAAAAATTTTTTTTTAAAGGTAAATCTGATAACGTGTTCCATTAGAAAAAGCTTATTCATTATTATCTTCATTCCTCAAAATTTTTATAATGAGGAATAATAAGGATGATAATAGGATAATTCACATTTATCCTATTTAATTTTAAAATGTGAAGTACATTTTTTTTTGCTTTGTGTCACTACATATAGCCACGGGTAACATTGAATTTAATAGAACATTTGAGATGCATATTTGTGGGAAAAATTTTTTGTTGTCCTTTTTTGTATAGATGACAATTATTCTTTTATGTGCTTTTCTAAGGTAGACTAAACAAATAAAAAATTTTCTTCAATTCTTAACTTCACTAATTTCGTGGTCCGCTTGACCAATTAATATATTACAATTAAGGTTTTTTGGTTGAGAAAAAAATGGCACGAGCGGGATTCGAACCAACGATCTTCGGCTAGATACGCCGCTGCACTACCACTTGAGCTATCGTGACCTCGATCCACTCGGACACTAACTTCCCATCTCAAGAAGATCGTGGGTTCGAACCCCGCTCGTGCCATTGACTTTTTTATCTCAACCAAAAAACCTTAATTAATTGTAATATATTAATTGGTCAAGTGGACCACGAAATTAGTGAATTTAATGATTGAAAATGAAGTATACTTCACTAAAGCTCTCCGTGGCCATTTCATTTGTCGTCGAGAATCCAATCCGATTACACGACATTTGAAAAAATGGCAAAAAGGAGGGAAAATTCAAAAGGTGGTGTTGAGATGGGAAGTTAGTTTCCAAGTGGATCGAGGTCACGATAGCTCAAGTGGTTAGAGCAGCGGTGTATCTAGCCGAAGATCGTGGGTTCGAATCCCGCTTGTGCCATTGACTTTTTTATCTCAACCAAAAAACCTTAATTAATTGTAATTTTCTTCTATGTTTTGGCAATGTGCTAATTTCGAGAAATTTATTTCTTGAAACATTTTAAATACTTAACTCTACCTTAAAAAAACAAAAAATAAAAGCATAATTTTTATCTATAAAAAAAAAATCTCATAAATATATTGAAAAAAGTTGGAAAGGCTCTTATTACCAGGTAACTAGAAAAGTTGTGCTGTTTTTCAGTTGCTAGTATTTTAATACCGTCAATAAGCAATTCTACATCACATAATACCAAGAGGATGCTTCAATTCATTAATTGAGTGTCTTCTTGACCAGTTCACTGAGAATTATAAACTTCTTTCTTTCTCTTGGCTTCAAAACCGACATTTCATATGTGATTATTGTATGAATTTATGCTTGGTGATAGGGTGGGTGAGTCAGCTCTTAAAATTTGCAGTTTTCGGTGATGAAACAATAAGTTAGTGCACTGGCAAAAGTGGTTATTCTGTTTTGTCCTGAGGATGCAGATTTGTCTCTTAAAGCTATATGTCCAATTCATAGATTTAATTTTTTTTAAATGTTTAAAACCTAATGTTACTGCATATTAATTATGATAAATTAAACTTACCATTGCAATAAACCAAGCAATATCAATTGCTTTCAACTAACAAATAAAAATTTTATCACTTGGATGGCATATTTTGATTTCAACATCATTTTTTTGTCCTAAAAAGTGACCAATTGAGGACTAACAAAGAACAGTACAGATTTTTTGCAATCTTTCTTGAGGACGTTTATTTAAACAATTAATAAAATAATTGACATTTATACATGACTTTTTTTAAATGTCACAATCAGAATAAAAATCTGATGGTTGCTATATGATGAACCAATATAGTCGTATTTTTTATTTTAAGAAAGACTTAGGAGAAAGTATGAAAATTGACCTTGGTATAGTCAACATGTGCATTTATTGGAAAAAAGAAAGAATGAGAACCTTATTTCTTCTAACACATTCATTTTAATTTTGTGTCATTACTTAAACAATTTTCATGAAATTATAGAAGTATTAAGAACGAAGGATATTTGCTATTTAAAATTTAGACCCTTAACCAACACCCGTAACAGATAAAAGATCAATTTTCTTGATTGATCTTATATAAAAATGTAATATGAATCACTTGTCAGTTCCTGGAAAGGTATGTTGTTTGCTTTTAACAAGAAATAATTTTTATTAATTAAAATATATTTGTTTATTGCAAGCATGATTCATTTATCAACATAGCAAAACTATAATGTAAAACAATAACACAAACAAAACAAAAAAGAAAATGCAAACAATTGTTTAACTAGTTAGCTTTTAGAAATTACATATAATTAATATTTTTGGTATAGAACAAAATATACAAAATAAATATCACAATGAGTCAATGCCACTATATTAACATTGAATAATTATAGTTGTCATAAAAACATTAATCACCGAAGTACATGTCTTTTTATTTTTATAGGTAATTGTTAAAAGTAATTGTTTGTTTATCTGGTTATTAAATCACAGTTACATACGCAAATTTTAAAGAAATTTTGTACAAATATGATGAAGAAACGGATCGCTATTATTTGGCACAAGATTATCCATTATCAAAATGGATGACCGATTTAGTTTTTTTCTTCAGTACATTAAATAAAATTTTTATAATTGGAAACTCTAAATCTGTTTTCACATTCTGTAGAAATACACACTTCATTCATAGTTTGTTTTATTTAGATTACCACTCCTTAATTAAAGCATAATTTAAATTATGCCTTTTATAATTTGTTTTGAAAAGAAACAGAATTGTTAGGCACTTTTGTGAGATGAATTTGACTATTTTCCACTGATTGCAATTATAAGTTTATTTAAATTTGAGTTCCAATTAAAAATTTAAGTACTCTCTTTATAAAATCGACCAGGACTATACGTATGAATACACTAATATATAAAGTCTTAGCCCCTTTCTTTTATCACAAAATAAATTAATTGTATCAGTTGTGAAATATCCCTTAGTACTATGAATTTTATATAATAAGGGAAGACAATAAGCATTGATCTCAATTTCTATTAATTTGGTTTTCTTTAAAAGAAATTAATTCCAGGGTGCCTAGCTTCTGCTCACATTCTCGTTCAGAACTTAAACTTCTGCCTAGGGGAAAAAAAAGAAAGAAAAATAAATTATATATAAATACATACAAAAACAAACACACAAAAATAAAATAAATAAATAATACAGAATAAAATAAAATGGTGTGCTGATTATTTTAACAAGAAATCAACCAAGATTTAAATTTCACCATAATTATACTTTTTAATGAAATATTTTCTAGAGCAGATAGGGCAAGTTATTCTTCGCTCGATAAACACATTAAACATTAAAATATATAAATAATTGTTCCTTCTCTGAAACTGATGTTGAAATTTTATTGCTTAAGTAAAATATGGTATTTTAACAAAGTACTACTTATTTCCTTGTCCTTCTACACTTATATCTTGAATTATTTAATTTTAAGGCTGAAATTTTATTTTCCATTTTATTATTAGAATATTTTGTTAAAAAAAATTCTCAATTGTTAGGAAATATATTTTTTGCAAAAGATGATCGGCAGTTGCTTTATTTGCTACAAATTTTATTTGAATGATGGATTAAGAAAGTGATCAAAGAGATAATGAAGATGAAAATTAATGATAATTAAAAAAAAAAATTAACACCTACAAAATTAACCTGCAATTGTTGCCAGACACCCTTTTAAGATGGTTCAAACTGCCAATTTATCAGCTCAATATAAATGCATTTCATTTCTTACTTCACATTATGATACAATCGAATTTAGAAAATATCCTCCACAACCACATTTCAGATAAAACGTTTTATACAATGGAAGAATGAGCAATTCGAGCAGTTAAAAAAACAGTCATTTTTCTTTTTAATAATTCATTTAGTCAGAAAACAATGATTGGAAAAGTGTAACTAAATTTCTGTCTCTGTGCGGAAACCTGATTTTTTAGCGTGCACAACAGGCTCATCACTACTGGAATGGCTAGAACCTGATCTTGACCTGGAGGTGTGCACAAGTGGATCAGAATTTTTACCTCTGTATAAAACTGGAGTGTAAGGGTCAACAACATTGTCCAATAAAATATTGTTCGAACCTACCTGCATACGGACTGAACAATGCCTAGGACCGGTGATTCGTTGCTCACTTTCATTAGTTTTATTTAATGGCCTATCGAAACTAATTAAATCACTATCCATGCTATTCTCCAGTCGTGGAGTCTGTGTGTTTTCCATTTTACTCTGCCAACTCAATGAACTACATTCACTTGTTGCACTGTTTATTGATGAATTCTCCGTTGAGTCAATGTTGACGAGGATGCCTTCTGTGACTCCTACCGGTGATTTTCTTCCCCTGAGGTCGGTCGCCGTTTCCGATTCATTTTCCCAGTTGTCAGAATAGTTATTCAGCTTGGAATTCCTGTTGGCTGAAAGAAGCGAACAATCAGAGGTAGCGAATTTGTCCTTTTCTACCGACCTCGCTCGCACACCGATACTGTTACTTGTTAGAATTAATTTATTTGATTTGATAAAAGGCAAGACGGCAGTGCTGATGCTCTTATTAGGTGGATCGCCGAGAGTTTGTGTTGATTTTGTGCTTTTATGTTTAGAGCAAGTGCAAGTATCACAATGCTTTGTTTGCGAACGCTCCTTTTCTCTTTCTTCTAACACTTTAGCCATTATTGCCGCCGAAACTATATCAACAGGCTGATGGTTTGATTTTTCCTCTGCGTTTACATCTTTTTCTAAAATAATAACAAAATCACTAACTAGTAATACTAAGGTCAAATAATTATTAAATAAATCATTATTATTGTATCAAATCATTGTTTTTAGACCGTTTTTCTACATAAAATTGAATGTTTGTATATGTGTTGATGGTAAAAATGAAAACTATTGAATCAATATCAATGAAACTTTCACACTTTGTTTTTATTAGTGTCAGGTGGGTTTAGAGACTAAAATGGGCAATATAACAAATAACGGGTGTCAGGATTTACAAAATACAAAAATAACACTTTTTATTATCTCCCTAGGCAATGCTGGGTTAAAAAGCTAGTTTTAAATAAAGGTGGATGGGTAAATTTAACACTTATTTGTTCTGCCATGTTTCTGTTTGCAATCCTGTGCTATATTCCTAGGCAACCATTGACATGTTGGCTGTTGGTATTCTGCTAGTTTTGCTTTTAGCATTATTTTTATATAATTTCAAGAAATATAATTGTATAAATATGGGTTAGAGTGCCATAACATTGCAGCGTAAAAAGTTCTAATTGAATAATTAATGCACCTTCTGAATATATGGCCTAACAACAATGATTTAATATAACTGATCCACAAAGGAATAAGAAGGATAATAAAAAATATTTTTTATTTTTATTTTTAAAGACTGGTTTATAAGGCAGGTCATTTTGTTATTAAATGATGCAACTTTAATTCACGAAAAAAGTTATTTCGTTAACTAATAGAAAACAACGTGCCTTCTTAAATGGCCTATAAAAATATATATATGTAATAACAATAATCCATAATGTATTAAATAAATGAAGAAAATAAAACCAAAATTATTAATAATACACAGTTATGCATTTTATATGTAAATTAATTAATTTTTGGTTTTTATCATCATTTCTTAACACGTTAAATGCAGTTGACAGGGGGTGTCATTGGCCACAACAGTTAAGGCGTTGACACACCGCTAAAGGTCCCGGGTTCGAATCCAGCGGCTCTGTCATAATTACAATTTTTTTTTTTAACAAACCCTTTTTGCTCAGTCTATGGGTTGACAAAGTGTTGACATGGATGTTATTATTTAACAGTAATTAAATCTACAGGGTGTTTGGGCCAAATTGGACCGCAGTAAATGTGTGAATTAGAGATTAAATAAAAAAATAATTTATTGAAAAGGTTTGCAAATAATTAAATATATATGCACAAACACACACATTTTTATGGCCTTATGACCTTTGCATATTAGCCAAGGAGGGAAGGGTCATGTTGAAAATGGGCCAGAAGCGATAGTGAGAATTGAACCCATGACTGAGGTCAAGAGCCAAGTCCATTTTAAAAATATTTATAATGCTTATATATGCAAAAGTAACTATTAATTACATTTTTTTTATTTCCTTCTTCTTCAACATAAACATATAGTTGTATGATATAATATATACTTTTTGTCTACTTTTATGGTCGTTTCATATGTTGTCAATAATAATTTATTTAAAACGTGTGTACTTTCTTGTATGAATGCTTTTTTTTTCTTCTGGATACCAGGGACTGGGAGGAGTTCCCTCCTGATCAGCTGTACAGCTTATTGTACTTTATCCCTGGCTCCATATTTTGGGGGGAGGGCTCGCAACACAAATGTGAACTTCAGCCCCCGTTGTAGCGGTGTTCTTCCATCGAAGAAACTCATTTTTGAAGGGAGTTGGGACCAAATTCAGGGTCGCTGAGATCCGATCCCGCCCCTTCCATTGATGAGTGCCGTGTCAATTTCTTTCAATTGCGGCCACCGGTCCCCTTAGGCGTCAGAAAAGTCCAGGGGCGATGGTGGGGATCGAGTCTGACGCCTTAACCACTCGGCTACCGCGGCCTCCCTGTATGAATGCTTTCTGCAAATAATTCTGGATAATCTGTCTTTTAGAATTTTTATTAATCCCCTGATAAGTATTAAAGTGCGAACTTAATTCTTATTCTGAGATAATTAGTGTAGTGATGAAATAAAATAGTTGCATTACTACAAATAATAAAGTGTCGCTGTTTGGCATAAACCCACATAAGTACTATCTTTCTACTTGTTATAATTGATGCGTAAGAAGTGACAAATCAAAAGGTTTTATTCACCTATAGTTCCTTTGTTTACAGAGTAAACCATTGCTGTTGGAGGGTAAGTGGGTATCGGTACTTTAATGGTTTTCATTTCTGCTTTGGGAGGAATATTCCCATTCCCATCAGATTGTCTCCTCTTACTTGAGATATAAGTCCTCACTTTTTGCTGCATCTCACTTGGCAACTTCAAAAAAAATTTAAATGAATAACATAAATATCCACAAACATTTGAATTTATAGAAACCTAGCTTTAATTAATAACATATATATACCACAAAAAATTAATTACTCACAGAGTCATATTTTTGAGAAACAAAATTCGAAGGTTTGCACTGGAGTAACTGTATTGCTAAATTTACATCGTTTCGGTACCTCTCCTGTTAACAAATTTAATATTTCAACCAAAAGAATTTTGATAGTCAATGGCTTACGTACATTTTCTTCTTGGAGTCGGCTGACATTGAACTTCTCATCGACTAAACGTTTTGTTAAATTAGATACTTCACTTGTTAATGCATTTTTTTCAGTCTCACATTTATCGACAATTCTCAAAAGTTTGTCTTCCAGATTCTGGTTTACTTTTTGAACCCTTTTATGCGCTTCATATAGCCTGAAAAAAAAAAAAAACTTGTAATTTTATAGGCAGAAAATGGTTTACGATTTTGAAAAACAAGGAAATGTTTAGACATAGAAATGTGAAAAATATTTCTATCACAAATTAATTAACTGATTTCCATATTTGTCTCGCTTTTTTCCAAATACTATGAATTCATACCTCGAATATTTATCCTGCCATGTTAGAAGCTCCTCAGAAATAGCTGCCATTTCACCATTTGGAAACTTGTCAGCTTCCTTTAAGAAATTAGTTTCCATAGTTAAAATGTGATTCTCTTTTTCGATCAATTGCTGTTTTAAGTTTTCAATTTCTACATGGAGATGAAGACCTGAATGATCACCACATTCTTGACAATGGCATCCGCATCCCTGAACACACAATTAAACAAAAAAGAATTGTCAATGTAAAATGAAAGTTTACACTCCCAAGGAGAGTTGAGGATATAACTGAAAGTACATTTAGAAATATTTGTTGAACACAACTGCAATACAGCTTCAATAACATGATAGTCAATAGTCTATACATAATATTATGACATCTTGTCAATGAAAACTGAAATTTTTATTACAAAATATATATTACTTAATGAGATAATTCATAAAACTATGACATGAAACAATAATTTTAGTTTAGGATTAATTATTTATTGAATTTTGTTTTAAATTTGAGTTAAAAATATCATAGAAATTTTTTCAATGTAAAGGATACTTGATTGTTGCCTTGTCAAATTAGTAAATTTGAATAAAACTGTCAATTACAATATGCTATGTAGATTGTACATACTTGTTATTAAAAGAGTCATTAGTTTGCCAACTTATAATCAATCACCAATCAGTATACAGTCAGTAGATATTTACTTCCCATTCATAATTTTATTTCAAACAAAGACAATGCCTTAAATTTGAAAGGGCCGTTATATTATTATTATTTTTTTGAATGAACTGTTAATTATAAAAAACTTTTCTTTTCAATTTACTAGGTTGTAGGAATTTCAAAAGAACCTCACAAATATATTAATTGGTAGAAAATGTTAACTACATGTTGAACCGGCCCAGGGTCACTTACTGGGTCTGCAGCTCCACTCACAGGTTTTTGAAACCCATTATCAACTCTAAATGTAAACTACTTTATTTAAGGTTTGCACTTTTTTTCAGAAATGAACTAGCACAATCAAACTGTTTCCGGATTTGCAGCCACAAAATGTCATAATAGGCTGATGATATTGTTTTCTACTCACTCCTGAAGGATGTACACAATATTGAGCAGTGGAAGTTTTTATGAAAGGGGCCCAATTTACAATTTAGATGTTGACAAGGCGCCCATCACTAAAGGTAAAAGTCTCGGGTTCAGATCCTTCTACATACTTATAAATAGGCTTTTTGTGAAAAACATTGACATACCAATGCTTGATATCGTTGACACCATGTTAAAGTGACGAATATGGATTTCTCCACTTTTCAGGAGAGCCAAAAAACCGATTTACCCATAATCTAATGAAGCTAGAGATTCGTAAAAATGACATTACAGATTTCGGTCTACCGGTCACCGTATAGATTCAATATTTTACCACAAGGTGGGCCTCATAGAATGCAACGGTAAACGAACGAAAAAAAAAAAGCGATTTTTCACATTCGTCACTTTAACATGGTGTCAACGATATGACCTCTGCTGTTGCAACCCTTGTAAAATAAAGACTTTTTTTTTACAACTGGAACATCAAAATTAAGTGAAGTACAACGGAGACAATCATTTTCTGCAAATGGAGTCTGTTGTTTCCTAAGAGAATCCAGTATGAAAGGGAAAGTTTACCAGGCATATCAAAATCACTGATGGATAAAATTATCGCACCACCCTTAAATTTACATGTATTTAGTTTTATTTGCATTTTGCATACCAAAAATAGGTTTGGTTGAAAAAAATCAGACTTTAAAAAGAAAATGTTTATTACCTAATTCTAAAAAGATAATTAATTATTGAGTAAAGAAAAAAAACTTTTTTGTACCCTTTAATACTGTGTATTTCCACTTTTGGCATGCATCACAACACCCATTAAATTCTGTTGCATTCCTTTGATAAGATTTCAGGTAAAATCCTGAGGAATTCTTTCCCATTCATCAAGAACAGCCGTTTCCGACTTTTCAAGGGTGCAAATCTGGACTTCGCACTGGCCACATGCAAGCACTCAATCCAACATCATTCAGGTAGTAGGTACAATACGCTCTTTGGGGCCTGGCATTACCTTGCATTAGCAACAATCTTTCATCGATGTGGGGGCAAATGGAACTACATGTTCTTTGATTATGTCTCATAAGTGCTCTGTGAAGTATGGAGATCTTCCATGCACAAGTAATTGGTGCAAGCATCTAAAGAAATACTATCCCAGAAAAAGGACCACTGTAGAACCATAAAGCATTGGACACACTACGCCTATCAAAATATTTGAGGCCAATTCTGACCTCATCGGTTAACTGAACTCATCCCTAATCTTCTAATGTCCAATTCACATGTTCCTGTGTGAACTGAAGCCTGGCCTTTTTATGAGCTGTGGTAAGAAGAGTTCCATGAGCCAGGTGCCCTGAGGCTATTTTCATTGAGCCTTCTTACAGTCTTGGAAGAAATTGAAACATTTCACATTTTCTTATCTCATTTCCTGTAATGCAGCAGTTTCGTAGAGCCTGAAGAAAGCTGAATCTATCATCTCTCTTCCGTAGACCTAGATCGATCTTTCTAGTATGAAGCCCTGTTTCTTTGAAGCGCCGAAGCACCCTTCCTATTGGAGTGTTTTGTTCAGTCTCCTGGCAACTTTGTGCTGGCTGTATTCTTCCTCCCTAATAATGTTATGACCCTGACAATGTCTCACTCAAATGCCTGTCAGTAGCCACTGAAAAAGGTTTAAGAATAATGTCAAATGATTCAACAAAGGAAAAAGATTCACTCAAAGCAATCTTTAGGCATAACCGAATGGAAGGGCATAAGGCTACTTTTTGTGCAACTGGGATTAATCAGTACAAAAGTAAACAAGGGAAGTAAACAAAGAATTATTTACTGTTTATTTGGACTATGATAGCACCTAATTACCTGTAACTAATGTAGAAAGATAATGGATTTAATTGTGCGTTAAACTTGTCCATTAGTATCTCTGTGATAAAAGCTCACCTTTACTTCTTTCAGAAAGGTCAGGGTGAATAAGGGCAAAGTGTTTATCCGAATATTTTACCCCATGCTCTATCAACAGATAATTTGTCACAGGGCACAGATATTTCAATGCTAGGCTGTGGTCAGGTTGATGCTTAACCTCATAACTGATTGAAAGATCGCCTTCACTTTCAAAATAAAGGATAGGGTACAAAACTGTATGAATACTTCCCCCCCTTGCTTTATCGCAGGATGCAGGCCAATAAACTTCTTTTGGCGGTGGTCAGCCCTGCACTGCTCAGAGTCTTGCATTCAGATCAAACCTCACAACAGGTTGTGCAGAATAACTTTCTGTGGCTTGTAACAGGCTACTAACGTATCATAACTATACACTGTGATAGAGTATAGTTTCAGTACAATGTGCTGTTGAGTAGCTATAACTATTAACATGGATGGAGACTAGGAAAGTGACAAGTGCTCTTCTACAATTGGCCATAGGCAGGTGGGGGTGTTTAAATGAATTTGCCCTAATAAAATATATCACATATATTATATCAAATATATCACATATATCAAATATATTACATATTTAACGTTTTATCGTTGTTATTAATATCGTTAAGCAATAGAAACTCCAATGCGTTTGAAAATTGTAAAATGAATTCTATAAATGGTGATAAGACTCTAGTTTAAATAGTTAGAAGGTCAAAAGTCCGTCGAATAGAAATTCGATTACTTATGTTATTAACTATCCATGGCACAAACTACAAAGCGACCAATTACGAAAATACTCACATTGCACGTTTTAGCTTTGAAGGACATCATAAAGGCAAGGAACGGAAGGAAAAGAAAAATGGTCCTGTCGTAGGATTCTCCAGTTTGAAGGCGATCTTGCTGCTGATGTCACAACATAGCTGTCGACGCGGCTGGCGGGCTGGTTGGCCGTTTTTTCCTCCTTGCGAACCGTCAACACAGGTTTCCGTAGCGAGAATAGAGCCACGACATGAACAACTTAGGTCGAGGAGCACTAAGACGACAGCCACTACGTTCGTGAGTCGGGCACACTGCAGTCTCTGCAACGATACGCGCAGCGGTTGAACTATTTACGAGCGGATGGGATTTCTGCTCAGACAGGCCATGCAATTTGCACCAACGCGGCCCACTTTGTTTTCTTACGATTAGACAACAGTTAACACAGTGCAGAAGACGGGAAGGGGGGAACAGACGGTCCGTCCGTCAGTCGGTCTCGTCTCCTGTTTCCACCGGCAATCACTCGCGTCACTCTCGACGAATCGTTTCCCGGGCAAATTCAAATCAGCATCGGTAAAAGGCGATTCCTTTTTGTTCCACTACCGCAATTCAATTCTTACATCTGTTTTACTTTGGAACGTTTATATTTTGTTTGACTAGAAATTTAATGGTTGAAATTATGCCAGGCACACAAGGTCCATCCACGGGTTGAAACGTGTGTCAGTTGTCTTCCTGGTTTGAGCATTTCACAGTGTTCGATGTGGTAACTGTGAAAATACTTCCTCCCATTTGTCATGGGGCCTTCTTTAACATCTAAACTCCTCTAAACCTCACATCCCATTGGCAGAAAAAGCAAGTGTACATGGAGCTGTTTTTAAAAACTCTGTTAAAACTATTGGGTTGTCCGGAAAATAATGCAGGTTTTCAAGTTTTCTTTTAATTACTCAAGTACGAATGTTAACACTTTTTAATCCTCTTCCAAACAAAATTGTTTGCTTACTTCAGGAGCATTTCATTCTTTGGGAAAAATTCAATTTTAGCAAGATGACAACGCGTGATTTTCGCGACATTTCGTTTCACGAGTTTAAACTCGGTCGGAACGGTGCCCAAACGGCTAGAGGCAAATAAGATTTATTGTTCTTCTTCTGCGGATGTAATTAAGGTAATCAGTTGGCTTTAGTGCTAATTTTTGTAATAAGGTAATATGAATGTGTTTGTTTCTTTTTAATAAGCACTTTTCACGTGTTTTTCCTTGTTTTTGTTTGTGTGACGTTGCAAGTGACAAACTGATCTAGGTGATTGCGTCCTATGAAGACGTGGAATGTATTGTTGGCCTGGTCAACTGAGAACTGAATCGAAAGCGACTACGGTTTACCTTACTCGTGTGTGTGTGTGTGTGTGTTTGTGTTTGTGTGTGTGTGTGTTATGTGCACCGCCCTGGTTCGGTCCGACAAACCAGATAAATAAACTTGTACTTGTGCAGGCCGGCCTTTTTAGTTCTATCTTCTTCTCTCTGGCAGTTGGATGGTGGAGGATGCCTTGAAAGTAATTGAAAGATTGCTATATTGCTAAATTACTCAGATATGCGGATGACCTGCTATATATGGCTCTAATCCCTACATATTTGCAAGGAATATCAATTCATCAGATAATTACTGCAAAAACAATGAGGCTTAAAGGTCAATGAAGTAAAATCGGAATAAATGAGCTTTAGACAAGGCTGCACAGTCGCACCCGCACTTCTAGAAACCCATCCTATCTTATCCCAACAAACACCACCTTTTTTTAAAACTGTAAATTAATTTGTTGAAGTCGTGAGGAGCGGTCAAGAATGAGGTAGTTTAGAAAAACACTTTTTTTAGCCGACGTTTCGACCTTTATTCGGGTCATCTTCAGGGCATAAAGTGTGGTACTATTCTTGTGGTGTCATATTGGTTTTGTGTTAAAGTGTTGTGAATTAACCCTGTAGAGTAAAGCCCTCAGGATTCCTTAATCCCTCAATTAAATGAATATAAACAAATTTTTCGGCTTTGAATTAAAAAAAAATGAATCTTTAAAAAAAAGCTGTTATTCCTACAAAACGATAATTAGTTGTTAATATTTAAACTTAAAATTATGAATTTATACATGCGGGGAGCACGACTTTCTGAATAAGCGTTCGCATATATGAACGAAAGTTCAAATTTAGAAACATATTATCATGATAAATAATTATACACATAAATAATTATACAATTATACACACAAAACCATCAGAAAACACAAAATCAACAAATGTACACAACAAAATGGGTTAGAACGTGTTTTGTACTAAGGTTAAATAGCAAATAAAATTGTTATGTCTATAAATTCAATAGTTGTTTCCCTCATTCATCACGAATGATCTAATTCGCATAGTTTGTGTGTAGTATATACCTTCACGAGGCTTGCTGAGTTGGAGTTGCTGCCTTCAACAAAACCCAAGTAGCAAGGAACTGCCATTACAGAACGTTAATGATTTACTGTGGAACGCCTCCTGATGAACCATACAGCATGGGGCGTACTACCCTGAAGTAGGCCATCTCCAGATTTGAGGCCAACCCTCACTTCATCTGTAAAGAGGACTCCCCCCCCCAATATTTCAATGTCCGATTTACATGTTCCCGTTCAAATTGAAGCATGGTCATGTTGTGAGCTGTGGTAAGAAGAGGTCCACAAGCCGGGTGGCCGGCCCTGAGGTTAATTTTATTAGCCGTCTTCTTACTGTCCTGGAGGAAATCGAAACATTTAGGACTTGTCTTATCAGATTTTTTATCTACTTTCTCCTAATGCTGCGGCTGCCTGATGACAGATGAATCTATCGTCTCTCTTGTCTGTAGACCTAGATCGACCCTTCTTGTATGAAGATCTGTTTCTCTGAAGCGTCGAAGCAACCTTCCCATTGTTGGGTGATTTGCACTCAGTCTTCTGGCGACTTTGCGGTGGCTGTATCCTTCCTCTAATAATGTTATGACCCTGACACTATCATACTCACTCAAATGCCTGACTGGAGCCATTGCAAAAGTTTTAAGAATAAGAATAATATCAAATGATATCAACAAAGGAAAAGGATTCGTTGAAAGCAATCTTTAGGTGTGGCTGAATGGAATGGCTTCCTAATTTTTGTGCAAATGGGATTAGTTAGTACAAAAGTAAAAAAGGAAATAAAAAAAGTATTATTTACTGTTTATTTTGACTACCATAACTCCTAATTACCTGTAACTAATGTAGAAATGTAATGTAATTAATTTTAAACTAAATAAATTCTGCGATGCGTTAAATTTGTCCGTAAGTGTATTTATCCATGCATTAAAAACACAATTTATATATATTAAATATATAATAAATCAAATTATTTAAAAATAAAAGGAAATTTTCAAAATTATATTTATTGCAAAAGTGATTTTAAAGTAGAAATGGTGATGAAGCTCAAAAATCCGATGATTATTAATTATAATATTAGAGTTACATTTGTAATGAAATTTAAGTGGAAGAGCTAAACACGGGCAAAGGATGCGAAGTCGGCTGCGAATGCTTTTTTTTTTAAATTAACTTTTTTTTTGTTGGTTTGTGATAATGAGATAGTTTAGAAAAACACCTTTTTCATTTTTCTTCGACGTTTCGGCCTTTATTCAGGCCATCTTCAGGGCATAAAGTGTGGTGTTATTCTTGCGGTGTCATATTTGTGGTGACCACAAGAACAGCACCACACGTCATGCTCTGAAGATGACCCGAATAAAGGTCGAAACATAGGCAAAAAATGAAAAAGTTTTTCCAAAACTACCTCTTTCTTGATCGCTCCTCACATATCCTAGAAATTATTAAACAACCAAACGATCACTAAAAAAACAACATATTATTTTTATGTGGTAACACCAATGCTGATCACATGAGGCATCGAGCAAAATCGAAAATCTGCTTATAGGAACGCACTTGCTACAAGTGGACATCTGCGAGGGAGGAGAGTCGATTTGGGAGGGGAAATACATAACTTTAAATACATCCGTGTAGCTCTGTCCTCAGTCTTTGCGATGTTTTCTACGTGTAACGACTGTAGGATGTGGAGACGTAGGCCGACCACCAACTCGAGGAGGCTATCCTTGTCACTCCCAAGACCTCCCCGCTATTCTTACCGAACCAACGGTAAAACAACTTTTTTTTGTTTAATACGTTTTCGAATTTTATAAATATTTGGAAATATCTTAGTTGTATTTGTAGCAGACCATCTTACAAGGGAGAGAAATCCTAAAAAGGAAGTGCAGACTGCAGAAAATTTCATGAACAGTATTATTTATCCTCTTGTGAACAAATTTAATTTTTTTTAATCTGACCAAAAAGACCTAATGGATTCAATATGCAAAATTTCCGCATTGAAAAAATAAGTGCTCCATTATTAACACACGCATTAAATATTAGGAAAATAAATAATATAAGTAAAATTTAAAAAGATTTATTATTATTTTAAAAAACATAAGTTTTCATTATTACATATTTCGGTTTGTATATTTATTGATTATTGCTTGGTACTATGTCTTGATTCTTAAATTGTAAATTGGCAACCGAATTCTTTTTAAAAATTTTTTGTATATCATCTATTTTTCGAACACGTGAAAAATATTTAAATAACAACCCCTTGAAAAACCCTTCGTCGAATAAAATAATGTCAAAATTTCGAAAAATGACAGTCCAATTAAATCCACGTTAAAAAAATCATTATTTAGTTGTGAATAGATTTTTTTTAAATATCACTAATGAAAAACAGTTCTTTTGAATCTGCCTGTCATATTTAACCATCAATCAACCTGCGTTACTTCTTTCTATCGAATCACTTAAATGAACTAAACATTAGTGATTTAACTTCAATATCAAATGGCCAGAGAAACCCGCACTTCGTTCTCTGAGACCCAAACACATGGTTGAACCATAGATTAATAATATTGGCAGAAGTGTATCTATCTACGTACAATGGCTTTAATTGGAACAAATAGGCGTACAACTCTTACAAAATAAAACACTAAAATGCTGAATATATATTACTAAATTTAAAGTTAATTTATTTATCCTATCGTGCTTTGATGAAGAAAAAATTGGATAAGGGACCCGCGACCGTCAAAGGGAGAGGACATCTTTCACATCAACGACCCTACAATGAGTTATTTATTTTAAAGGTACAATTAGGGTTTTATGCCCCATTACATGTATATATACATATTAAAAATAAAGTGTTATAAAAACACAATAAAATAATAGTAACAGCAATCATAACAAAACGTAATAAAATATACAAAAGAATAATGACAATAATATATTTTTAAATATTAATTATTTATAATCGAATGGTGAAACCAAATTATGAAAGAAAAGCAGAAAGAAAAAACAGGAAACGGGAAAAAGAAAAGGAAGGCGGAAGAAAATGTGATGATGGCGTGGACCAGAAACAAGCCAATTCCATAGTAAATTAATAGCAAATTCCATTTATGTAAATAATAATGCCTTAACCGATATCCTTGGTTATGCCTTAGAGATATTGAACGTGGGCTATATTTAAGGAAATGATAAATTGATTCGTACAATTAATTTTTTTCCTGATAATCTGAGAATGTCAGATAGATCGCTGGATGTGCTACTTCGTCTAAAAAATGACCAGATATAGGTATGTGATTAAACAGTCCTATGTTATGCTAAGATTTGGTGTTGAAAACTAGAATGACTCAGTAGTAAATGCGACTAAAACACCTGAATAACATCATATAGTTGTTTGCATTTTTCACGCTTTTATTACCCACCAACTGTTCAAACATACCAAAATTGGGAAACGGAAGTTTAATGAAAGTATCAATCGTCTTGTCTCAACGTTTTCCGAAAGTTTTAAAGTTGAATAGTTCAAAAACTATAAGTAAAATAGGTTATGTTAAAAAAAAATCAGGAAAACTATTAACCTGCTAAAAACTTACAACTTTTTGTAATAATAATTTTTCTTTAGTTAACGATTGTGATAGAAAGTAGAGAATTAGCGTTTTAACGATGGCGACTTGTTTTTTAAGTTCTCGATAAGAACGTTTCTCGTTTTATATCCGACCTAAGTTTCCCACAGTTTGAGCAACTCGTTGTCAATATTTAGTCTGAAGTTAAGAATAGCCTAGTATTAGAAACGAAGGAATTCACTAGCATTGAAACCATTTGGGATTTTATGATGAAACGAGAATAACCGAGAATTAGTCACCGGGTACGAACACAAGGGGATGGGCTCTTCTGTCTAGAATAGGAAAGGAAACAAGTGTTCTTTTTTCAGATGTCAAAGCTGTAAACCGTCGAAGTGCGACATCGTCTCTGGTGCTCCTAAAACCATCAACCTATCGAATGAGCTTTCATGTCGATGTGAGCGGAATCTTAATGTTACCCAGCAAACCAATTTTTATATGTGCTAATATGCAAAAGTGGTTCCGATTGTCTTTTTTCCTCTTTGTTGAATCAAGGCGTTGTTTGTTGGCATATAGGGATAGGGGATAGGGAAAAAAAGTGCACTGCACCTCGACCTGAAGAGATCTATTACTCCCCTGTTTTTTTATAACTCACGGCCAGCTTCAAGTTGTCAATCAGCCTCCATAGCTTTCCCAACGGTTCCTTAGTATAGGATCTTGCTTACGGGTTTTCTTGTCTTAGTTGCAAGAACCTGTACCTACTTAGACCCTCACAGAAACATAGAATGTGTTCTGCGGTCTTCTCCTCTTCCTGGCAGTATCTGCACAGTGTTTCTTCTGTCTGTACACATCCGGTGCATGTGCTTTCTTAATGCTTGTTGGCATATACTAATGTCTTTTCCAGTAATGTCAGTATTCAAGGGTGATTCATTAACACCGAAGAAAAAAAAAAAAAAAAAAAACGAATCTGCAGTGTATTCAATTGCAAATTTAAAATGTATTTACATACGGCAGACCGCATCTCACGATCTCGGAATAATCATTGACTAACGGCCACTAAAAACCACACTTATTTACATATTATTAGTTTCGACATCATAAAATGGATTAGTTGAAATAGGAATTAATCAAATCTAAGTTACTATTTCTCAATTTTTGGTTTTGTCAGTAGTTTTATCTTTAGTGATCATGTCTGAATCCGCTTGTTACGTTTAAACTGATCGTACGTGTTTGATATATTTTGCATTTATGCATACTGAAAAAAAAATTATAAATCGTTTCACAACAGACTGGCGCTGGAAATGTAAATTCGCCCAAAATGTGCATAAGACGTACCGGCACGCAGCGGGAACAGAGGTCGACAAAAAGATGAGAGATACCATCAGAGCACTTAATAAACTAAGAGCCCAATAGAAAAAAATTAATATGGTCCATTAATTATTCAGAAATCGTGAGATGCGGTCTGGTTTTGATGTAGGTTTCAGAAAAACGTTTTCTTTATCGGGCCAACGTTTCGATCTTTATTGAGATCATCCTCAGGATCCAGGCCTGGAATTTACAAACATTGTTTAAATTTAACAAATACATATATAAACANTTGTTAAATTTAAACAATGTTTGTAAATCCCAGGCCCTGAAGATGATCTCAATAAAGATCGAAACGTTGGCACGATAAAGAAAATGTTTTTCTGAAACCGCATCTCACGATTTCTGAATAATCATCGACTAACGGTCTAACGGTCACTAATCACCACACATGGTCCATTAATTTGTCCAAAATAAAATAATTAAAACAGATAGATTGGTATTAGTTCGTTTCGAGGTGATCACGGGAAACACCACCTTCAGTGAATTGTGTAAAACTGAAAGTTAAAAAACTTCTGTGTATTTTTTGCTATAAATAAATGATTTCAAAGTTAGAAGTAACGACCACTTTTTCACTCACCAACACTTTCAAGTGGATCAAGGTATCAAGAAAAAAACAAATTCAATTTTACTGCCAAACTTTGACCTTAAAATCGGTCAAAAGCTTAGCAGTAACAACTGAATTTACTTTTTTTCTTCATGCCAATACCTTTGCATATTTCTTCTAGAGTGTTCGTGGATAAATAAATGTGCAAAGTAATACTGTTGCAATAATTATTCGTTAATTTACGGTTTTACAGTTTGAACGTTCTGTCGGCATTTTGCCTCTCAATCTTATAGAAAATTAATTTCAAAAAATATTATGAATAAAGAAAAGACCTCTAAAATCAGCCAGCGGAAGGTAAATCAAAGAAACATAAGCGGAAGAAACGCTTACTTTTGTCAAAAACGAGGTACAACATCCGACGACTGTTAACTTGAGACCTTGGGCCCACTTGCCATCCCACTGCACGCCCAGTTGTCTTCTTTTAGCAATCGCGTTAAAGAAATCAAGTCTTTTGTTTTCTCGCTGTACTTTTTTAGACAAAGAATGCATTTCCTGATTTGCCAAAAACACCATTTTTATCTCGCTAGGTAATTGAATGCAGTTGCATCCCGTAGTTAATGAAAGCATATTAAACAAGTCGGTAAAGATCACCGTTTTGTCAAAATTTACGGATTCCGTATAAAAATCATCGATATTTAACGGTGGACGTTCGGCAACATGTTTAATAAAAAGAGAGGTACTTTTGCCGAAAGGAAGACAAGAGATTACACTCTAACGTCGTCCTTGTAAGGTCCTTTGAGCATTAACATCTTCTTTTCAGCTCACCATCCGTCATTTTATCAAATTATCTTCGTTATGTTGTAACCATAAAACGAACCTTCATAAATCAGACCATTTAAGAACTAGGTCAGATTTGGTAATGTTAAACCGAAACGGGACAGTCATCGTAGGCGATCTCTGTCAAGGGCGTTTCAGAATTCCTGATTTCGTCCCACGGGGAGCTCGCCTTATTATTTATAATTGCAATTTTCATCCTAAAAGGGACAATTTCACAAAAGGGCAAAGCATAACGATTTATTTATCGTTATGGATGGTTAGGGGACAATTCTACATTAACTTTGTTCACCTCTCTCCAACGTTTTTATTAATATTTTCGGTCATATGTTCGCACTGAGTTTTTTTGTGTTGTTTCCTATGTCTGGTTTATTTTTGAGTTCTGAGGTTGTTTATGTTGTGAGCATCACGACTTACTAACTGCCAAACCGACACTGAAGATGAAAAGTATATGGCGTCTAACAGACCAACTAACAGTGAGGATAGACAAACAAACATGATCCGACCAAGTTACACGGCTTCTTTTTTCAGTATTTATTAAATCGTCGGGGTTTTCAAATTGAAGCGAGATGTGTTCAGATCCCATCAAAGAAGGCTCGAATCAATGGGGCAATTTGTTTACAGTAAATTCTGATTTGCTGACTGTGCCCTGTTTTCAACTGGAACATTGCCCAGTTTACACATTCTTTGTTCGAAGCTGATTCCAACTTTTTGTGGTAACAGGTGCCTTTTTTTAAAAAGGCTGATTTCTTCAATAAACCATTCATAATTAATGGAACAGCTGAGCAACATCAAGTCTACAGAGATATAAACATGGATGTAATTAAAAAGTTAATCAATAAATTATTTATCAATTGTTGCTTGGCAGCCGACGAGGAAGGAGTTCTGCTATTTTATCTCGCTGAGGTGCAAACCATTTTACTTAATGCTTTTCTTCGCTAGTTTCGCTTTTCAATCTCCATCGAACCCAGTCCGCTACCTTGCGCTTTTAGATAGCGGACTTACAAGGAACCCTCATACAAGATCAAAACCACAAGAGCTTAAAAAAAGATATGGAATGCTCAGACACCTACTTGGACCAAAATCAACACTAAGCATACATAACAAACTAACCGCTTGACACTCATCAAACCTATTTGGATTTATGAAGTCGAACTGTATGGCACGGCCATATCATCCATCATCCAACGAATTCAATCTTTCAATCTAAAGTTCACCGCCATATCCTCAATGCTCTCTTCTACGTCCCCAATCGAACGATCCATAATGACCATAAAATCCCATTTGTGGACAACACGCTTCCTCAATTTCTACTTTAAACTACCCCTCCACCTAATTCACTAGCCCTAACTCTTTTCCCTACATCCGACCTTACGGTCCCACGAGTGTCACCTCCCAATTAAATAAAAAAGAGCTGGTTTCTCTCCCCACTGACTCCCGGTCTGACAGATCTGTCAGATTTGTATATAACTATACTATTTGCTCAATGTATATTTTGTGGAGACAGCATTAAACAAGATAAATTTTAAAAAATTTATCTAGTTAATTATTTTTCTTATTGTATGATTGTATTTATTATTAAGTTTTTCTAATTTATTAAAGCAATTTAAGCATCTACAAACAAGAAATTGAGTGTAACGAAAAGCCTCCCTGTAATGTCATTAATGACAGAATAAAAATGCCCTCAAACGCGCGTGGTATGCTCTTCATGAACAATGTAATAATTGCTATAAAAGACAAATTAAACAGGTGAACGGAAACGGGAGGTAGGATTTTCTTATCTCTTTAAACAAAAACAAATATCAGTCTACCGACTCAGGACCTTTTAACGTTTTGGCCAAAAGATTGCACGTTCACAACATCATTGTTTTTGCTTGGAACAGACTAAAATCTGAAACAAACACTTAACGACTCCAGCTGAAGCGGCATAGGGTCACTTATTGGGTCTTTGTTGTATTCTTCAATGCGTTTCGGCGATCCGAGCCACTAGAATCTTGCATTGTGGACCTATTAAGTAGTATCGCAATGCCCGCTTATACAATGGTAATGACTACCACTGACTTTTTACCTTGAAAGTGATTCAACTGCCAACGTCCATACCATGCTGAATACACCGGTTCTCGTCTTGAAAGTGGTACAACTCTCGTGGCGGAGCCGTAGAGCAACGGAGCAGTGTGTTTGTTTCCAGGAAAACCCTCCCTTTATTGTCAGACCTTTCTGAACCGAATGCCAAGTGGTGAACATTAAAATCTCTAGCAATTTTGAAAGGGGGTGAGAATTGCTTAAAAAAACAATTCCATTGCCATAAGGATAAATTATTCGTAGCGGAATTGTAAACCGAAACTATCGTTAGAATTGGAGTGCTGTTAGATACAAATTTAAGATCTATGATTATTCAGAAATCGTGAGATGCGGTCTGGTGTGATGTAGGTTTCAGCAAAACATTTTCCTTATCGTGTCAACGATCTTTATTAAGATCATCTTCAGGACTCAAAGTGTTTGTTTTCTGTGTAATTGTGCCATACTTGCACTCTCAACACGACACGCAAGAATGCCACAATTACACAGAAAACAAACACTGAGCCCTGAAGATGACCACAATAAAGATAGAAACGTTGGCACGATAAAGAAAATGTTTTTCTGAAACCTACATCACACCAGACCGCATCTCACGATTTCTGAATAATCATCGACTAACGGTCACTAATCACCACACATTTTAACACCTATGACGATAAGATCTTCAAAATTGTGCCTTATCAGAATGCATACTGTATTTTATTTTTAATTAGCAAACCATCTCTGTCAAGTTGGCCAAATGTAGTCTGAGAAATTGCATTTTCTTTCAGACCGGCCCAGTTTCGGAAATAATCATGTCCATATTTTGCATGTTAGCATGTGCTCGAAATTTCATTTTTTAGGTAACATTGAAGGCATTTCCCGATAACCCCCAATTTGAACACACAAGAATTTGTACTATGGCTAATATGCAAGATCATAAAGCCAATAAAAGAAAAAAAATGGTGTTAAAGTATTATGTGCAATCATATTTCTAAACTTTTGGACTAATTATTTTGCAGTACACCTTCCGCATATTAAAATTTTATTTGAAGTTGCTTAAAAAATACGACAATATTCGAAACAACTGTGATGAATGAGATACTTTCTTCCGGTAGTTTGGTTTTCTAAACCGAGACTTCGGAATCTAGTTTTTTCACTTTTAATGATATAGAATTCAATATGGGACTAACTGGAACAGACTCGTTTCCTCGAGGATGATGTTTATAAAATATTAATTCAGATATCGTGAGATGCGGTCGGGTGGGATGTAGATTTCAGAAAAACATTTTCTTTATCGTGCCAACGTTTCGATCTTTTATTGAGATCGCCTTGCGTGGCACAATTACACAGAAGACAAACACTTTGAGAGAGTAGAAATACTTTGTTTGAATATAAAATATATTTTGCATTGTATAAATTCACTTATCCACATCCTAAATGTATTTGTTAAATGTAAACATTGTTTGTAAATCCCAGGCCCTGAAGATGATCTCAATAAAAGATCGAAACGTTGGCACGATAAAGAAAATGTTTTTCTGAAACTTACATCACACCCGACCGCATCTTACGATATCTGAATTACTATCGATTAACGGTCAGTAATCTCTACACATTTATAAAATATCTTTCATTTTTTAGATGGGGTAGTCAAGATTTATCGCAGTCAGGTCCATTGATAACACCATGTCTCAAGTCATATCCATGGGTGTTATTGACCTAAGCTGGTCTTAGTTTTCCTTATTCGATTTTTTAGATACAAGGATTTACCAAAGTTAAAACTTTGGTTTGTGTTGGCAATTCTTGAAAGTCCAAACTCTGTAGAATATTGAATTTATGAGATGTAGCTATTCTAGAATATAGAACGTTAGATTTGTCTTTATTATTATTTTCTTCAATTAATTTGTTGTACCCAGGACAGGCTCTATCATTTGATTTACAATTCTCTGAGCAGTGGGTACAAGATGGATCCAAGACTTCACAGTCATTTTCAGGAAGTGATCGGCAATAATTTATACGCCTATGTCGACTTCTACACCACTGATCTTTTATATGGTCGTATCGTTATGGCAGTTAAAGCACTGTCTAATGGAAGGAATAAATGCACCTACCCCTACATTGCAATAACAAAGATGATAATATATATTTTGTTTACGGGTCAAAAACCTATTTCTAAAAAAACATATGCAAAAGTAAAGAGAAAAATATATATACAATACGATGCTGTATATTATTATAACTCAACATTAATAAATAATAAAACACTATACTATACATCAATGAAAAAGACAATAAAATCCTAATAAATAAAACAATATAAGATTTAATTAAATACCCTGGCTATATAATTATAATGACTAGGAATTATACAAAAATTATATAAAAATAATATAATAAAGCAACTACATAGTTCATTTTTAGCTTTATTTTACTAAATAACATTATTATGCTTCAAGTAACTGACATTTTAATGAGGAAACAGAAGTATTGAACAAATCAACATTGCATATGTTGTTACATTCTATCATCATTCAATGCAT
This sequence comes from Cimex lectularius, assembly GCF_000648675.2. Taxonomy (NCBI): domain Eukaryota; kingdom Metazoa; phylum Arthropoda; class Insecta; order Hemiptera; family Cimicidae; genus Cimex; species Cimex lectularius. The sequence continues at coordinate 573,553 of NW_019392633.1, read as the reverse complement.
CTGGGAGTGTAGAGAAAAATTTGTTCTTTTATATTCATAAAAAATATTTTCTGAATTCCAAGGTGGCAAGGAGGTACATAAAATTGCAGTTTGCCAAGATTTCTGTGGAATCTATACAATTATTATTAATTTGAAAATAAAAATAATCTCAAAATACTTTCTTCTGCAGCTTAGAACAGAAATATTGAATTAAGTTATAATGGGTGACAGTTTGATTTGAAATATAATGTATGAAGGAATTTATTTTGAACAGTTTGAGCAAGTTTTATATGTGTAGTAGTGCGGAGATGATTGAGGCATATTCAAGAATAAGTCAAATAAGTGAATTATTATTCAGAAGTCATGAGATGCGGTCTGGTGTGATGTAGGTTTCAGAAAAACATTTTCTTTATCGTGCCAACATTTTGATCTTTATTGAAATCATCTTCAGGGCTCAAAGTTTTTGTCTTCTTTGTAATTGTGCCATTCTTGCATGTCGTGCTGAGAGTGCCAATTATATAGATGGACATAGCAACAAGAATTTTTGTACTGATAGGTAGTTTGATGAAGTCATGCATTTTAAAGGAGCGATTTTTGATTTCTTGTAAATGTAGCTTAAAGGTAAGATTATTATCGAAGATGACACCAAGATCTCTTATACAAGTTGCTCTGGTTCTGGTATATACTGTAAATTAAGTATGACCAGGCAGTTACTAATTTGATGTTTCATCTTGAGATTTTTTGGTAACTATCTTAATATTTACTTACAGGGATGAACCAGTTAATGCTGGTTGGTCATTCGTCCGCAGAAAACTCAGTCAAGACAGTCCTTATAATTTCCCTCTTTAGTGGATATTGTGTTATTATATATTTTGTATACATGGGGAACAATTATTTGATTTAGGGTATTGGTTGGTTAGGCCGAATGAGCAAATTCTGCAATGGGGGGGGGGCGTGGTAGCCGGGTGATTAAGGCGTCAGACTTTCGGCTAGTAGATCCCACAATCATGGGTTCGATCCCCATGTCGCCTTCTTTTTCTGACACCTAAGGGGACCGGTGGCTGCAAATGAAAGAAATTGACATAACACTCAACAATGGAAGGGGCGGGATCAGATATCAGTGACCCTGAATTTGGTCCCAACTCACTTCAAACATGAGTTTCTTCGATAGAAGAACACAGGAACACCGGGGGCTCAAATCCACACTCGTGTTGCGAGCCTCCAAAATCTCTGAAGCTCATTCATGCCTGAAGGAAAAGCGATATTAAAAACTTTGGAATATTTTTTGAAAATGCTATTTACAAAAATTGGAATAATGACTGACAGTTTCAGCACAGTAACTAAACTACAAAATTTTTGTATGAATAAATATATTATAAATATAATAATAATGAGATATACTTTAATCAAAATTGTTAAAAAAATATATAATTTCATTGAACAAGGTAAGAGTATAATTGTACATAGGGTCAAAGGGCATGCAGGAATTAAATATAGTGAAAGAGTGGGCAAATTAGCCAAGGTGGGAGTAAGTTAAGGCTCTTCCTTAAATATTCAATTAACTGGGAGGCATCATTAATAATTTTAAAAGAGAAGGGCTCATGAAGGAGTAAAACTTGTACATTGCGTCTGAAGTGGGGAAGTATTATCACTTGTTATTCCCAGCGGTACAGAAAAATCTGTTTTCAGGAAGTAAGAAGAGGGAATGCCTAAAAATTACATGGTATTTTTGATTTGTGTCTACATAAAATCAAACATAGAACCTCGCCATAGCATGATTTGGAGGAAAGTCTCCCAGCACCTAGTGTTAGAATGTGTAGAGTACGGGTCCAAAAAGAGAATGTTTTTTGAAAACCATAGAGGCCGCAAGATATTTTAAGAAGCCATTCAATATAAGTTCGCTTCTATTAGAAAGCACAGAGGAAATAAGTGTATTTATGAATTTCATACAAACTGTGAAATAAGCATTTGAACATTGTAGGGTGGGTTTTTCATTATATAAATTTTTCTGTGATATTTAAATCGGCCAGATATATCAGGGCATTTAAAAAGAAAGAAAAAAATAATCATTTTGTCCTTTTAACACAATAGTTATTCTCAAAACAATACACTGTAATTTATATTTGCAACAATCCACAATTGTCTTGCTAGAGTTACTGAACAGTCTAACCCACACATCAAGCATGAAGGTCATTTACTATAACAGGTAAATTTTAATGTGACAATGTGCATGCCCTAGTGCTTCCTCATTGGGAACTGAGATGTATTCAAAATATTCAACGACTCAGTGGCAAGTCATTTACATAGTTTTATTATACAGTTTTTGTTCAGAAAGTCAACTTTCACTCACTACTATTTAAGGCTATGTTTGCGCATTTTTGCTATAATTACCTAATAATGATAATTTTTTATTCACTCGTTTTTTTAAATCTGCAATCTATATTTAGTTAATATATGAATAAAGAATCACCAGAACACCACAGCAGAACTAATTGCGATAGATAGCGCTCTCGATTACATACGAAAATTGGGTGATTCTAAATTTTGTATCCTCACAGACTGTCGAAGCATTGTAGAAAGGATAAATAACATTACCCCAGAATATAAATGCAGAAACTATATTTTTGCCCAAATCTGTAGGAAAATGCTTGAGACAAAAATCATGGGAAAAAGGGTGGCATTGTGTTGGGTGAAAGGGCATGCAGGCTTATGGCAAAATGAAACGGTGGACGCACTTGCAAAGGAGGCTGCAACATCAGGTCCAACCCTTGACATTAAAATTCCTAAAGATGATGGGAAAAACTTTTTGGAAAAGTTTTGTAGAAATCTGTGGCAAGAAAAATACAATGCATCAAATTTTGGCAATTATTACAGGTCACTGTTCCCTGAGCTCAAGAAAAAACCATGGTTTTCGGAAGGCGATAGCCTAGAAGGAATGTCAAAGGAGTTCTATTCTACTACTTTTAGACTGAAGACAAATCATGGCCTATGTGGTAGCTACAAGAAGAGAACGGTTTGGCATCGTCTCCGAACTGTCCCACTTGCGATTGCCCTTCAAATCCTTCCCACATAATTTTTGAATGTTGAAAAATTGTTTTTTCAATACAAAAATGAAAGAGACAAACTGCTAAAAAATCTGAGCAAAGTCCCAAACATTTCCAAACCAATAAACTTCTATTTCTAAAGTCGATAAACGTTTCTTTTTGATTATCTTCAACCATGAAAATTTAGAAGATGAGAAGATGATGGAGCTGAACGAGTGGGTGCGGGCGCACGGCGGGGACCTGGTCCTGGTCGGCCAATCCCGCTCGACAGTAAAATGCAAATAGAAAACTTCATGGGTAATATGCCAGCGTAAACCCCCAACCCAAAAAAAAGAATCACCATGCAAATTTAAGTTTATTTATTTGTAAACAAATATTTTTTAAATATTTTTTATGGTGCAATAAACTTTATTATTATTCATGTTGAACCAGAACTGGGTCTGTCTCCACACGGTATTTTCTTGAGTTATTCAAACGCATTTCGGCATTGCATTATCTTCAGTGAGGCACTAGTATTGTAATATTACTGTAAAGTTCAATTCCATATTTTACAAGTCATTTTCTTATCCCTTGCTAAGTTACAATTTTTTATTCTATAAAATTGCCATCAAATTGCAAAAATGCCCAAACAGCCCCTTAAGCAGTAGTGAGTGAAAATTCACTTTTTAAACAAAAACCGAAAAGTATAAAATAATAAAACTATTCAAAAATAGAAAAGAAGCAAATAAGAAAATTGATTATTTGAATATAATTGTATATTAAATAATAGTTGAAAACGAGAGTTCTATTCACAAACTGTTTTTCTTAGTGATCCAGAATTCGAGGTTTTAAATGCTCATTGTCTGACTGAATATAAATTGATTGACAAATGATTTATGTTTCATGCAGGTACCAAATTGTGATTAGAAAAAGGTCAAAATGAAAAACTTCTCTGTAATGATATTATAGTGTAAATGGTAATTATTTTTCAAGGAGTTTCCGAACAGTCTAACCCACACATCAAACATGAAGGCCATTTACTATAACCAGAAAAATATTACATTATCTCCCATTAAATTGCAGGATCAATTTATGGTATTTCTTCTCAGACGATTATTATTTGGTTTCTAATATGTAATTTGATATGCTATTAATGTAACGACATTGAACAAGTTAACCATTTTACCGTTTTGGTGTCTGTTATACGCCACCGTTAAATGCCATAAACGGATTTTGTTGCAGATATTAGAGATGACAAGAAGAGAATACTGGAAGTGCAAAATGTTGACCTACTGTTTAGGTCAAACGGAGAGGCTCATCACACTGATTTATTCCAGTTGATGTGGAGGAAGGAAAATCCACAATTAGTTGTAAGAAGAGGTCAAGTGTTTAACCTGAAAATAACATTGACCAGACCATACATTGAAGATCATGACTCAATTTCATTTATTTTCTCCCTTAGCGGTAAAAATATTTAGTTTTTATCTTAATATTTTAGAATTGTTGGTTGTTTTGAAGTAGAGATTTTGAAAAGAGCATTTTTTGGGGTGGTGGGGTTCAGATTGTGAAAATCCTAGTCTTGGACAAGGAACGCTTGTTGCCATCCCGCTCACAAAGCGTGAAAAATTGAAAGAAGAGCATCTCATTTGGTCTGCACAGCTTGAATCTGTCTCAAACAATGTTATCAATGTTAAGGTGAACTAAAGGGAATAGTTTGTGAAAAACTTGATATATTAATGTAGCATTATTTTTAAATTATTATTTCAGATAACAACTTCAGTGAAATGCATAGTCGGAAAGTGGTCTATGGACATTGACACAAAATTGTCTCATAATTTGACATTAAACTACAGTTATAAAGGGTTGATTTACATTCTATTTAATCCATGGAATAAATGTAAGATTTTGTTATTAATTTACAAATAACTTTTTATGCTATTTCAGAATATTATATATTTCGTCATGTTCACAAATAGAAATCAACAAATGAACTTATTGTCAAATATTGTGGTGAAGTCGACAGATATTTATATTCCTGTGTTTCAATTCTTTTAAGCATTCTACCATGTTCAACATGTACAGAACAACCACTTGGCGATAGGCCACAAATTGTTCGAAAAGCATAGCGATCAAGAATGGGCAGACCAGTTTAAAAAGATGATCAAAATATAAATCAATTTATGAATCTAATTTATTTTTCAATTGTGCATATATATTTTTAAGTTAAAGTCTTTCAGGAAAAGAATTTCCAATGCTGAAAACTCTGAATATGCTGAATTCAATACTAAAAATTTCTTTTTAAATCTATAGATTTGATAAACTTGTAGTAACTATGTAATGAATGTTCAGATATAATAATTAGTTGATGGACAAATTTAACACACTACTAAATTTACTTAGTTTAAAATTAAATCCATTATCTTTTCACATTAGTTTCAGGTAATTAGAAGCCATCATAGTCAAAATAAACAGTAAATAATGATTTGTTTACTTCCTTTATTTACTTTTGTAATAATTAATTTTATTAGCACAACAAGTAGCATTGTGCCCTTCCATTCTGCCTTCCTAAAGATTGCTTTCAATTAATATTTTTCCTTCGTTTATTTCATTTGATATTATTCTTATTCATAAACTTTTTTAATGGCTCCAGACAGGCATTGAATGTGAGTGTGGCAATGCCAGAGTCATAATTTATTAGAGGAAGGATACAGCCAACGTGAAATTGTCAGAAGGCTGAGTGTAAATCACTCTATAACAGGAAAGAACATTTAGCGCATCAGAGGAACCCAATCAACCCTTCATAATAGGTCTACCGACAAGAGAGATGATAGATTCATCAATTATCTGTCTCTATGAAACCGAAGCATTATGATAAAGGATATAAAATATCTGATAAGACAAATCCGAAATGTTTTGATTTTCTCCAGAACTGCAAGAAGAAAGCTCAATGAAAATAACATCAAGGCCCAGCACCCGGCTCATGGTCGTCTTCTTAGGGCATCTCAGGAAATGGCCAGGCTTCAATTCATAGGTGAACATGGAACTGGAAGGTTGGGGACGAGTCCTCTTTACAGATGAGTTGAGAGTTTGTTTTAAATCTTCAGATGGGTGTAATTTCATATGACGACGCTCAGGAGAAAGATTATGGTTCCTCAGGTGGCATTCCATGGTCGGTCATTGATGTTCTGGATTTTTTTGCATTTACAGGCAAACTTGGATTTTGTTGAAGGCAGCAACTCCAACTCAGCAAGCCTCTTGGCTCTACAATGGATCTTCATATAAACGTTAGTGGGTGTACACCATGGTGTAGCATTTCCTTGGAGCTCACACTGAATTGGTTATGCGAGGAATTTACCTCCCAGAGGTACTTACAAGACATTGAAGAACATGCAGTGCCACTCTGGTGAGAGATTGTTGCTAATGCAGGGTAATGCCAGAGAACGTGTTGTGGATGACTATCTGAATGAGGTGAGAATTGAATGCCATGTTCAATGTCCAGATTTGAACTCAACAAAAAACATTTGGAACCAACTTAAGTGACGAGTACAATGGCGAATCCCATGTCCTAACACCCTAGAAGAACAACGGGTGTTCTTGATGAATGGAAAATAATTCCTCAGAATTATATCAGCAATTTTATCCAATGAATACAACAGCGTTTAACGGATATGATTCATGACAGAGGTGGAAATACTCTGTATTAAAGGGGACAACTTTTTTTTTACATTTTTATTTGTTTTTTAATTTTTTTGTGTGGTTCTTTACTCAATAATTTATTTTTTGGAATTAGGTAAAAACATATAAACATTTTTTTTAAATGTCTTATTTTTATAACTTGGTTTTGGTATGGAAATATGAATAAACCTAAATACATTAAAATTTCTGGGTGGTGTGTTAATTTTATCCATCAGTATATTTTGACAAATAAGATTCTAAGCATAAGATTGTTGTCTAAAAAAAATGTTCACACACATTGACAAATATTTGAATGATAAAATAAATAATTAAATATAAAAATAAATTAAAATAAATAAATATATTTATATTTAGATGAAGAAGTGTATTTACAAAATCATGAAGAGCGGGATGAATATGTGTTAAGTGAATCAGGCTTGATATACCGAGGAACTCATACTAGAATTAAACCTTGCCCTTGGAAATATTCACAATTTGAGACTGATGTCCTTGACTGTTCAATAATGCTTTTCAATAAAATAAGCAAGGTATCTTTTTCAAGTATGAACGACCCAATACAAATCTGCAGGGCTTTGTCAGCAGCTGTGAGTATATCATATAAATATGTAGCCAATCTATTGTTATATTATATTTGCTTTATTAGGTGAATGATCAAGATGATAATGGGGTAGTAAAAGGAAACTGGACGGATGATCATGGTGGTGGAGTAAGTCCTACAGTTTGGACTGGAAGCATGAAAATTTTGCAGAAATACTTCAAAACCAAGAAACCTGTCAAGTATGGCCAATGCTGGGTATTTGCGGGTGTCCTCACAACTGGTGTGTCTAATATTAATTTTAAAAGTGACATTATGAAAATTAATTTGAAGTGTGCAGAGCTCTTGGAATTCCGGCCAGACCTGTGTCATGCTTTGATTGTGGGCATGACTCGATGGGCAGTCTCACAATTGATTATTTCTACGATGAGGAAGGGAAATACATGAATGAACTCCAACACGAATCAATATGGTGAGTGGAAGAAAATTTTATTCGTAGAGAAATTTGCAATTTTGATAACTGATTTTGATGATTAAAGGAATTTTCACGTATGGACTGAGGTTTATATGAAACGTCTTGACATTGGAAAGGAATTTGATGGATGGCAGGTGATTGATTCAACGCCGCAGGAGCTGAGTGACAATCAGTTTAAATGCGGCCCTACATCAGTTCATGCAGTTAAAAACGGCCGCATTCTGACACCTTATGATGGTAGTTTTATCTTTGCTGAAGTCAATGCTGATTTGGTATACTGGAAGTACATTGGACCAACACAACCTCTTAAACTAATAAAAACTGATACCAAAAAGTGATTTTTAAATTTTTTACCATTTATTTATGCAGTGTTGACTGATATGGACTTACACCCAGTTTCACTAATTAGATAAATTCATGTATGTTACTAGGATTGGAAAACTTATTTTGACAAAGGCTGTACATGAGTGGGATAAGGAAGATATCACCCAAAATTACAAACATCCTGAAGGTTAGGCCTATGAAGCATTTTTAAGTTTTTTAAATTTATTTATTTTATATATTAATATTCCAGACTTAGTTTTGAATTTTCAGAAATTTTGTTTTTACAATATGAAAGTGTATTTCATCAGTTTTTGTCATTCATAAATCTAAAGTTGTCTGTATTGTGCATAACAATGTGTTTTGACAGAAATTGCAAGTTTAACTTTTGATAAGCAAATTATTTACAAATTTGGTTGTCTTCAAATAAGATGAAATTATCACTGTAGAAAGACGATTTACTTATATTTTTTTATTTATTACTATTTGTGTTTGCGCGATGATTGATAATCACTTCTATTCTTCTTTGTTTGGTAACCTAAAAGATACAAATGAAGAAAGATTGACAATGATGTCTGCCCTTCAAAAAAGTGGAAACTCGCTGAGCAGGTTTTACCTCAATGAAAATTTTAATGACATCAAATTTGATTTGAAACTTGTCGATGACATAATTATAGGATCATCATTTGTGTAAGTCAACAAGTAATTATCTATTTCTTCATAAAAAATGGGATTTTTTTTGAAAATTTCAGAGTTTCTTTGAAAATGATTAACAAAAGTGTAACTAAGAATTACCAAGTACGTGTAAATCTAGCTGCTGATGCTATTACATATACTGGAAAACAAAAAGGAGAAATCAAAAGAATACAAAGAGACATCACAGTGGAAAAAAATTCAGGTATGACTGTTCTGAAATCAATTCAACCTAGATTTTATTACGCTCGATTATAGGAGAAGAAGTAAACATGACAGTCACTTACAACGATTATGCTGATAAACTTGTCGACCAGGCTTCTCTCAGTGCATCGTGTCTTGCTAGAGTTGTTGATACAGATTTTGATTTCTATGCTGAAGATGATTTTAGGGTTAGGCAGCCTGATATAAAAATGATTGTAAGTTTCCTCCAAATATTTGATTGGCTTAATCGATTATTCAAACTGTTTTACTACTATTCAGGTGTCTGGGGATCCTGTCATTGGAAAACCCATTAAAATCAAAGCCAGCTTCATAAACCCTTTACCGATCCCGATAAAGAAAGGTTTTTTCTCAATCGATGGACCTGGGATTACAGACAAGTCGAAGAAGAAGATATTCGAGTATAATACATCCTGTTGTTTATTAATATTTTGTGTTTTCATTAAATTTTGTTTTAGTGCTCCTCCACATGAGGAAATATCAGCGGAATTCATTCTTCAACCTCAATACCTCGGTGATCACATGGTAGTTGCAAAGTTTGTATCTAAAGAATTGAGTGATGTAGATGGATTTATGAGAATCTCAGTGAATTAGAAACAATTAGTTTAAACCATGAAGCATTAATCTGTAACTAGTTAAATTTATATGTTTTAATATTTAGTTAATGCCTTGATGTTTAATTCATACAAACTAATTTTTCAATTATGTCAAATAATAAAGTTTTATAGCATGCACATAAGAATTATGTTTAGTCAACTTCTGTAAGTGATTATGGCTAAAATTTATAAGTGATAATATAATTGTCAATCAAGCATTTTTCATTCACATTTTATTTATTTAAATGTTATATACAGTGTTTTCAATTATGACATTTTCAGAGAAAATACAATTTTGTTTGATAATGATTTACAGATTGTTTTAATTTATTCCAATATGTTTTCATTGTTAGTATTTTTTTTTACAATTTATCATACAATTTGAGGCATCGAAAAATAATATACCCTTACCCGATGTAACACCTGGTAATACAATTATAGTAATTAGTCAACCCTTCAGTTGTTGAAAATTTAGGTATGTTGAAAGAAATATGAACTTCGTCTCAGGTTATTAGGAGAAAATGATCGAATTTCTTTGTCATTTGTTACACAATTATAATCATATACATAGATTTATTATATGTAACAAAATAAGCTATCAAATGGGTCTTGCAATTTTTTTAATTTCAGATGATCAAAAGAGCTCTGGTCATTTACAAATAATTTAGCGCGTACTGCCTACCACCGAGGAAAGTTCAAACAAATAATTTACATCCACCATCATCATTAGGACCCAAACCAAAGATGAAAGTTTTTTTCAAGTAAAATAAATAATTGCTAATAAAACAATATTACATTTATGTGTGGTGATTAGTGACCGTTAGTCGAAGATTATTCAGAAATCGTGAGATGCGGTCTGGTGTGATGTAGGTTTCAGAAAAACAGTTTCTTTATCGTGCCAACGTTTCGATCTTTATTGAGATCATCTTCAGGGCTCAAAGTGTTTGTTTTCTGTGTAATTGTGCCATTCTTGCGTGACGTGTTGAAAATGCAAGTATGGCACAATTACACAGAAAACAAACACTTTGAGCCCTGAAGATGATCTCAACAAAGATCGAAACGTTCGCACGATAAAGAAAATGTTTTTCTAAAACTACATCACACCAGACCGCATCTCACGATTTCTGAATAATTACATTTATGGTTCATCTCGATAAATTTATTTTTTTTATTTAAAATTTTTTTGTTAGAACAAAATAAAAACCTGGGTACATTAATAGAAAAAGGTTCTACAAAGCAGAAAAGTCCCATGTCTCTGTGAACAATACTTATAATGTTTTCCTCGTAAACCTATATCCCGTCCATAAGAGCTATCGGTAAAAGTTTTATACGTAAGGCGGGCCTGCAACTGCCTTAGTCAGCAATAGTACCTTCCTGATCCCAGCTGGATTGCACTGTCCTTCTCTTTTGCTTCCTTAGGAATTGTTTATTGACCTTTTTCCGGCCAGCTGGCTCCAAGTATTACCCAATTTCTTTTATTGGAGTTTGTCTCTTCTAGTTTTTATTTATGATAAGTCTGAGTGCGAGGGTGAGTTCTACCTCGTCTTTATTTCACCAGTTCTTCATTTCGGGAGGGACTGGAATTAAAGAGGCGCTTGTGCCTTTTAACAAAAATATGTCGGGAATCGATCCAAGGTGTGATGAAAGCAAAATCATTTCCCCCGAAATAATGATGTGTGTTGACATAAATGAGATCATACAGCTAAGAAAATTTTATGTACTAAAGCTAACTATATAATCTGCGGACATTTTGAGAAGAAATTGACGTTTCATTTTGATTTCGTTGAAACAAAATTCGAAATGATTTCTTCGTTAAACGTAGTGTACCACACGATTCTGCAGAGAGTGTAAACTATGTATGCAGTTATTATTTTTCCCGATTCTCTTTTGTGTTAAATTATGAGTCGAGTATTTTCAGTGGAAATTCTTTGGCCGCGCTGTTTCGTCGGCCTAGGAATGGAAGAGGACTCTTTTCGTACCGACAGTTGTTTTTTCCCTCGGTGAAATGAACGCCTGACGAAAGGGAAAATGAGCGGGTATTAAAACCGACTCTAATAGGAGTGCATTGTTTTATTTGAATGCTGTGCACTGATTAGAGGGCAGACCTCCGACACCTTTCACACTTCGCCACTGCTTCCCTTCATAACCGATCATTACACAGGTGCTAATTATACCTCGGCTCTGCTCTCAAACCGTAGATTAGAACGAGAACCGAAATTTTTCGAGAAAATAACATTTAAATGATCGCTTCGAGGGCTTCAGACCTATCGTACTTTTGATAAGCCGAATGCGTGTGAATTTGAGTTTGGCTTTTCTTACGAACTACAAAAAAATATACATATGTACATAAATAATTGAATGGAAGAGAAGAAGAAGAAGAAGAGAGAGAGACGAGGGAGAGGGAGAGGGAGAGGGAGAGGGAGAGGGAGTGGGTGAGGGAGAGGGAGTGGGAGAGAGAGGCCAATTAACAAAATTCACAATTTTACAGATATGGTATTTATACAACAGTATATTATGAACAGTAGATTTGTATTATATAACAATCGCTTGTGCTGGGTGAGATGATCAGTCTTTCTTTCAAAATAACAACGCAATGAACTAGATATTATTATTTAACGTTCAAATTGTTACACAAATATTATTTATAATATGCTTTTTGAATGATTTTAGGTAAGCAAAACTATTTATATTAATTTTGTTGGTATAACAGAATTCAATAGCAATATTAAATGGGTTTTGCTTACAAAAGGTGTTTCTATATCTTTGTAAGCTGATGGAGGAATCAATCTTGGTTCTAGTGGAGAAGTTGTGAGCGACTGATAATTTATTATTCCAAGCTTTATAAAATTTAATAAGTAAATTTAATAAATATATCTAATTGAAATTATGAATTTTAAAATCTTTATACAAAAGAATGGTGGAGTACAATCTAGGTTTTTTTTAAAATTATTTTAATTATTGCATTAACTGTTGTAAGTAATTGTCTTTTAGTAGACAAATTTACATTACTTCATACTACCACACCATAAGAGAAAATCGACTGCACAAGTGCTGGATAAACTCGTTTTATGGTATTTATATTAATTATTTCTCTTAATAATCGAAATTTATAAAATAATGATCGGATTCTTTTTATTATAGATGTTATATGCTCTTCCCATCTTAGGTTTTGTTTATGATTAATCCTAAATATTTAGTTGAACAAACCTGTTTAATTTCAAAGCAGTTAGAGCAATTTTTGAACGTGCAATTGCCGTTATGTACGACAAGTATATTGCATCTGAAGTACTTTTTTTATTGTATGCTCAGATTGAATATATATTCAAGGAGTCGACTATGAATAAACTATACATTTTAATTATTTTGTTGTTCACATTGCTAACATAAAATGAATTGGATGGCTTTAGTTCGTTCATATATTTTTGAATTTCTGTTTTTTTTACTGGAGTTAAGAAAATTGAGTTTTTAATTATATATTTTTTTATAATTTAATGGTGTAGTAAACGATGGTTTTTTAAATTTTTTATTAATTTGTTTACAAATATCGGCAAAGTATTGATTAAAACACTCCGCTATTTCAGGTGACGAATTTCGTCCAGTTCCCGTATTATCAACAATTTTTTTCTTTCTTTATCATATTTTTTTATCTTAGAGTCGTTAGATATTTCATTTATAGTTTGCCATAATAATTTGTTGTCATTATTACTTTCATTGATTTTGTCCTTATAATAAAGTGTTTTAATCAATTTTATCAGTTTTTGCATTTTTGCAATTTAATAATAAAAGTTATTTACAAAGTACAAGTTCTTTAACAATTATTTTTGGCAGCTTTGAATAGTATAAATTGTCTTCAGTAAATTGATTGCCTAAAAAAAACCTAAATAGAGAAGAATGCTTTAAATAATTTGTTTTGTAGTATGGAACTTGGGTTGGAGTTAAATTATAATGGGTCCGCTGATCCGATTCTTGGAGGAAACGGGATTGTTCAATTATATATAGTAATAATATTTGTGTATACCTAGCTTGTGTTGAGAGTGAAATATATTTATTAGCGTGAATGCGTAATGTGAGAGGATCGCTGACGGAATATCGACAACCCAGTAATGCTCAACTCGGTACATGCTTGTATGTATGTACTTATATGGGCGGATTTGAGACCATATAAATCCAAAATCCTAAATTAGAGTGTCTACTTGTACACGAAGAAGCCGATGTAGGAAATAAATAATCTCTGCGTGATGAGAGGATGATGAATATTGAATAGGTTCTGAAGTCTGAGGATAGACGAATTGTACAATGTTTTCACCATAAGTGCAAGTAAAAATGGAAAAAAAGTATCAATATCAATGGTAACGACTATACTTTTTTCGCAATCGAAACAGAACACAAATAAACTGGTAGGATTTCGGTAATAATTTGCAGAAGTCCCGAACTAAAGGCAATAGATCGACGACAGTCATTCTTCTTGAAAAGTAAGTCCAAAAAAGGAGCACTTTTTTTGAGAACCGTAGACATTGCGTTGAGACACAAAAATGAAAAACTGTTTAATTTAAATTGAGATGGGAAGATTCAAATAAAATATGTGAAAAAGTAAAGCAATATTTACAAATACATTTATTTAATGCAGAAACAATTTTGCACGTGTGTGGATTTTTTAGATTCCTAAAGGGTTTCGATAGTTCAGGTTGTCGACATTTAAAAAAAAAATATCGATACCATTCTTCTTATACTAGTAATGAGTATCGTATGCATATTTATTCCGTAGCCGAATCGCTTAATGTGAGAATTGATAAACAAACAAACAAACGTTGTTTTTTGCGTTTTCAAAGACATTTTAAAGGCTCCTGGTCATTCAGTCCAAGCTATTTTGAAAATATGTAATTTTTTGTTGAACCTGAGTATCATATGTGCAACACTTACTTTCCGTAAAATTAGTATATGTGAAACACATGAATTTTTTTTTGGCCGTCGTCAACCTCGTGATTTTAACTTAGTTTCCCTTCCGATAGTTTTAGTTTTTTAGTATAGTATTGGTAGAAAAATAAGATAAATAATGGCGATGTTTTCCGTAAAAGATCCTGACATCGTCGAGTTGGACGACGACGCCAAAGTTCCTTGGGTGCATCAGGCCTTCAGTCATCCAGATACCCGCGAACTCCAAGTAATAAATAAACCCGGTCGATTTGAAAGACTTCGAACTCTAAAGGAGTTGTGATTTTTCAGAAAGAAATTGCCAGAGTAATGAAGCGTATACAGAAAAATCCCAACGTCATATCTACATTGTTCATCAACAATTGGGGTAAGTAAATAATTGTTTAACATTCCCAAAAATAAATCACTGAAATCATGGGCTAAAGGGTTGCCCGAAGAGACGACTATGAAGATAATGCTCGCCACTCTCACGTCGAGAGTCTTCAGGCCTTTCATTTGGAGATGCGAGCATTTGGTTCGCGATTTGGATCCGGATGACGTTTTAGTAGCTGTTCGGCTCACGACACTGAAATCGGAGATTCTGATGACCTCGGGTAAAATGTGCGACATTTTGAACATTGCCAATTCACTTTAGAAATCACAAAATATTTTCAGATGTTGACTTCATATTCGTCGTGTTTCACAAGCTCTTGCCTGAGCCGGTGTTGTATCCGAAAGCGCCAAAGAATAAAGAATATTAAAATTTTAATAATAATTTAAAAATATAAAATTTTTATAATACGCAGTCTTTTAACCTTTTACTTTACTTTACTCTCGGCGTTTACATTTGTTATTTTTTCACAATCGTAGTAATATTTTACCATTATTTAGTCAAGCGGACCACGAAACCTAATAAAATGTAGTAAGCAAAATGAAGTATACTTCACTAAAGCTCTCCGTGGTCATTTCATTTGTCGCCGAGAATCAAATAGATTACACGACATTTGAAAAATGGCAAAAAGAGGGAAAATTCAAAAGGTGAGGTTGAGTGAGATGGGAAGTTAGTGTCCGAGTGGATCGAAGTCACGATAGCTCAAGTGGTAGAGTAGCAGCGTATCGAGCCGAAGGTCGTGGGTTCGAATCCCGCTCGTGATATGACTTTTTTTATCTCAACTAAAAACCTTAATTAATTGAAAGATATTAATTGGTCAAGAACCACGAAAACCAAGAAAACTAGTGAATTGAGTTCTATATAATTTTAATTCCAACCATTCGAATTGTGGTGCTCGGAGTCGTCAACCCACCCGGTGGATCGTCCAAGATTCATCGAGGTCTCGTGTTCCGAGGTCGAAAGATAAGGGAGGGATCTCCATCCTATTGACTTCCCATCGATCGTTGATTCCTTCCTGAACACCGCCCTGCATCTTAGCCCAACAGTCCACGAGATCGTCGAAGCCGAGGACGAGAGGTCGAGAAGATGAGGTGGTCTTTTTTGTTTAATTTAATAATTTCTTTTTCAGTTTGTTCGTTTCGTTCCCGGCCGCTACTCTACACCTGACCTATCGTGACTTTGATCCACGCGGACACTAACTTTCCATCTCAACCCCACTTTTTTTTAAATTTTACCTCCTTTTATTATATAGAACAAATAATCGTCAAGGAAAAGTCGGCATCAAAAAACGAACTTCGACTTAAATTTCCAATAAGATGTGATCAATATTAAACTTGTAAACGTTAGTGAAATAAGCGTTTGAGTAGGAAGAAATTTGAAAAATAATTTTTTTTAAGATGAAGAAATTGATGAAGAAAAAGAAAAAACCGTGGTTGAAGTATTGCTAAGGTAAGTAAAATAAATAAAAAATACTTACGGAAATTTTGAATGAATTGATTAAACTTTTTTTAAATTGGGTTCGAAACCGAAATAGTGCAAGTGTTTACTGATTTACCAACACGACTTTGATTAAAGGATTATTGTATTATTCTCCGGAATAAAAAAGTTTTAAGATTCAAAACATTTTTAGTTTTCTATGTGATATCTTGTTAACACTTGCAACGGCAGCGCGTCGAAAATACATTGCCGGTGGTGGAGAGCATTTAGATTCAAAATTAAAAAAAGTTTAATAAATTCATTCAAAATTTTATTAAAGTTTTTATTTATTGTTACTATTATTCTTTCCACCTTAACAATCCTTCAACCACGGTTTTTTCTTTTTCTTCATCAATTTCTTCATCTTTGAAAAAATTAATTAAAAAAGCAATTGCACCACTAAAAAGGACACTAAATGGAGTACGTTTTCTGAAATTTGCTGGTCTCTAGGTTTGGAAATAGTAGTTTAGAATCACCATAGTAATTTTTTCAACTTTGAAAAAAAAATTTCTCTACTAAAACGTTTATTTCACAACAAATGTTTACAACTTTAGTATTGACATCTTATTGGAAATCTAACGTACTTTTCAATGGTTTCAACGGATTTGTCCAAAACCTTTTAGTTTTGGAGTTATCATTGTTTATTTGAAGCAAGTTCGTGAAATCTTAAAAAATCCGAAAAAGTGAAATAATTCCGCAACTGTTGAGATTCGAACCATAGTTAATTGGTTAACTTATTGGCTTCATTTTGAATGTAGAATCTACTGGAAAAGTTTGTAACACGAGTGGCTGAACACCCTGTATGTGATGGGGATATTTTATGAACTTCAAAACTTCCTTTTTTTTTACTTTTTGTCGCAATAAAAAGTGAAAAGGAAAAGATTCTGTGATGTACATAAAATATCCCACTCATATGATAAATTGGTATACGAAAAGATTATATTTGATAATTATTCAGAAATCGTGAGATGCGGTCTGGTGTGATGTAGGTTTCAGAAAAACATTTTATTATCGTGCCAACGTTTCGATCTTTATTGAGATCATCTTCAGGGCTCAAAGTGTTTATCTTCTGTGTAATTGTGCCATTCTGGCGTGTCGTGTTGAGAGTGGGCAGGATTAACGGTCACTAATCACCACACATTATATTTGATATTATTTTATTAATAATTACTATTACTCTATTATTTTCAATTATATTTTTCATATTATTATATTGGCTTATATGTTTATATATCGTTTTGTAAGGCATTTAATTATATTTTTTGTTACGACAGCAATGTTTAGTATTTTGAATTATACCTAGATGTAAAGTTTTAACTTATTTATATAAATAAATTAAACGGTGAGAGGGCGTCAGTGTGAAAATATACATCTTTCACTGAATAGATTGGTATCCGTCCTTTCATTTGAATGTTATGACTTCTGTTACTTCAAGCTGTGACACGGGTAAAAAGACGACATTGAGAGGATTGCATGTACCGCAGACATCGCTACGCAACATCACGCGAACTAGGCCGTAAACGCCGGTCTCTCTCTCTCTCTCTCTCTCTCTCTCTCTCTCTCTCTCTCTCTCTCCTATCTCTAAATCAATTGTTGTCGGTTTCAGACCAAATTAAAGAGCGCCTCTTAGTTTGATGGATTAGTTTGTTGACCGCCTCTCCGCTCCTTTGATCTCTAGGCCGTAGAAACTTTTTTCATTACCAAGTCTCACTTCACATTACGCCACTTTTTCTGTGCACGGCCACCAAGAAATTATATGTTCAATGTTTCATCCGATTTCCTGTTGATTTTTTTTTTACATAATAACACATTAACAATGTCTCAAAATTGAGCAGTTCTCATTGTAAAATATTGAATTGCTTTTGATACAGTTATCTTAGAGTATTTAAATTTAATCGCAGAACTCTATATCATTATAAAATATGGGGTCTGGTATGATGTAGGTTTCAGAAAAACATTTTCTTTATCTGCCAACGTTTCGATCTTTATTGAGATCCTCTTCAGGGCCTGGGATTTACAAACATTGTTTATATTTAACAAGTACATGTCGGATGTGGAAAAAAGTGAATTTATACAATGCAAAATATATTTTTTTATATTCAGAAATTGTATTTGTTAAATGTAAACATCGTTTGTAAATCCCAGGCCCTGAAGATGATCTCAATAAAGATCGAAACGTTGGCGCGATAAAGAAAATGTTTTTCTGAAACCTACATCACACCAGACCGCATCTCACGATTTCTGAATAATTATCGATTAACGGTCACTAATCACCACACATTATAAAATGTAAACGTATGTCTTTTTCACTATCCACTGTTTTAAATGAAAATTCAATTTTATTTATGCATTCATTTCTATCACCATTGTTAATAAGAAACATTGTTTTAATCAGTACAAAATACATAGTTGGACAAATTTAACGCTGAATTTATTTAGTTTAAAATTAAAACCATTATCTTTCTACATTAGTTTCATGTAATTAGGAGGTATCATAGTCAAATAAACAGTAAAAATGCTTTGTTATTTCCTTTATTTACTTTTGTACTGATTAATCCCATTTGCATAAATGTAGCATTATGCCTTTCCATTCTGCTACGACTAAAGATTGCTTTCAGTGAATCTTTTTCCTTTGTTGATTACATTTGATATTATTCTTATTCTTAAACCTTTTTCAACGGGTCCAGTCACGCATTTGATTGCGTTTGGCAGGTCAGTGTCATAACTTATTACAGTAAGGATGCAGCCAGTGCGAAGTCGCCAAGAGACTGTGTGTAAATCACTCTACAATAGGAGGAAGGGCTCTTCGGCGCTTCAGAGAAACAGGACTTGTCACTAGGTCACGACATGGTTGAACTAGGTCTACAGACGAGAGAGACAATAGATTCATCCGTTATCAAGCTCTACGAAACCGCAGCATTATGAGAAAGAATATAAGAAAAGTAAAAAATGTTTCGAATTTCTCAATGAAAACGGCTCGTGGACTTCTTCGTACCACAGTGCAGAAAACGATCAGGGTTCATGGGAACATGTGCATTGGACACTGGGAGTTTGGGGACGAATTCTTTTTACAGATGAGGTGAGTTGGCCTCGAATCTTGCCCAGGAGAAAGGTACGCGCCCATGCTGTATGGTTCCTTAGGTGGCATTCCACGGTGGGTCATAGATGTTCAGGGGTGGCATTTGTTTGAACGCCCGCACCGAAATGGTTGTGCGAGGAAGATCTTATAGATACTTACTTATAAGCATAATCGAAGAACATGAAGAGCCATTTGTCCCCCACATTGGTGAGAGATTTTTGACTGTGCAGCATAATGCCAGGATCCATACAGTACGTATTGTGTATGACTACCTAAATGAATTTGAATTTAAGTGTTTTGTGCGTCCAGCTGCAAGTCCAGTTTTGGAGCCAATCGAACACATTTGAATCCAACTTATGTGAAAGAGTACGACGGCTAAACCCAGGTGAATAGAGCTAAAGTGAATTTATACAATGCAAAAATACTTTGAAAATGCTTTGATTGAATATAAAAAATATTTTTTGCATTGTACAAATTCACTTTTTTCCACGTCCTACATGTATTTGTTAAAATTAAACAATGTTTGTAAATCCCAGGCCTGAAGATGATCTCAACAAAGATCGAAACGTTGGCACGATAAAGAAAATGTTTTTCTGAAACTTACATCACACCAGACCGTATCTCACGATTTCCGAATAATCATCGACTAACGGTTACTAATCATCACACACTTTTGTGAATACTTGGTAAATAACGATTAATGAATTTTTCTAAATTCGAAAAATGAATAAAAAGGAAGTTGCTCATCTGTCTGAATGTGCATCGATGAAAATCTTTTAATTAAATTGATGTTTATCTTGATCTGACCACATTTTTTATTCTTCCTTTTTCAATATAACTTGTTCTTCCTTTCTGATTCTTTTGCGAATATTTCAATTTTCAGTATTTATTGCACATTTTAATTTCTTAAGTTTAGTGCCGATTTAGTAAAAAAATTCATGGAATTTTTTTGTCTTTTACTGAATAATAATCCAGTAACTATACCAAAGCCAAACTTAAAAATCATTTACGAAATAGCACAACGGTTAGCTAACCGCAGACCATGCTAGCACAGGGTGTGCTATTAGTTGTGCTATATACTTATAATTATGTCTCAGAACCTCTTGACTTTAACACAGTTAAGACAATTAGCATATCGTTGCATTTATTTGATCAGTAGCCATTTTTTAATAATATTTTCATTTACCCGGATCTGTAATTACTTTTCGGTAGTACAAAGTATTTTGTGTGGAGATTCAGATTAAACGATGCCAGCGTTGCAGCTTCGCATACTGTCATTTCCAATCATCCAGCATGTGTTTTTTATATAATTAAAATATTGATTATACGCTACCATTTTAAACTTTGTGGTGGTTTTGGTGTTTGAGTTGGTGAACACACGTTAAATTGATCGGAACTTCATCACTCTCATGGGCCGTTTACTCTCTCACGGGTTTAAATGTCACTGATGACCCAGTAGAGTGATCAACTGTCGATCAGTTTAATCACTATTTTAGTTTACTACTCCGCCTTTCTTACCAATGTCAATTAAACTAGTCCTCATTCTTTCAAAAATTGATAGTGATTTTATGGATATCGATTGAATATGTTATTATATGTATGTGCATATAAGTACATATACGAGTTGAACCTATCACTGTTTGCGTTCCACCGGCATTCGCTTTTGTAAAGCTGCATAAAATTGCAATAAATCGCCTGCAAACCTCGAGAATCACCTATTCTAGGTTTTATCCGTCCAGCAGCCTGGGTTGAGCTCCAGGGGTTATCAACAATTAGTCATTTCAGCTCCCAACGAATCAGTTCCAATGGGTCTCCCACTCACTCTAAATTATGTACATTATTTCTTATGTACATACCATTCACTCAGTTATGGTGGCGGATTACTTGATATTACTCCATCACTCTTTACACCTGTTATACACATAACTAACCTAACTGAAGGTCGAAGGGATACTCAATATTCCGCTATTGGCCATCTTATACTACACATTCATGCCAATAAATACATTCAGTTTCAACCCACGCTAATTAAACAAACCTATTAGACTTATACAATAAAACAACTGTTTCTTCCAGAAATCGGACTTTTGATTGTCTTTTTAATGCAGGGGGTCAGAGGGTCAGATCGCGGTGTTCGAATGAGCACGCGTCCATTAGAACCAATTCGTTCGATCGTGTTGGGCCGTGTACGGCCGAAGCACTTTCCAATCTAAATAAAGTAGGATTTTCCAGTCCTAATCGGCTGAATGGTTACTTCGACTTCAACTGTCAACCACGTGACATCAAACGCTCACCATTGTTTAACGCCGTTCTTTGCTTTTTGCTTACCTTTTCGTTTCGTTTTCATTTCGATGGATTGCGAAAAATTGATAAGTGCGGTTGAGGAGCAGGCTCTTGGGACATGCGTGATCCACTCTATCATCGGAGAGATGTCCAGCGTAAGCTGTGGTCAAGTATAGCTTTAGAAATGGAACTTCCAATATTTTTGTTTATTTCTTTCATTCCATTTGTATGTAAACTAAGAATTTCCGAGCAGCAACAAATCTTCTACATCCATTTGGGCTATGTCGTGAACTGACGAAAATCGGCTACAGTGGACGACGGCGTTCGGCTATATGGCCGGTCGTCCGTTTGGTCAAATAGTTCGGCTGTTGAACGGCCGTCGTAGTTCGGTTCCAATGGACGAGCAGCTTCTGGAGGTTGGGACGTCCCGGCCTTAGCCGCCCGTCCGCCTTCTGTCTGGGATAAAGCAGGACGTGTTTATGTTATTTATTTTTAAAATTTGAACTTCTATTCTAGATCTCTCCAGATTACGAGTTCCTCAGCCTGATTATTGGAAAATAATTAACTAAATGGCTTTTCTTCTATTAATATACTTTTATTCATTAATAAATAACAACTTGATTACATGCAATGAGGAGGTTGCAGGTGCAGGGGTTACCAGTGAGTACACTACGAAGTAGGTTACTTAATAAAGCCCACAGGAAAATTGTAGGATACCACAAGTCAGAAAATAGTTTGATGAAAATTCCGTGGAGTGGCGTGAGTTTATAAAAATGTGTAATTGGCAGTGTGGAAGTTTCGTTTAAAAAGTTAAAAGAGGACGGATACCCGAGTGGAGGCATAAAAGTATCTTTTGGGACAGAAATCATTTAAGGTAAAATGTATCGAGGTTGGAAGGGAATGGCCATAAATAAATTGAGAGGGGACGCAGGTGCCGCTAAACTCGAGCGTGTTCCTTAAGCCGCCTTCCTTCTACTTAATAGGAGCTTAGAAAAATACAATAAAGTTAACGTCCCTCGCCAATAGATCTTTTCAATTTGAGACCCTCGGTCCCGCTTTACGGGGGTTTATAATGCCATCAATACGTGCCTACTTTTATAAAGAGGGAGAGTATTTCATTTTTTAAAACCCATGGGGTGATATATAATAAACTAAAATCTCCCCCAAGACACGGCGCGAGCCGCAAATTGCATCCGCCCTTCTGTGGATAATAGAATAATAAAGAATCCTTCTTACTGTGCTTTATTGTCCGACCTGGAGGATTAGGAATGTTTTTAACCGGAGACACGGTGCAGCAACACAGCGAAAAATAACCCATTCTTAGATTTAAATCTTTCCTCCTGCGAATACCTACTTCAATTTGTAATATTCAATTATTTGAAGGACTTAGCTTTACTTTACAATTTAAATTTACGTAGAAAAGGTGATCAGGGATGAGTCCAATTACTCAAAAACTACTTTCTTCGTCGAGATGTCGAGGAATATATCCCCTTCATCTCTGTATTTAAAACATTAGATTTAATAAGTTAAAAAACAATCTAACTAGTAATTCACTACTTTTTGTGGTCCGCTTAACCAATTAATATCTTTCAATTCATTAAGGTTTTTAGTTGAGATAAAAAAGTCAGTGGCACGAGCGGGATTCGAACCCACGATCTTCGGCTATATACGCCGCTGCTCTACCACTTGAGCTAACGTGACCTCGATACACTCGGACACCAACTTCCCAATTCAAAAAAAGTGGGGTTGAGATGGGAAGTTGGTGTCGAATGGATCGAAGTCACGATAGCTCAAGTGGTAGAGCAGCGGCGTATCTAGCCGAAGATCGTGGGTTCGAATCCCGCTCGTGACACTGACGTTTTTATCTCAACTAAAAACCTTAACTAATAGGTAATCTTTGGAGTACTTACATAACACTATACATTAGGGTTTACTATTAAAGTATGGTTCAATAATAACAATATAAAAATACAATAAAAACTACAACTAACATGACCAGTCATCAAATATGTCTTCATACGGTTATGATGTCACAATCTAGACAATTCTTATACCCATTAAACATAATTAATCATAACTAACTCAGCAATAATATGCAAATAACAACATAGCACCACTCCAAAGTTAATACCTTTTACCTACACCACAATGAAAAATTGTGCTGTATATAACATTCAAGTTTTGTCTTTTCTGTAATGTAGATCGTTTCTTTGATTAGCCTTCTGCCTATCTCGAACATATGTTTCATAAACCATTGTTTTTTGTTTATTATTATTAGTATTAATATTTTTGCGAGGGTTCGCAACACAGAGGTCATATCAATCCTCGGGGCGCCGGCATTTTTGAAAAAAGCTTATTTGTAAGTATATCTTACAATGACCTTTACGGTCTCCGTGGCCATTTCATTTGTCGCCGAGAATCCAAACCGATTACACGACCTTTGAAAAATGGGAAAAAGGAAGGAAAATTCGAGAGGCGAGGTTGAGGTGTGAAGTTGTTGTCCGAGCGGATGGAAGTCACGAAAGCTCAAGTGGTAGAGCAGCGGCGTATCTAGCCGAACGTCGTGGGTTCGAATCCCGCTCGTGACGCTAACTTTTTTATCTCAACCATACCTTTCATAAATATTAATTAATTGAAAAATGACCTTTACCTTACAGTGATGAGCGCCGTGTAAATTTTAAACCATTGCGGCCATCGATGCTTTTTGCATTTATTCTTGAACTTTTCCAGCCAAAATTGTCGCCTGTATTGTATACAGTCAGACAAAGCAGTTCCATTCTTATCTGGGTTTCTTATGTCAGAAGTCCAGGTATTCGATTTTTAATCACTGTTTAGTTTGGCCATAATATGAAAGATAATTTAGTTTGTATTGCATTTTTATATAATTTAGATATATTGGATTTTAATTTAGAATAAACATTTTGGTAAAAGCAATTTTTATACATAAGAGCTGTATTTATGCCTAATTATTGTAATCTACCTTTAAATAATAATTGTTATAAACAAATATAAGTCCTTTAAATATTTCATTAGTAATAGCCATGTTGTCAGGTACATCATTGTCAGATACTTTAGATACATCATCATTACTGATATTATATAATATTAACATTACATTAACAATTCTATGTGCTAGCATAACTATTTTTTAACGTAGTGCGCACAGACTACTATCGGAGATAAGTTACGTTTTACATCTAAAATATACAAACACATTCCAATTATATACATATTTTCCATCTTAAGAGTACATGTTTGAATTAGTAGAACAAACATGAAGCGATTTTTTTGTAATCATCTTGACGTTGTTTCGAGTTCACTTTCATGCTCCACTCTTTTGAATGGTCTAACTTGTGTGTTTTGTTGTATATTGTTCAAGTCTTCTTCGTCCAGACCCCATTGTACACTAAAATGCCTTCATAACTGCTCAGCAAGTTTAATTCTATTTTCCACTTTTCTCATGCGAAACTTGAAAGGCAGTCTTTTTATGTGGACTAAAGGATAGACATTCTAATCCTGTTATTTCTTTAATTCATTAACTCCCTGCTATAAATCGATTCAGGTGTTTGTGTCTGTGGTATTATTCTATTTCAGTTGAAAATTCTTCTGTTGAAACTTTCCAGTTTTAAGGAATGTAAAGCACCAGAAGGATTAAATACAGTTCCTTTTTTACCTGTTCTTGTTGATTGTGTCAGTCGGAATTCAGCTATCTCTAGCACAGTGATGCAGTCTCAGCTTCTTGGCAAAAGCACCCATTGGTAAATCCTGACATTCTACTTGTCTTTATTTGTTCCCGTACTTTCTCCTGACCTCCAAATATTGGTATACTTTGTAGTTTACTACAAGATATCAAAGATCAGTGTGTGACCGTATGGATGTCAGGGTCTCAGGGTGTTGTGTCACTTCTATGTATGTTGTCATTGATGTAGCTGTGTCGCTAAAACGATAATATAATAGAATACAATACATCCGAGTAAAACCAAATAAAAACTTTAATGAATTTTCGAGGATATAATAAGCGACTGGAAAGCGAGTATTAACAACACCCTGAGGTGTCCCATCAGATTCTAATCGCTATAATTGAGTCCATCCGGCTGAGTGCTAAAACCGTATCCGGGACGAGGGCCACCAGCCTTTTTGAACGTAATTTAGAGCTTCATTTTTAGATAACGTTTGAATTTTGAACCCAATGTCGGATTGTAATTAGATGGAAAGCCAATTTACGAAACGTTATATGTACATAAATTCACGTTGATATACATATTGTTTAATTGTTCATACATATAAAACTCCTGGAATGGAATACATATCAGAAATGTTGTTTTAAAAAGTTCTAATTTAAACAATGGCAAGAAGCCGTAAGCACAAAACAGCGAGGGTAGGCAGTTCAAAATGACCGGAACGTCCAAACTAAAGTCTATTTACCCCTCAGACCCAAAAAGGAAATCTCATTATGTAAGAAGAGTTTTTAGAAAATAATATGTATTTCTTGTTTCGAACAATATTCGACACGTTGCAGCGCATTTCTTTATTTGAAATAATTTTCAATTAATTAACGTTTTGGTTGAGATAAAAAAGTCAGTGTCATGAGCGGGATTCGAACCTACGGCGACAAATGAAATGACCACGGAGAGCTTTAGTGAAGTATACTTCATTTTGCTTACTACATTTTGTTAGGTTTCGTGGTCCTCTTGACCAAATAAATTCTTTTCAATTAATTAACGTTTTGGTTGAGATAAAAAAGTCAGAGTCACGAGCGGGATTCGAACCCACGACCTTCGGCAAGATACGCCGCTGTTCTTCCATTTGAGCTATCGAGACTTCGATCCGCTCGGACACTAACTTCCCATCTCAACCCCACCTTTTGAATTTTCCTTCCTTTTTTGCCATTTTTCAAGAGATGGGAAGTTAATGTCCGAGTGGATCGACGTCACGATAGCTCAAGTGGAAGAGCAGCGGCGTATCTAGCCGAAGGTCGTGGGTTCGAATCCCGCTCGTGACAATGACTTTTTATCTCAACCAAAATGTTAATTAATTGAAAAAAATTTATTTGACCAAGAGGACCACGAAACCTAATAAAATTTGAAATAATGTTGTCTACACATTTCCTATATCAATTGTTGGAACCTATTAAATAACGAAGAGCCTGTATTGTATATGTTCGGAAGAGTATAATAATAATACATTTTACTTCTAAATTTTTTTGTATGTACCCGGCGTGTATATAAAGGTCGAATAGTCTCCACGTAATTGAATAATCTATTACTTGGTTCAATGTAGCATAGAAAACGAGTTACGTATGCCACGATGTAAGAAAGTTGTTCCTGAGCCCGGCAGACAGTGTTTGGGTCAGCTATTCGGATTTTTGATTAGGTTAAAACTGTATATATCGGGCTGAGATGACCTCGATGTCGATAGCTCCGAAGCTTCCCTAAGATGGATAGGTCGAAACGTAGGTCTAACCACTGAGTGGCCGATTATTACGGAAAGCCGTGAGAAAATTATTGCTGACTGTCAGTTTTGACAGTGTTAGCGGAAATAATCTTAACGATACCTTTTTATTTAAAACTTTTTGTTTTCTTTTAAAGACTTTTTTAAAGTGGTTGTGTGACTTTATTACCCGGCATATTCAGCACATACTTGTAGGATGTTATTGCTACCATATAAGCCTGCACGTGAACGACCTTTTCATATGATAAATGTGTCAAGGTTTCTTGGAATGTTATTCTTAGTTTTAAAGTGTTAGATGTGTCGGCACCCTTTTGCTTTCGAATAATCTGGATCTCGATTATTATTTTTTTAATTTTTTAAAATATTTTTTTTGACTGGGGCTTCCGACATCTAGGTCATTTCAGCCCCCAACTAAGTCTATATTCTATTTACCCTTTCAAACACTACATTCATACACATAAATACATCCATACCAAACTCATTCCGTTTGGTCGGTGGAGTACTTGATATTCCTCCACCGACCTATAGATGGAGATGTGATATTTCAGGGTGTGATATACTGCGCCGTTTGAGAGCTATTGTATCCCCCGTTCTCTGCCTAAAGCACATCGGTGAGTCCTATTTCATCAAGGAACTTGATTAATAGGCCCGGTTTTATTGGTTGAAGCTCTTCTATGGTCACATTGTACATCCCAAAACACTTCCTCCTGCGGGCTAGTGTAGCTCCGCAGTTTGTTAGTAAGTGTGTTGGTGTCTCTTCTGCTTCTTTGCAGAATCTACATGTGCCATCTTGGATTATTCCAATTTTCTTTAAATGTCCATTTAATCTACAGTGTCCTGTCAGGAATCCTGTTAGGATTCGCAGTCTGTTCCTGCTTCCTTTGACACATTCTGTGATTTCTTTCTTGCCAAAGTTGGTTAGAAAATTCTTGGATTGTCTGTGTCCAATAAGTGAGTTCCAAAGTTCGCTCATTCTCTTTTTATCCTTCTGTCTGAGGTATTCGTTGATAGTGTGTGTTCCTATTCCACAGAAGGGTTCAGGTCCTATTAGCGGTGTGGCAGCCCCTTTTCTTGCCAGGGTGTCCGCTTTCTCATTGCCTTCTACTCCCATGTGTCCTGGGACCCAGCAGAGGCTGACTTTATTCTGCGAGCCTAATATATTTAATTTGGTTTTGCAGTTCAGCACCATCCTTGAACTAATGGTATTTGAGCTTAGTGCTTTGATGGTTGCTTGGCTATCTGACATGATAGCTATATTCTTGTTTTTGTATCCTTTATTTAGATTGAATTGGATACATCTTTCAATTGCGTGAATCTCAGCTTGGAAGATACTGGTGTGTTTTCCCATGGGTTCTGAGTATTTCGTGCCGGGTCCAAATACTCCTGCTCCCGTACCTTCTTGTGTTCTAGATCCATCTGTGTACCAAAGGATGGTGCCATTTTTAAAGGAGTTATTTCCCTTTCCTTCCCATTCCTTTTTGGTGCCCAGATGTATTCGGAATTTTTGGTTAAATTCAAACATCCTGTTCATCTCTTGGAGCCATGAGTGATGGATGGTTTTTCCATCCACCGACCTATCCTCAAACTAATCTAAATTGGGGTCGATGGAGTACTTTTATAAATATTCCGCCATCGACCCCGAACACACACTCATACGCTCTCATCGTTCGAGGGGCGATGATGACGTTATATTTCACCCTCACCCCTCGCCATTCACGCTAATAAATACATGCACTCAGACAAAACATATAGACACACTACACATAAGACATATTATATACAATAAAAAACCCCAATTTCCCCCAAAAAGCGGAACAGGGGACCCAGAAACCCGCTGCAGTGCTCGAGTACCATTTTCAGATTGGATGGCATGTCTACATGCTCCCTGTAGGGAGCCAAGGCATGACATGTTTCCAGTATGTGGGACACATCGAGTAACCTTTCTCTGCATAAGGGGCACCTGGGCGGGCTTTGGCCCAAGAGCAGGTGCCCGTATGTCAACCGTATATGGCCTATTCTTAATCGCGTAAGGACGATTCCTTGTTACCAGCTCAAGTTCTCGGGGGGCCATCTACGAATCGTGCTCTTGACGCTGCCATCTTTCTTTTATCATGTTCTTTACTGCTAGCTTGGCGTCAGAGGGCCTGGTCGCGATGGTGATCTCGATTATTAAACAATTTTAAATATATCTACAAATCGAGATTAGCGTTACAATCTTTTTGAAAGAAATTTGAAGTCATCTATTAAAAACTTAATTATGTAAATTTGTAGACACCTTTAAGATTGTTTTGCCCTGATGATGACTTTAAAATAGGTCAAAAACTTGGGATGTAACAATTGAATTTTTTTTTCATCCAGTCTATACCGAGGTACAGATTATTTTAGTTTTTCTATTTCTTTTTGGCGATGAATTATTATTTATTTTATATATAATTTATTTTTATTTGTTTTTTAAATAGCGAAGACGAGTGAAAAAATATTTTATTTGTTTAGAACTGACTTGATGGAAATCGTTTGATGAAACATAATTTTGACTAACTTTTTGATTCTTCATAATATGTTTCTATTATATATTAATAAATATATGCTTCTTTCTAACTGTTCTTTCGGAAAGACTTACATAAAAGAGAGTGAGCTTTGCGAAATACAAAAAAGCCTCTCGACTTCCATATACTTAACGCGATTAGAATTTTGCTTGAATAATTCTTAATGTGTATAATCTTAGCTTTTTGAAAATGCTGTAAATTTTTTATAATTGTAAATTTTTACAATTTCTTTAACTATCTATGAGCTGCAGGTATCTTTTCCATGGATAAGTGATTAAAATATTTGCAGATCAACTGTCAAGATCGAACTGTTTTATTTAGACAATATTTTGATGTATTGTCACAAACGTTCTGTAGCAGTTCAATAATGTAAGAAACTTAGAAAACAGAAATATAAATAAATACGTATTACAATATAGATTTGCATATAGAATAAGATAAACAAGAACCCTTTAAAGGACAGACCCATAAAAAATTGAAAACATTTTTCAAACCATTGTAAGTTTCATTTAAAATTATGATGGTTTGAAATTCGATTGTTCACGTCAAATTGGTCGTCATCATTCATGGCAGCCCATGGACCAAGAAGCAGTGGGCGATCGTCATATAAATAAAGACGCATTCACTTCATCAACTCAGTTAATGGTAAACTTCGTGTCAAGCCTTCTCACAAATGAATGTCATTGATATCATCTGATTCTTCATCAAAATCTACTTAAATCAATCCTTAGCCGTAAAAGCATCAATAGGCAATCAAATACGACCATTGTCCCTGAGGCAAAAAGAAAAAGCAGGGAACATAACAAAATAGAAGTTGTGTACCGTTTTTTCATCCATTAACAATAATATTCGTAATTATGACGACTCTTTTATTATGAACTCAATGGAATGTAACATCTGTTTGTTGAAATGATCGAACGACAAGGAAAATAAAGGAAGAAAAAAAAGTATATTAATTGCAAACTGTCCCAATCGCGTTAAGTGGTTAAAGTCGAGAATTTTCGTGTCGTATGTATGCTATTTCGGACTATTAGCATACCGTGGGTACGAAAACTATTTTACGGTAGTGCTTTTATTATTAAATACTCGATTTTTAAAATTGATGCGCATTGACACTCATAGAAAAGTGCAAAACATGGAAAATAAGTGAACTTAAAAAATCTAAAGTATACAAAATTTTTTAAACATATTAAATCTAAAGCACATTAAAATTTTTTGAAATTTCCAATATTCAAACATGTAAAAATATTAAAAGCTGGTTTAAGTTACTTCAGTGAAAATTGCGAAACACTTAAACATTTAATTTGTACATTGATGCGGAAAATTCAACATGGGTTAACTTTTGGACAAAAAATGAAATTAAAAATTCACTGATGGACAAATTTAACACACCATTCAATTTATTTAGCTTAAAATAAAATCCATTGCCTATCCACAATAGTAACAGGTAATCCCCTGGGGATTAAAACCAAAAATGGCCCATTGGCTATATATGGCGGTAATAAAACCCAAAATAACCTCTGGATCATTAATCTGGTGGACCACAAAGCTCAAAACAAGAAGCATAGGCAGCTTACAAAGATTGGCAAACCTATGTATCACAGGGGCAATGAAAAAACCCTACAAGTGAACTAGAAACTCTGCTAATCCTACCTCTACTGGAAACATTCATACAAAAAGAGGCTAGGAAAAGCTCATTTAGGCTTCAAAAACAATCAAATTGGATAGAAAATAAACAATTCGGGTACACAACCATAATTAATAAAATCAGACACCCATTTTTAGAAATGAGGACTGACTATTTGAACCCAAAATTATTTTTTACAACATCCTATAAAGTCTCAACAGACTATAAAGGAGAAGAAGTACTCAGGAGAGCATCAGATACAATGATGTTTTATACAGATGGCTCTAAAACAAACGAAAGAATTGGATGTGGTGTTTTTTACACAAGCGCGAAATATGAGTAATCAAACTCATTAGGAAAGTACACTATGGTCTCTTCAAGCTAAAATACTGCGTAAGTACTTGTGCCATAGAAAATCTTAGAAGAGATTACACTGGCAAAAAATCCTCACAAGATCTGATAGCCAAGCAGTTATTAAAGCATTAGCTTGTAAAAAAAATCACATCAAAATTAATCAATGAATGCATCCAACATCTCCAAAACCTGGGGAATACAACAACCTGATGATATCTTGGGTGCCAGGGCAAAGAGGAATTTTGGGTAACGAAAAGTAAGACACACTGGCCAGAGGAAGATCTGGAAGACCATATATAGGCCCTGAACCTACATTGGGGATAACAAAATGAAATATAGAATCCTCCATGGCAGAATGGACCAAACAAAACAAAAGGAGACGTGGATAAACTCTAGCGGCGGTAGACAAGTAAACTTATGATTAAACAGCCCTCACCAAGACTGGCAAACTCACTGGTCCAATTGGAGAGGGTTTAAACGCAGAGGAGTGATAGGACTAGTAACCGGTCATTGGCATCTGAGAAAACATCTACACAACATGGGTATATACAACGATGATCCCATCTGCAGATTTGAGGAGGAGGGAACAGCTACCCATATCATCCTCAAATGCGAAGCAACGGCTCAATTTAACCTAACATACAGAAAAAACCACTGCGTTAACTCACCTGAGGAAGGATTAAAATAAATCCGAATGTTATGGATTGAAAGAAAAACTGATTGTTGTTTTTTTTGAGATGACCTATTATCCCACCTTCGAGAAGGAAAAATCATAAGTTATACAGAAAAAACCTAAGGAATGAAATTGTAGGAGCGACAGTCAATGACCTGATACTTCTAAGAAGGATTAAGTCTGTTGCACTGAACTAGGGAACTAGGAAGATACGGTAAGCCAAAAGGCTGCTGTGCCTGGGGAACACAAATCCCACTTCCTAGTATCCATCCTCATTACCATTACCATAAACAGGCAATTTTACAGTAGTCAAAATAAATAATAAATAATGCTTTGCTTACTTTGGCTCTGATTAATTAATTGTGCGGTTGGTGTGGCCAGCTCGAAGTCCAGATTTGCACCCTAGAACACATTTGAGACCAACTTAAGCTATGAGTACGACGGCTAAACCCAGGTCCTAGAACACCCTAGAAGTGTAGAAAACGGCTGTTCTTGATGAGTGAGAAAGAATTTGCCATGATTTTATCAGAAACCTCTACCAAGGAATGCAAAGGCGTTTAACGGATGTGATTCGTGCCAGAGGTGGAAATATTCGGTATTAAAGGGGACAAAAAGCTTTTTTTTTTCATTTTTTAAACTCGATAGTTGATTTTTTTTTAAATGTCTTATCTTTACAACCAAACCTATTTTTGGTATGCAAAATAGGAATAAACCTAAATACCTTAAAGTTTAAGTGTGGTGCGTTAATTGGTTTATCAGTGTAATATTTAATATAATAATATATTTAATTTACAAATATAAATGTTATTAAATATAAGTGCACGTTATTGAAGCGAAAACAAATTTACCAGTCATTAACATACAATTTCACCAAGCTCCCATTTTCCTTAAGGATGTCGTTAGCAAAGAGAAGGAATGTTCTACATCTGCAGAAGGAAAAAGTTCACTTCTGCAATTTCGTGAAATAAAGAAAGAATTCGTGTATCTAATCGGAAAAATTATTCTGAGAATTGTGAATTCGGTGTTAAAATCGGTCACAGACCCAGACAGCAATGAGGATGGCGTGAAGCTGAAAACGTCGGATGGATCTAAAACACTTGTATGGTAGTTATGCAGATCAAAATGATCGGAAAGACCGAACTGCAGGTTCATCGGAGAGGGGAAATTTCATAGATTAAGCTGAAAAACCCTCAAAATATATTTTGTGCTAAATTAAATTTCATATCTTTACTCAAGTCATGAGTTGGATATATATACTGCGGTTAGAAGGCATAAGCTCATTCAAACCAAACTTTCGATAAGACAGAATTACCGTTTCTACGCATGAAATATGATTGTGAAAGTAATGATACAATTCAATTTAATGATTAATTACAATTAATTAAGGTTTTTAGTTGCGATGAAAAAAAGTCAATGGCATGAGCGGGATTCGAACCCACGATCTTCGGCTAGATACGCCGCTGCTCTACCACTTGAGCTATCGTGACCTCGATCCACTCGGACATCAACTTCCCATCTCAACCCCACCTTATGATTTTTCCCTCCTTTTTGCCATTTTTCAAATGTCGTGTGTAATCGGATTGGATTCTCGACGACAAATGAAATGGCCACGGAGAGTTTTAGTGAAGTATACTTCATTTTAAACTTACTAAATTCACTAGTTTCGTGGTCCGCTTGACCAATTAATATCTTACAATTAATTAAGGTTTTCAGTTGAGATAAAAAAGTCAATGGCACGACCGGGATTCGAACCCACGATCTTCGGCTTGATACGCCGCTGCTCTACCATTTGAGCTATCGTGACCTCCATCCATGATCATAGAAAGTTGATGTCCGTGTGGATCGAGGTCACGGTAGCTCAAGTGGTAGAGCAGCGGCGTATCTAGCCGAAGATCGTGGGTTCGAATCCCGCTCGTGCCATTGACTTTTTTTCATCTCAACTAAAAACCTTAATTAATTGTAATGTATTAATTGGTCAAGCGGACCACGAAATTAGTGAATTTAATGATTAATTCATTTTTATTTAAGGATTAAGGACATTTCAAAGAGATAATTTACCACTTTTCGTTTTTGTCATCTTTGTGATTTGGAAAAATTCAGTTGTTTGTAATTGTTAATAACCATGAACAAAAACATGAAAATCAAAAACATCAGATGCGTTCATACCATAATTATCCTTACCCGATCAAATGCAAAGAACGATTTTTTTTTTGTTATTATGGATGAATACTATGGATTTTATTGTATTTTCTTTTCAAATTTCAATAATAAATATTTTTTCAATTACCATTTCCGTTTCCCCACGCGTAAGAAACTAAAATTCAAATGCAATGCTCCACGGAATTAGTGGTCGTTCTGGATTCAAGTTGGCGGAGATATTAAATAAGAATTGCGAAGTTGAAGACGTAACTCGATGCGAAAAGGAGGTGTATCAATTTCAATTAACGTCGGTCCACAGCTACTCTCAGACTATTATTTATTTTAAAAGTCATACTGTGGATCGTTTAACTAATTACGTCAGGGAGCGTCACTCTTGACGTTTGCGGGCGTTGGTCATTGGGGAGGAGAGATAGACGTTCCCATCCCTTCAACTCGACCGGTCGGCCCTAGCACGTTTTGTTGTTAATGTTTCAAGCCCCGTGGGATTTCCGCCCCAACGAAACAAGCAGCTATCTAATAAGAAACAAACGCGGACTTGCCGTTTCACAGGAAGTCTTTATACTATAAAACTGAAGCTGGGCTTGAAAACGAACAACATGAACATCGACTCAAAATGAAAAAAACACGCAATAAAATTTTTTTCGAACTGTTTGTTTACATTTAAGAATTTTGTACATCTATTGAAAGAATTCTACCGAAAATGACGCTAATTTATATGAAGTTGGTGTTTCACTTATTTGACAGGTGTTGTGTTTGGTAGACCCACCGCGGGGTTAGACCACCGGATGGGCTTTGTGGTACGGTCGCACCACGGGGATTTATGACCTACTCTGCCTCACACCTCGTGGGGATAAGACAATGCGAGAGGTGCTTAGCGGGAGCTCACAGTGGGGCTACTCGTATCTTATCTGGATTTCTGAGAGATTGGCTCAACTACGGTCCGTGATACCGCCCAGTCCAATTAAACCAGACATATGGCATCATTTGGCTAATTAATCGCGTGCCATTCATCCTATTACTGCCTTTCACTTGGTCTCATATGACAGATAGCTGTTATTATCCGTGTTATCTCAGGTCGGCAGGCTCAACCGTTAAACCAACTCTACAAGACATTTTTTAGAACCACTTTAATATAAAAAATATATTGCGTTCAGGAAGGAATACAAGTCTCTTTAGTGCAAAGTCTAGGTACAAGTGACGTGAAACATACTCGGGAACAGTGAGAAGGAATGCCATTCGTTAGAAAGCACATATCAATTTAACTGATGTTTTAATTGATGTATTGATCCAATAAACCAAGCTTGAAAATACAAGATGATGCTCATGAAGCGAAAGAAGTACGGTTTTAATTGTTTTGTTTTTTACTGGGCTCTTAAACTATTTATTTCAAAATATTGCTTTCATGTGTGTCGAATTATTTTTATATTCTGTTATATTTTTCTGTGGTACGGTTTAATTTCAATTTTTCTCGATGAAAAGACCATTTTTTTTGTAATATTTATTTTCTAAATGCTTCTTTTTATAACTACATTTCGATGTTTAGCGTACTGATTAGAAATTTTTTGTATTTGCATATGTATTAATGGAATTAAAACTTACAATTTTTTTAATGAAAAACAAAATTAGTATGCGTAGTTCTTTCCCGTTCAGCGGACACAAAGCAAACATGTAAAAGATTGGATGTAATATATAATTACGATAGAATATAATTAAGTTTTATAGATTGGTTTTTATAAATTTAGATATCAATTAGGTATATTCTAAAGTTATGTTTTTTTACAACGAGGCTGTTTTAAAGAATTCAGTGATTTAATTATAAAGCCTACTTCCTACAAATCGAGGATACAAGTCGATAAAAGTTTGAACTTCAATGTCAAACCATCTCCCTACTTTGTATATGCAATGCGTGAACGACATGTCACCCAGCAACTGTAAAGTCCTTCATCTCACCCCGATGATTCACACATAGAATTCAATGCAAGCTTATTCCGATTATTTTCAGATCTTCTTCATACGCGCTGGAGTAATTTGTATTTGTGGATAATAGATTTTCGAAATGCTCCTTTTATTAAGTAGTAATTATTCCACATCACCTGGAACTTATTTGATAACGTAACAATTATGTTTAGCGACACCTAACCAGCTTGATAAATCGATATTCTCATGACAATATGTTTCATCCACTCTCGCGGATAGAACCCAAATCAGGTAGGTACTGTTCGGTTCTTGGCGGTTTTGAATCACTTACCAAATCTTTTTGGTGACTCCAAAAAGTGTATGCACTTCCAACTTTTGATCAATTATTGGAGCCCTCTGTTCTCTGACAGTACAAATTATACTTTTTAAAAGGATAGTTCCTACTCACAGTAAGTTGTTTTGCAACGATCCGGATTTCGAGCCTTTTAGCTCATCATCAGGTTGAAGGACTTCTACAACCACGTCACTCGACATGAATTGCCAAAGTGAAACCGCTGGTACCTCCGCCAACGCGACGTTCCAATTATCAACTGATTTTTTTAATGACGCTCAATTTGAACGTGCGAAACGCGGAAATTATAACACAAATAAATATTAGAATAATAAATACTTAATATTAGTATAAATTATTATAAAAATAATAACAATTAAAATAATTAGTTTAATTAATTGGATGTTTGATATTATTTATGTACATTTTTAAAATGGGAGGTAGATCAAAATCTGTTATATTATTAATGCATTTATCACCATGTTCAATTTTACATTTTTCAAATTTCTCATATCAATCTAGTTCTTTCTCTTTGTTGAAACTATGTAACACTCTTGTATTTAAATTTGAATTGAAATTATGTTTAGATGGTCCTTAAATTCCGAAAATTTGCTCGATTTAGGCAAGTGTTCTTTTACTCTTGTTTTTATTTCTCTACCGCTTTGTCCTATATATTTAATATCACAATCATTACAATTGAGTTGGTAAACCCCACTTTTTGCCAAGTTGTCTACTTTGTCTTTAGGTTTTGAGAGGATATTTTTAAGTGAA
This sequence comes from Cimex lectularius, assembly GCF_000648675.2. Classification (NCBI taxonomy): domain Eukaryota; kingdom Metazoa; phylum Arthropoda; class Insecta; order Hemiptera; family Cimicidae; genus Cimex; species Cimex lectularius. Next base: position 536,043 of record NW_019392633.1, on the reverse strand, counting down.
CCCGTACTTCTAAGAGCTATTCTAAAACCTTCTTGTTTAAAAACTTTACTAACTTTTTCCGATAATTCACCAATATATGGCAAAGAAAGGAAACCTACTGATTCGTTTGTGGTGGGGTGACTGAGTCCTATTGTTGACTCGTTTAAAGTTAATTTTTATTCTTTTAACTAGCAGCCTATCAATAAATATTTCTTGATACCCGTTGTTTTTTGCTAAGGTTTTAATAGTTTTTAATTCTTTTTTATAGTTATCAGGTGTTAGCGGAAGTTTTAACATCCGGTCTATGAGCCAAATGAAACCAGCAGCCTTTTGGGACCATGGGTGGGAAGAATCCGCTGGTATCATAGTGTCTGTAGTTGTGGATTTTCTATATACGTCTATTTCTATTAGGTTGTTTATTATGGACAGTTTTAGGTCTAAAAAGTTATTATTAGTACAAATTATTATTAATTCCCCGTGCATATCAACTATCAAACGAGTTCCTTTGTTTGGACACCCTATCACAAAAAGTATTGAATGAGAAAAAATGTCGAATGGCGAAAGATCAGTACAATATCGACAGAACTACCAGCACAGTATCGATCATAGTGGGTATCTTACATTTCTCGACAACCAAATATTAAGGTTTAATAAAATGTGACATATAAGGTTATTAAATATTGTCCAAAATTAATTCCCTTCCAGTGTATAGTGTATGAAGGAAAAAGCTGCAAGTTATGTAGAACGGATGCAGCAAAATATAAAATCCTCCATCGTTTTCAGCTATTCTGCGTCCCCATGGGGTACCTCGTGTAGACGATATTAGGGAAATAAATTCCTTCAACCCGGTTTTTTTTCATACTGACGCCTGAACGACAAATTAAGGTGGTTTTATATTATCCGACACTACACGTCGCGGACGCGAAGCGGTTCCTACAAGACAAATATAATTTCACGTGTTAAAGGTAGTACGTGTATATAGCGGATCCGAACCTTTCAGACACGACGCGACAAGTGTTTCGACATTCTCGAGAAGATTGTCTGACACGATCCGTGCAGGTGCATCTCAACGTGTCGTAGACGGGCCCCTTGGATAGTTTGCAATAACTGCAGGCTTTTTTGAACATGAATTAAAAAACTTCTGTTCGTCGTCCATTAAATTTGGTAAAATGGTGCAAAATGGCCTTTTGTTCTTCCATTCTTTCAGCACAGGATGAACTTCAAAGCGAAGACGATGAACGAGCTGCCCGTCTTCGTCCAACGGAGCTATCGCGTACAATTGTTAGATTGCAAACTAATAACCCCGCCCCGTAACAAGTTTGCCGTGTAGGAACTTCGTCTTGCCTGAACGGTAAATATACATACTCTGCAGTTTTGTAGGATCCGCATCGCTTCGCAGCCGCGACGTGTCGTGTCCGATAACGTAAAACCACGTTTATCCGTTGATCATTCTGTCGGACCTTGTGGAATAAAAGTCAAAATGTAAAGAATTGTACGGAAGACGAAGGCTTCAATTGAGGAAATTAGATCTGAGAGAGGGGATCCCATTGTCGGCAGTATCACCGAGCGAGTGGGAACTCGAAGGAGGCGTGTACGACGTCGATGTCGGCCCCTTTCCATTAGCGATAAGAGGCTGCAGTGATAATAAATAGGGACTCGATAGCGCGTGAAGATGCACGCTACGCCCCAGAAGGATGATATATTCCGTCGGCCCCTTTCATCTTAGTGTTGAATGTATTGTCTACTAATGGGTCGACTAGTCATTAACTCCGGCACGTTTCTCTCACAACACTTCTCTGTTATTATCCGCCAATGATGCAATTAAAGTTATTTATTTATCAATACGCCCTCCTCACCTCGGCCTCGATCGGCAACTTTTTTCTATCTCTTCTCTTTAATTAAAATTCTAGGGCCAGTCCGTTTCTCTTCCTGGCTCTTAGATTTTTGCCCGACTCACCGCTCAAGATATTCCGCATGAACGATTTAGATTACCAATATTCTCGTGTTTTGTATATCGTCTATAGAGCTGAAAAAGGATACGAACCGTGAAGCGTCATAGAAAGCTCTCAGGAAGGCATTTGTAAACAAAAAAATTACTTTATTGTTGATGATAGTAATGTTCAACGTAAAACTGGAAAGTGGAAAAATTAGATTAGTTTTAACATTAGTACATGGCGATCAAAATATGTCGAAATACTGGACTCCTATCAATATAAACCATTTAAATAACATACAATTATTTAAGGTTTTTAGTTGAGATAAAAAAGTCAATGGCTCAAGCGGGATTCGAACCCACGATCTTTGGCTTGATACGCATCAATCATTTAAATAACAATTATTTATCATTAAAAGATCCTGAAAAATAGCTGAGTAATGAAACAAAGAATAAAATATTTAATTAGTTTCCAGTTGAATCGGTAGGTTATCAACATTGAAACCACTACTCGGATCTTAAAATATATACCTTTAATTGAATCCTTACACATAATTAGGGTTGGCGTCCAATCTTTTTTCCATCGCGTTACTCTTTTTCTTGATCGTCTTTTTTAGGTGGTGGTTTGACAATACCGCGTAGAAGCTAATTTTAGTTGTTCAGGAGTGCTTGATTCGTCTATTGTTTGTCATCATTACCTTGTAACGAAAATATATATATCATAATATCAGTGTCTTGGTTGAGATAAAAAAATCAGTGTCACGAGCGGGATTCGAACAAACAAACTCCGGCTAAATAAGCCGCTACTTTACCACTTGAGCTACCGTAGCTGAAGTCAGTTAGTTTAGCCGAAGGTCGTGGGTTCAAATCCCGCTCGTAACACTGACTTTTTTATCTCAACCAAGACCTTACATAATAATTAATTGAAAGAAGTAGCTTGGTCAATTGACCACTAAAACGTAAATGGATTAATAAGAATATTGTGGAAATAACCTCCATGCTGGGGAACAATGGGATTTTAAAAAATATTGTGGTGACCGAGCCTTAAGGGGAATGTTCCTCAAAAAAAACCTAGTCAGGTCTAGAAGATTGTTAAAAACAGCAAATCTGTATACATATGGGGTAGACCATGTGTTCAATGAGATGTAATTTGGAATGATGAGTGTCAAAGACTATAATTTTGTTGAATTCAAGAAGAGTTCCCAACGTCATCGTACAGACCGACCCACCTGATATAAACTCACTCTTGTCAGCAGGAACCGATCCAACGGACTTATGTAGGTTCCGATATCCTTCCACACACCGATTTACTGGTTGTAAACGATAGTAACTGGTAGTAAACGTGGTTACAGTTTATGTAGAAAACTACCATTTACAACCAATGAATTGATACACTCACTCCACCCTAAATATTTCTACACTTCCAGTTTATCGAACTTTGGCAACTTTTGCTCAGAATAGTATTTACACTGTTTTGTTTTGTTGACACAAAGTCGCCTTTTCTACCACTCGCCTCTTGCACATTTTTAGTAGTTGTAAACAAACTAACTAAAACAACCCGTTTATGTTTCAAATGTTTTCGATTCCCAGTTTCTCTCTTTAACCGCACTAGTACTTTTGTAGTTTTGCTTCCTAACTACCGAAGGTAGGGACGTCGTATTCGTGCGGGAAGTCGAAAAAATTGTTGCTATCCAAAATCAAATTTCCACACATTTTGCGTTTCAGACCTTTCTGAAAAAATTTGTTTCCGTCCGTGGTCAATTCCTTGTATCCAGCAAAACTCCGAAACCATGAGACCAATTTTTTGTGAAATTATCAGAGTTTGTGAGGGTTGGTTTCTAGATGATCCCCTATGAATTTTATTCCGAGCAGATTAACATGGCGAATACGCATGCATAAAATCTGAGGAAGCTTGACCAATCCACTTGGTAGACTTTTTTGCTTCTTTAATACCTATCAGTCGTGTTATTAGTTGCTAGGCCTTCTCCATTATGAAATGGAAAGTATTGGTGCTTTGAGGTTCTTGCACTTGTATATTTTAACTAGTTCTATTAGAAGCATTATAAAATAGGCCCCTGAGGAATGAGTGTATGACATATCAATATTTTAATGCACAAGGCTTTGGCTTGTCAGGAGCTGCAAGTGCAGACCGTAATCTTCATGTCGATATCCCACGTCAATTTTGGATCTAGGCATAAAAAGCTAACTTTATAAGTACCTCCGGGGCTCCTCGTCTAAAGGCTGCCCATTGAGATTCATATTATGTGAGTGATTTCGCGGTGATATATGAAACATACTGAGCAAAATTAACTTATTGTAAGATCGATTGTACTTTCAATTTTTTCTCATTCGCAAATGGTTGAAGATTTTCTTTCGCCGGCTGATATAGGAATGCTCTCTAGCACATCATCCCCATTTAATCGTGTCTCTTTCAGAAAAAAACACAGTGAGTAAACTCTACAAAGGAAGGGTCCTAGTACACATCCATGACGAACCCCTGATTTGATAAAATTTAGAGAAACTGAAAATCCCTGAAAATAACTAGTATAAACAATAAATAAAAAAAATGTAGATTGGATATTTATTATTAGTCATATAGTAACAAAACAATTTGTACTAACACAACATACTTAAAACAACAAGTATGTATCTGGTTGAAAATGTACATTTAATAAGATTATCTATTTAGCTATAGATAGATAGAAGTAGATTATTCTTTTGTCAAATACAGGTTTTTTTTCTTGTCGTGCTGCACACTTCCGATCATTACTTTTTAATACAATTTTTAAAACCTGTTTCTCCTGTCGTTGGATCTAAGTTTGGCGTATAAACGGTGTTTCCTTCCGGCAACACAATTTAGTTTAAGTCATTTGGAGAGCAGGAAAGTCGCCTTGTCCATACTGCAAACAAACAGGTCGGTCTTAACTCGAGAAACTTCATCAAAATCCAGATTTGACAAGCAAATTTAGGTTTTCTAATACCTACATTTTGTACATTAAAAAATACTACTGACTTAGGCAATGTTTTAGTTTTTAAGATGGAATCTCACTGCGCAAAATTATACCATTAAAGACTGAGCGATAAACAGTCGCCGCGTTAGGCGCCTAGATCAAAGCCAACTCCTAAATCCATTTGACATAAAATTTACTATTTTAATTTTCTACAATTCGCGGTAATTGTAATAATTAGAGTGCGATGAAACACGAGGAATGACATACAGAGAATGTATCTCAATCATTTATTGCATTTCGTACCGGTTTCATAATTATTATGTTAATTAGTCAAAGTACTGACGATTTAAGGGTTATGAAGAGGAAAAAACAAATTGGCTGGTACATAACCAAGAAAAAAGAGAAAGATAAATTATTGCACATAGCCATGGGAAACGGTCAGATATAGTCTCCCTTATTTGTTATGCATCACGGTGCTGCGATTATTAGTCCCGCTAAGTAGTTATTTATACGAGAGGGAGGGAGATAAGACAGAGATTATTTAGGGGAAGAGGACGAGATCCCCTTTTTATTGTTAGGGCGGTTCGTCCTATTACACGGGCAATATCGTCCCTTTCCTATACGCTCCCTCCTTTTGTCGGATAATCCTCAATTAGACACAGCTTTATTGACTTATAACAGGATTCACGACTATCAGAGTCACGCTGCCACATGTCCCACCACATAACAGACATGCGTCCGGTTATTTATGATCCTTCCGAAAACCGTCGTCGTTTGCAATGTCTGCGGATGGGGATGCAAGAAAATAGGTTTAGCGGAACAACGGTAGTAGATCAAGGCGAAGAGAATGAACATAACTATTATGTACATGTCTCTTTACAGAACCATCTTTTAAAATTCTCATTCCAAAGCTATGTAAATTCGTTTCACACCGACGAATCACTTGTCGTCTGGGAACCGGTCGGTTGATTTTCTATTGTGAGATTTCTCCTTGAGGCCTGCGGGCTGATGAACTTAAAGCTTGGTCTTTTTCTATTGGTGGCTAAAATCCACAACCATGATATACACATTTATATGCACAAAAGCACATATGATTTAACGACCATTGTGGTATAAGAAAAAAAAATTTCAACGCGGAAAAATCCATCCACACCATCCACATAACCTTTACCTTTTGTAGGCAAATTAATCGAGAAAGAGAGAGAGAGGGAGAGATAGAGAGAGAGAGTGAGAGAGAGAGAGAGAGAGAGAGAGAGAGAGAGAGAGACCAGGAGCTAAGAAGGGACAGCATGCATGAGATTGAGAGTGACCCTCTTTACCTTTCACATATATTTTAATTTTGACACCTTTGGTCTATAAATTAATTTTCTGAAATGACTNATAGATAGAGAGAGAGAGAGAGAGAGAGAGAGAGAGAGAGAGAGAGAGAGAGAGAGAGAGAGAGAGATGCGCAAAGTGAATAAGTGTTTTGTTGTAAAAATATGGCATTTAGAAAGAAAATGTTCATTACAAAATTCTATACAGGGTGTCGCTTTAAAATAGCCCGGCTGAATTGTTCCTGAACCAATGACGCTATAAAAAAAAGAAAAAAAGTTTTTAATATTTTTAGTCTAGTTTGAAAGTTTTACCTTTTTTGAGAAAAATTATACCGAGTACCTCAGGCCCAGTTGAATTTCAAAATTTCAAATACGACAATATATATATCCTGACACATCAGTTAAAATTATTTTTTACGCTGAAAACAATGGTACATTCGGATTTTAAATTGGTCAAAAAAGGACAAAGTTATGGCAAAATGTTAAAAACAAAATCACTTGGTTTGCTATTTATTAATCACATTTCATGTTCGAACTCCCTGCCTTGCGTAAAGTTGCAAAGATTTACTTCTTTTAACCATTCTTCTCAGATGCTCAGAGCGATGGAGATGGATTGACAAGCATTTTATATCCTTTGCCGTAGTTCTTCGACTAGGTTGCTGGGTTATGATTGGCGTAGTCACTATTTTTTATATCGCTCCACAGAAAATATTCCAGTGGAGATAAATCGGTGAACGAGGAGGCCAACAGATTAGACCATGAGTTCTTATCCACCTATCCCGGAAGTGACGATTCAAATAACGTCTCACCTGCAAAGAATTTTGCCGGGCATCTGAAGCCGGAGAATCATTCTTTGTCGTTGTTGCACAGGAACATCATCTGTTGGTGAAACCTCCCTCAAAAAATAGAAGACCTGAGCACCATTTAAACTATGTTCGTAGAAATAAGGATCGATTAATTTATTTCCGAGAATTCCACACCAAAAGTTGATTCTGTCAACCACCTCATGAAAAGAGTACGAAATTATCGTATTTTCCTATACCCACGTTCGAAAATTCCAACGGTTTAGTGTGCCGAGGTGAACTTGGATTCATCAGTCCGTAGGGTGAACGTTTTCTTCAGCCTCTCATATCGAATTTTTGCAAGGAACGTTACACGCCTGCAATAATCATTCGGAGAGTAAGTCCGGGTACATCTCTAATTGTATTTTTTGAAAAACCTAAAATCTCCCAGCATTTCGAAGTTTTCAAAAGAAAGTTTTCACCTAAAGAAAATGTACATTCGCAAAGTCCATAAAGTGTAATTGTTTGCAAAATAAAATTTGAGAATATCCTTATTCATATCCTGATCAAGTAGTAGGCGGAAAGTTTACTTTTTAAAAATGTGCGGTGATTAGTGACCGTTAATCGATAATTATTCAGAAATCGTGAGATGCGATCTGGTGTGATGTAGGTTTCAGAAAAACATTTTCTTTATCGTGCTAACGTTTCGATCTTTATTGAAACCATCTTCAGGGCCTGGGATGTGGAAAAAAGTGAATTTAAACAATGCAAAAAAAAAATTCTATTCGAGTAGAAATACTTTGATTGAATATTAAAAAAAATATTTTTTTTCTCAATATTTGAAATTAAACCTAACTCCAAAATTCGTTCTTGCTAAATTAAATAGTATTAAGAACTCTTCAACTCTCTTACACCGTAAATGCATCCCCCCCCCAAAAAAAAAACTTACTGTGAATATATGAGCAGGATAATTTTTAAAAAGATTGAATAACACAGTCACTCCGCCATTCATCTTTTTTAGTTTGCTTTTTGTAAAACTATTTGAATTTTTCTGTTGCGGGTTGTACAGTTTGAGCCATCATTCTAATAAGGCTGAATCAATAATTTAATTTTTCATTTCCTCTACGCATAAATTATAGCCATCATTTCTTTATCAGATGAAGACAACATAATATGACATATACTTAGTATAGAGAGAGAGAGAAAGAGAGAGAGAGAGAGAGAGAGAGAGAGAGAGAGAGAGAGAGAGAGAGAGAGAGAGTAAGAATGAGGTTTAGAAATACTATTCTGGCGACAGCTGACTCATGTCTCCCCAATGTAAAAGTCTTGTCTTCCGTTTCTTCCACCTTGCACTTCTTGTGATATCCATCTAAAAGTCTATTATTGATGAGGTTTTTAGAAGCCATTTTAACAAGATTTGCACAAATTTAAATTGTTTTGTTAATTATTTATGCTACAAATCATCTTATGGCTAATATAGCTATTACTCATGATTTAGCTCAAGATAGATAGAAATTATGGATTTAGATACATTTTGCTGGTAGAACACTAGCAACAACATAGCTCAAGTGGTACAGTAGCCGCGTATTTAGCCGAAGGTCATGGGTTCGAATCCCGCTCGTGACACTGATTTTTTTATCTCAATACCTTTCATAAATATTAATTTATTTAAAAATTGTTAATTGGACAATCGGACTACAAATTGTAATGGACTAGCAACAACTTCTGTACAGACATAATTACATCTAGCCTTGTCGGCGAGTATATACATTAGTAGGTGTTCAGCATTTAATAGGCTCATGTAGTTCCTAGAAAATTCTGATGCCAGTTTATGAAAGACCACTGCTGACGATGACAAACACTCCTTGTTAAAGTAGCGGCGTCTGGAGGTACTCGAACATTGTCAACGAAAGCACATTAAAAGTCAGGGCGACCTAATCGGATTAGAACTGGGTGGTCCCCGCCCCCTCGTTTCCAAAGCTTAATAAAATATCCCTAAGTAGCTTCTTTGAAATGTGACTTCTTTCCCTCTGTTGTGGCATTTTCCATCGGCTAAACCCTACTATAATATATCTGGGCTTTTATACGCGTCCTCATCGGTTTTTTATTATTAGCCCCGTCTGTCAATCTTTTCAGACTATGGCTTAATTTACATAACCGAAAATAAAATAAAAACGAAAAAAATCTGTGCTTTCGACAGTTACTTTTGACAATACTTACAAAACACATTCCTTTTTTTATTGACACAATGAATGTACAACCTCTTTAAAATATAATTAAACTATATTTGAATAGTTTGTCAAAAAAAGAAAGAAAAAGGAAATGTACTTCAAAGATTAAGATAAAAGAAAAAATGATAAAGATGCATGTATTTCAATAATGATGAGTTTTGTAAGATACTTCGGACATTTGAATGTTTTTATTAAAGTGTGTATATTTAGTGACCGTTAATTAATGATTATTTAGTGGTCGTGCGATGCGATCTGGTGTGAAAACTCTCAACACACAACCGTGACACATCTACACAGAAAACACACAATTTTAGCCCTGAAGATCTATGAACGATGATTTATAAACATTTTTTCACCTCCTACATGTATTTGTAAAATTTATACAATGTTTATAAATCCCAGGCCCTGAAGATGATCTCAGTAAAGTTCGAAACGTTGGCACGATAAAGAAAAGGTTTTTCAAAACCTACATCACACCAGGCCGCATCTCAGGACCTCTAAATAATCGTTTTTATTAAAATTTGTTTACAATCTGTATTTATTGTACAATATGTAATTTATTGATGTATGCACGAAACATTGTTTATAAATATAATCCATATATGTATTTAGCAGACATAAATGACCGTATTAATAATTTTAATTAATTATTCTGTTTTAATCTAAGGCCTGGTTGCTCGTGACACATGTTTTTTCATCTCCACCAAGTCCTTAGATGAAAACAGAATAATTAATTAATATAAACACAATTAATACTTTGTTAAACCGAAATTTCAATTTATATTTCGAAGTGACGAAGTGATTGTCCGTTCACCTCCAGTGTTACAACATATAAAGGGAGTTTTTTGATTGTATCATTCCTCATTATTTTCCAGCAAATTTCGAAGAGGAGAAGATTTCTCTTTCAACAGACAGGGGAAATACATTTTAGACAAAAACCTAGAGATCGGTTAACCGCAGTTTGGAGTTCTAAGCGAAGGGGTTGGAAAGATTAATGCCATTGATTTAGATGTAAATAAGAGGTTAAACTCTTATTTACCAATCGTTTTATCTCAAGGTACACGTTAATCCACATCATTCCACCAAAACTAATTAATATAGAAAGAAGCTTACATAATTATTCTATTTCCAGATTATATCATTATTCTTGTACTTCGAAATGTTCTACAAAATCGAAAAAATAGAAGTTAACACATCAATATATTTTAGAATTACTAATCTTGAAAACAACCACTACAAAACACTTTTTTTTTTGCCTAACCTTTCGGCATTAGCCATATACCTTTTTCCCCGTGAGACAGACGGAGTGGCACAGCCGCCCCCGCACATCCGCCCAGGGAGGTACAACGGTTCACTTTTTTTTAAAATTTATTCCCCCCCCCGGGTGTTTACGAAACACTTCAAAGATAAAATATAAAGCTCTAAATTTTAATGACATCGCATTTATATTTTGTTAAAAAATACTTCTTTATTATTTAAAAAGCATAAAGAAATAAGAAAATTAAACAAACCAACCTCAATCAATCATTTTTTGTTAGACGTCCTATATAAGCTCTCCGACATTAGGGATTTTTTATAATTTCCAATTTAAAACCGTTCATGTATTTCGATGAGGACGTTGTTCCTGTCCCTTTATGAAAACTTGGTTTAATCCCCGCTTCAAGTATTGTACGCTTAATTACTAATCCTAAGCCTACACTTTCGATATTATTTATTTTCCATCATACCAATGGCTTAAATTCTCGTTTCCGTCCTTTACTTGTTTTCCAATGAGAAGAACCACCTTAATAAAAAAGCTATCCAATCAGAAATGTTTTTATAATTGAAACATTAAAAGAACGTCATGTAAGGAAATATTATATCCTTTAAAAGAGTAAATGTACTAATGTGTGGTGATTAGTGACCGTTAGTCAATAATTATTCAGAAATCGTGAGATGCGGTCTGGTGTGATGTAGGTTTCAGAAAAATATTTTCTTTATCGTGCCAACGTTTCGATCTTTATTGAGATCATCTTCAGGGCCTGAGATTTACAAACATTGTTTAAATTTAACAAATATATGTAGGATGTGGAAAAAAGTGAATTTATACAATGCAAAATATATTCAAAATCCAATTTTATATCAACATAAAACAGCAATAATCTCGCTGGCACTCTCAACACGACACGCAAGAATGACACAATTACACAGAAGACAAACACTTTGAGCGAGTAGAAATAATTTGATTGAATATAAAAAAATATATATTTTGCATTGTATAAATTCACTTTTTTCCACATCCTACATGTATTTGTTAAATTTAAACAATGTTTGTAAATTCCAGGCCCTGAAGATGATCTCAATAAAGTAATTATTTTTCTGTTTTATTTTCCGAAAGAACTCAGTTATATTAATATCAGTTATATTAATATCACATAATGTGAGAGAAATAGTATAATATTAAATTTTATTTTTATTATTCAGAAATCGTGAGATGCGGTCTGGTGTGATGTAGGTTTCAGAAAACCTTTTTCTTTATCGTGCCAACGTTTCGATCTTTACTGTGATCATCTTCAGGGCCTGAGATTTACTGTTTAAATTTAACAAAAAATTTGATAAATGAATATAATAATAAACACTTTTTTCCACATCCTACATGTATTTGTTAAATTTAAACAATGTTTGTAAATCCCAGGCCCTGAAGATGATCTCAATAAAGATCGAAACGTTGGCATGGCAAAGAAAATGTTTTTCTGAAACCTACATCACACCAGACCGCATCTCACGATTTCTGATTAATTAAATGTACATTACATTATTTTATACACGCGTTGCTGGGATAAATATCAAATCTGGCTTAATGAAAATAAACGCATAGTTACATATTATAATCCTTACTGCAAATAACTCCACTTTTTATTTGCGTCTGAGTAAATGAAAAATACATTTTACTAACAGAAATTTTATAAAGAAAGTATATACAGGAGGGAATAGGCTTTGAATGGGTAGATTTATGTAAAACAGTTATTCAATTAGTTCTTTGCATATGCTTTATGTACATAACTGTGAACGGTTGGGGGGAGGACCCTCACATTGTTTTCGTCTGATTTGCATGACTCAAATTGATATAATCCTGCCACAGATGTCCTCAGTGTTTGTTTCTCCAACCAACAACTGGCCATCAATCAATGCGGATTGTCATGGGGGCACCGTGTTTGTCAACAAGAAAGACACAAATCATATTTCAGCTGGCTCTCTTTTATGTGAATCATGTTTTTTCGCGGCTAAATTGAAAGAGAAGTGTGACTAACCTCCCATGTGTATTTAACGAAATTTAAGCCTTTCTTTCATTATGTCTTTATCGATTTACTCTTTTCTTTTTAAATATTTTAAATATTGTTTTGTAGAATATAATGAGCATGGTGTCTTCACGCTAATTCATTATTACAGAAGAGTTGTATGTGTATATGTGTAACTCAATTCGAACCCGTTATATTTACAAATAAGCTTTTTTCGAGAATACCTCCCTCCCCACAGGGTAGATATAACCTCGTAGTTGAATTATCCCTCCCCCTACATATATTATTAATATTTTAAATAAAAGTATTTACATTCCACTTTTTTTTAACTTTTGAAAATGTACATTAGTTTTGTTTAACAGAACCAATTTAACTTGGGTAAATCCTACTTTTAGGGGGGAAAAACATCAAAAATAAAGATTCTTGGGTCATATCATAGATGACATTAAATTTTCTAGGTCTAGGATGCTGATAACACGGAAATTATATTAGTACAATAATAGACAGGAAAGTAAGGGAAAGAAAGCTAAAAGAGCCTGATGACGGATGAATCCATCGTCTCTCTCGACTGTAGACCAAGGTTGACCCTGTCCTGGCGTTCTACTGTAAAGTCCTGTATCTCTCTCTCAAGAACTCTTCATCCTATTGTAGAGTAATTTACACCCAGTCTCCTGACGACTTCGCGCTGGCTGTACTCTTCCTATAATAATTTTATGACTCTGACGCTGTCATATTCATTCAAATTCCAGGCTGGAACAAGAAATCAACGGAAGAAAAAAAACAGAAAGCAATCTTTATGCGTGGCAGAATCTCCAATGCTACATTTTTTGTAAATCGGATTAATCAGTACAAAAGAAAAGTAAATATAGTTTAAGGAAAGGAAGTAAACTAAGCATTATTTACTGTCTATTTAACTACGGTAGCTCCTAATTACCTGTAAGTAATGTGGAAAGAAAATGGATTTAATTTCAAACTAAATAAATTGAGTGGTGCGTTAAATTTGTCCATCAGTATATTATTAAATTCACTAATTTCGTGGTCCGCTTGACCAGTTAATATATTACAATTAATTAAGGTTTTTAGTTGAGATAAAAAAGTCAATGGCACAAGCGGGATTCGAACCCACGATCTTTGGCTAAATACACCGCTGCTCTACCACTTGAGCTATTCATTTGTCGCTTTCATCCAATCTGATTACACGACATTTGAAAAATGGCAAAAAGGAGGGAAAACTCAAAAGGGGGGGGGGTTGAGATAGGAAGTTGATGTCCGAGTGGATCGAGGTCACGATAGTTCAAGTGGTAGAGCAGCGGCGTATCTAGCCGAAGATCGTGGGTTCGAATCCCGCTCGTGCCATTGACTTTTTTATCTCAATCGAAAAACCTTAATTAATTGTAATACTCCATAATTTAAAATTCCTAGGAATAATGCCATGTATATAATTCTTATCACCCAAAGGCCAAGAATATTTTTCAGATTGTATACTAGATGGCATATAGATGCCAGTTTTTACAGAAAGAGACAATTTGTTTATAACAATTTAACTTATTGTCTAACGTAAAACCTAGGTACTTGACACTGTCATTGCTGTTATTTTTGCAAAATTAATAAATTGGTGTTTTTTTGTCATATTTGCAACTAACAAGTTGGCATTTAAGTAATCATAAATATACCTTATCACTGGTTTTACGGTATACATATCATAAATTGCTATCATCGGCCAATTGAACAGTTCCGGTTTCATTATAAATACTTGGTTCAACAGGAAATAAATTATTTGGATAAATAATGAGAATAGGTCTTAAAATTGAGCCTTGTGTCACTTCAATGTTTAACTAAACCCTGACGAACCAAATCCGTTTATCATCGGAATCATTGGAACAAAAGATTTTGCTTTGCTTGATTACTTCAACTTTAACAGCATAAATAATTTCTATTGGTGGCTCAATGGTAAGGCGTTGAAACGGTGACTCATTCATCAGCCCATTCGAATTCAAACCCCCTTAAAAAGGGGCTATGGTCAAATGGATGCCTAAGGTAGAGTATATTTTTTCTAGAAACTTTAAATAATAGTTTATCGAGCAGGACATCATTTATCACTCGTGGGAGCTTAATAAAAACACACGAATAAGATCTGCAATTAGATCTTTCCTACAAATTAATATTCTCATCTTAAGAGACCACCAGGGCACTGGTCCCTGTTAAACGGTGAGGGGGTTTGCAGCAAATCTAAATCGACTGTTTGGATCTAACGCTGACAATTGTGATGTATGGGGGCTCTTCGGGTGATCAGCGGGGGCCTCATATGGCGGTGCGGAGAAATGCCCCTCGATTAGCCCTTGTGATATTTTGTTTACATAATGAGATAGTGCCGAGGGCACCCTGCCGGGCCTGCTGCCGTGCTCCGAATGCTTAGCACCGTTAACAAATAGCACTTATTAGTTACCGGTAGCAGGACCACCGACGTCTAAGACTAATTTGAACGTCGTCAAAATTTCTAATACAGTAGCCGGTGAGCGGGGCTGCTGTAATGGCCCCAGTCGACTGTGATTTTTTAGGCTGGCGCGCCAGTACGACGTGATCCAATCCAGCATCAAAAGACCCTGGGTTCAGTCCAAATAGTTACGGTAGAAGATTAAACATGAATATAAACATATTATTCAACATAGTATAGTAAGATTTCAAATCAATAGTAAGATTTCTTCTAAAAATCTATAGTTTTATCGTTTAGGCCTTTGGCCGTTTTTAGTAGTTGGTTTGTGTGTTAATTTTATTTAGTCGAGACACGTGTATATGCTCATAGATGTTGAAAGAGTAGTACAGGTGTTATCAATGTCTGTCGGTGACATGGACGAATTCAATTGAAGAAATTCAGAATAATCGGAAAAGATGAAACTATCGATTGTTATATGCTTATTACTGATGTAAATCAGTCTCAACGTTATATTGTTAATTATCAAATATTTATTTAATTAATAAAAATGTTATAAGGTCAAGAGGAATCAGTTTCACTATTATTAAGGTTATGAACTGCAAAGTTTTATATACCCATGTATAAAAACAACTTTATACATATTAATTGAACCATCAGTATATCAATTATAATCAATAATTTTGAGTTCACACAGTGATGAGCGTCGTTGGCGTCAATATTTTCCTCATTAACTGAAAATTCTCTTTTGTTACTATTTTTATCTTCTTTACTGGTGACGACCGTACTTCAAAACCTTCCCCATTTTGTTGGTGACCTGGCAGAATGAGAGAGAAATTTGCAAAGCTAACTGATCTTGAGACATCACAACAATTATGCAGCATAAATAATTAAGTCATTCTTCATAAATACCGAATGTGTTTTCTTATATTTCCTTTCTTTTCGCTTTAATTTTAATTTTACATTTATTTCAGTACATTACTCATTTATTTCACTTTAATTACATTTTATTTAAAAATAATCTAATTAGGTTTTAAAAAACTGGAGAAAAAAGTCGGATACTTTTTGAACATATATAATTTGAATTATCTACAACAGAACATATGTTAAAAAAGAATCCAACTTGTTTTTCAATTTGTTAAAACAGGAAACGAAATCTATAGACGCTATATAATTTGGTTTTGTTGAAGTTTTTAATTGTCCAATCAGTACGGAAAAACCTAAAATTGTTTAGAGATAACACGCTGTATACAAATATACATTTCCACATTTATTAATTAAAATGATAAAATATTTATTTCACCTATTCTTATTTACATAGAGAAAGGATTAATGTAATCAGCGATAATAGACGGATTAAAACATGACTGCTTCACAAGTCAAACGGATTGCCCAAGAATCTTCTTTTTTATTTCAATAACTGTAATTTCTGATTTCAGCCAGTACATCTTCAATAATTATGAGTTTAAAACTGGTCAACATTAAAAGTCAAAGGCTGTTGGACGGACGTGAAAACCGAAAAATATTATCGGGAACTAATCTTAAAATCACGATACAGGGACGGTTGGGGAACTAACTGCACGTTTACTGCAACCAGCCGGATGTGTGTGGACAGTTCAATATCTAATACGTATACAGAGGAATCTTTTGACTACTACGCCGGCCGGAGTACGGGTCGGCCACTTCACTGCCACTGTTGACACGGAGACCCATCACTGAACTGGAATTCGTCCCAAGCAGTTAAAAAATTTGTTTTTTCAAAACCACCGGCTCCCCGAGGGTCCTCTGCCTTTGCGAACCGCTGGAAAAAAATGAATTTAAGTACGCCGATTAAAGAACTACTCACTCAAAAAACAGATTTCACCATTTTCCAATTATTTTTTTTTACAATCAAACGATTATTGTTTAGGGCCAATGTTTAAAGTTGCTGTAAATAAGTGATAGGAATGTACAAGTAGGCTTGAAAGGCAGGGAACTCCAGCCTGATCGGTCACCCAACATTACCTTTCATACACATGTAAAAGACACTGAGTAATAAAAATATATTTTTTTTACGAGGGTTCAAAACACCAGAGGTCATATCAACCCTCAGGGTGCCGGTATTTTTGAAAAAATCCCATTTGTAAGTATGACGGGTTCGAATGCAGGGCCGCTGGATTCGACCCCGGGACCTTCACCTTAGTGTTGAGCGCCGTGTCAACTCCCAAACCGTGCGGCCACCCTCGCCCCTGTTTTTTTTAAATAAAAAAATATAATAAATAATTATTATATATATATATTTTAAACACTATGGGACATGATCATAAAGTTCATCTGCCAAAATATGTTTCAGTAAAATCAGAGCCAAAGTGTAGATGGCGGAAATCCAAAACTGGTCAGACAAAAACAAGGTTAAAAGATACAGATGAACCACCCCGTAGTAACAAAAAATACAATTTTTTACGCAGTTACAAATTTTTTTTTTATTATGTATTGGGTTGTCCGGAAAATAATGCAGGATTTTAAGTTTTCATTAAAAAAAATCTATATAAAATATTCTGTTTACGTTTACAGGATTGTCAACACTTATTAATCCTCTTCCAAATGATATTGTTTGTTTACCTCTGTAGCATTCCGCTACTTGGAAATAATTCAGTCATCCTTATAATGTCAAAGCGAGAATTTCGTACGATTTTCTTTTACGAGTTTAAACTCGGCCGAAGCGGAGCCCAAACGGCTAGAAACATTAACCAAGTCTGGGGCGAGGGTTGTGTTAATGAGTGCACTGTGCAAAGGTGGTTTAAAAAATTTCGGGAGGGAGATTTCAGCCTTGAAGATGAAGAAGGTCGTGGAAGGCCTTCCTCTCTTAATGATGATGTTCTGCGATCAGTGGTGGGTGCAGAGCAACTCAAAGTCAGTAAAACGACCGTCGCTGACCACCTCAAGGCGATTGGAAAAGTGAAAAAACTCGAAAATTGGGTTCCACACTCATTAAACGATCGCCAAAAAAATCAGCGCTTTGATGTTTGTGCATCACTTCTTTGTCGAAACAAAAATGACCCATTTCTGGCCAGAATTGTTACATGTGACGAAAAGTGGATTCTCTACGATAACACTAGACGTTCTGGACAGTGGCTCGACAAAGGAGAAGCTCCAATACATTTTCCAAAGCCCCCAACTCATCAAAAAAAGGTAATGGTTACGGTATGGTGGGCTTCATTTGGTTTAATACACTACAGCTTCTTAAATCCTGGCGAAACCATCAATGCTGAATCATACTGTAACCAAATTAATACCATGCATCAGAAATTGGCAGTAATGAAGCCCTCTTTGGTCAATCGGAAAGGGCCCATTTTGTTGCATGACAACGCTCGACCACATGTGTCACGTGTAACGTCACAAAAATTATTGGAGCTTGGCTATGAAACTTTGCCTCACCCACCCTACTCTCCGGACCTCTCGCCTACTGACTACCATTTTTTTAGACACCTGGACCACTACTTAGAACACATAATATTCAAAAATCAAACGGAACTGGAAAATGCATTTATTGACTTTATCAATTCTAAAAATTCTGAATTCTACTCAGACGGAATTTATAAGTTACCAACACGTTGGGAGAAATGTATTGAGAGTATGGGAAATTATTTTGATTAAAGAACATTGCTTTAAAGTAACTAGTTTCTTTTTTTTTGTTTAATACCAAAATCCTGCATTATTTTCCGGACAACCCAATATATATAAATTGTTTTAGTTCAAACTATCATTCAACATTTTTTTGCTAACTCTAGCCTGACAATTTGTACGGGAAAAGGTCACGGTAGCTTCTCATAACAGATGAAATTAAGAAGACTAGGTCCCGTGCAAAAGGGCTCTTAACATGTCAAATCCTCGCTAATAAGCAATGAAATTGAAGGGGGAGCGAGCTGGTACGGATTTTAATTTGACTAAACGGGCCGTTGCCTTTGAGAGGAGGGGTGTGATTTCCCAAAGGTCCAATCAGATTCCGGCCCCGTCAGGGGATTATGCCTAATTACGGTTTAACATGCAAACGACAACTGCTCAAGATAATGGACTGCTTCAGACGACTAACTGCTGACGGGCACACATCTTAGTCTTCTCGTAATCCCAAGGGTGGTTTTTTTTATGGAGTAAATCTCCTCTTTTCCTCTGATTTTTTTAAGTATAATTTTCCCACTAAGTGGGCTTTCTCTCCCTCTTCCCTGTAATAACTGGTAACAAACCTTACTACCACTTACACCACGTGGTTAACAAATAAAATTATAATAATAATATCAAGAATTCTGGAATTATTCAGAGTTACCTTTTTTATGATCAATCTTAGTTTGCTCTCGAAAATACAAAAGATTAAATTATAATATTATTATGAAATGGTTTCTAAAATGATTGTAGTGCGTTGTGCAGTTGTGAGGTGGTACAATGGTATTGTGGAGGAGTTGTAATGTATACCACTGTTGCAGCAGTGTAGATGGTATATTGTTGGGCTGCTGATTGGACACGGCAGACTCCGAAGGCATATGTATAGACTCGGAGTGGCAGAAACAAGCCTGTGGAGATACTGTCAAGAAGAGGAAGAAAGATCGGAACATGCCTTCTGTTGGTGCGAAGGCTATGTTGCCTGATTCCTAATCTTGGGAGACCATTTGAGAGAATTGCATTTCTTGGAAAAGATTTCCGGTAAAATGAAACAGCCGTTTCCAACTCTTCGCTTAAGTTGGTCCCAATATGTTCGATTGGGTTCAAATCTGGACTTTGAGCTGGCCACACCAAGCACAAAATTCCAACCTCATTCAGGAGGTCATCCGCATACGTGCTCTAACGGGTCTGGCATTATCCTGCATTATCAAGATATTCGCCGTTTGAAGCGATAATTCGTCACATTTGACAATTCGCCGAACCTTTTTTTGCGCATTTGTAATTCAATAGGTTTTGAAGTTCCCGCGTCCAGTTGAGATTTGCGTCAGCACCAGGTTTGAGGGAAGGTCTAGGGATTGTTTGCGTAGTGCATGCAGTTTCGTGTGATCTGTCCGATAGCCATTTATGTTTTTTAATGCCATGTTTCTTTTTACTCGTAACTACTATTTGTTTCATATTGTACTTAAGCCGAAGGTCCTCTCTCCAAAAGGAGCAGCGTATATTAAATTAGAAATAAGGCTCCATCGTATGTAGTTTATAGAACTGATCTTTTTAACCCCCTGTATCCTGTCATGTCGTTCAAGCTGAGGCTTCAAAAGAGGTTCTTCTATGTGATTCTTCCAGCTGAATTTTTTATTAAACGTGACACCTAGAGATCTTATATAGGTTAGGGGAGCTTCAGGGTTCCTCTTTTTAGAAATATGGAGTACTTCGCTTTTTTAAAAGTAAAGGTTAGTTTCTTATCCACGCCCAGTCGTTGATTTGTCTTAAACCCTCATTGGCCCTGTTTTGCTTTTCAATATAATTATTCCCACTTATTTGGAGTATATAGTCATCAGCAAAAGCTGCAGTTACATCCTTCTGGAAAGATGAGTTGCAGTAGGAAAATATTCATAACATTCCAGTGGACTACAATACTACACTTGTGGACGTCCTTTGATGACTTCTATGGTATAGGTGGTATTTTTTGTAAATGTGGTGGTTTTTCATTCCATGAAATAACTGTATGATAGTTTGTATAAATTTAATGGGATGTTGTATAATCGTAGTTGATTTAGAATTTCTCGCCACCACGCTGCTTAGAAGACTCTTCTGATATCGAAAGAAATTTATCCACCTTTTTTTTCTTCTCTATGACCTTTGATGAAAGTCATAAAATCTCATTTACCGTAATGCTGTATGCTATTCTCTTGTTTCTAATGCCGGATGAATCTATCGTCTCTTCCTCGTCTGTAGACTCTAGGTTGACCCTGTCCTGGCGTTCTAGTGTGAAGCCCTGTTTCCCTGAAGCGCTGAAAAACCATTCATCCTATTGTAGAGTAATTTACACTCAGTTTCCTGGCATCTTCGCTCTGACTGTACTCTTCCGCTAATACTGTTATGACTCTGACACTTCATATTCATTCAAATTCCTGGCTGAAGCCATTGAAAAAACAAGAAATCAACGAAAGAAAAGAAGATTTAAACGTCCTCAGATCATACACTTCACGGTTATTACTAGATTAAGTTTTCTTAAAGAAAGGAATGACTAGGTTATCACAGTATCTTTTTTACAGATTTGTCCCTTCACTTTTTTTTCTTAACATTACATTCTGAAAAGTACATTCTCTTTTATAAACTTTAAATTACAAAATATATAAGGCAGGTACATTCATCACTTGTTACATTCAGTTTCACAAATAGTGGTTTTTGTTAAATTTAGCACTGTACTTAATTTTTATTGTTTTCTTTTGCATTTTAATACTTTTGAAGCGTGTCTCCCCTCCCCAGAAACATACCCCACGATTTAAAATTCCTAGGAATAATGCCATGTATATAATTCTTATCACCCAAAGGCCAAGAATATTTTTCAGATTGTTTACTAGATGGCATATAGATGCCAGTTTTTTACAGAAAGTGACAATTTGTTTATAACAATTTAACTTATTGTCTAACGTAAAACCTAGGAACACTATCATTGCTGTTATTTTTCCAAAACTAATAAATTGATGTTTTTTGTCATATTCGCAACTAACAAGTTGGCATTTAAGTAATCATATATATAAATATATATCATATATAGATATGTATGTATGTATATGTATATATATGTATATAAATGTATATAAATGTATGTATATATATGTATATATATATGTATATATATGTATATATATGTATATATGTATACATTTGTTACGGTATATATATACATATATGTATGTATATGTGTGTGTATGTATGTAGGTCGTGTCTGTCCTGGAGCTTAATGGAGTAGATTTTGGGTGTTGTTCACAATGCTTTAGGTCGCGATAGATGACAATTAAAGTTTTAGTAGTTAAGACTTGTACAACAGTCGTCGTGTGCAGGTAGTATTTTTCTGGTGTTGTACCAAAAGATTTACCTTCAGTTGTCCTGTTGTCANATATAACTTACCACTGGTTTTACGGTATACAAGTACGGCATAAAAGTCTAATCTTGTCTAAATGGGATTATCAGTAAAAAAGAAAAGTAAACAAAGTTAAAGAAAAGAAGTAAATTAAGCATTATTTACTGTCTATTTTACTACGGTAGCTCCTTATTAATTACCTGTAACTAATGTTGAAAGAAAATGGATTTAATTTTAAACTAAATAAATTGAGCGGTGCGTTAAATTTGTTCATCAGTGTATTTCCTCTTTTTTAGAGTGCTCTGTAGACCTTGAAGAAGACGAAATATAATGCAGTAATCATGTTGTTGGTACAAAAGCACTGTTTGTTTTTCTGACCACAACCCTAATCCAAGAGACTTTAATATATTATAAATATCTTATATATCTTAAAGTATTTGTTTTTGGTATTCTTAAAGTATTTTTGGAATGAGATATTATTTATAAATAAATAATTTATTTATATGGTACTCCTTATGTGGTACCTGCATGGAGGGTCTGATAATACGGGAACAACTAAGTTGTCAAAATATGTAGAAGCTGACAGTTTTTCTTCTTGTACCTTTTTGTGCCACATCTTTACAGCGTTGAATTTAGATAATATTTATTTATCTATTTCCTCTGTACTTTTCGACTTTTTCCGCTTTTGGTTGATATCTGAAACAAATGATCAATTCCCGTGGACCACCCGACCGATAGTATACGTTTATCAGTTGTGTAGTTAAGACGAGAAGATACCTGTCGACCAATTAGGATGGTTTCTGCTCTCACTTCATAAAAATCCATTAATCGTCTTCCTTGTCATCTCTCGATGGGCGAGGATGAAATGCATGAAAACAAGTTAAAACCGGTATTAGAGGCGTGAAATAGAGGCTTCAATTTGATTGCACGAAGGCGTTTTTGGGTTGGGAGGAATGCGGACCGCCCGCCGAGGTGACATCCAGTGGCCTTTCACAATTTACATACCTACCTCATCTTTGAACCCAATGAACTTAATCAGCAGAATATTAAAAAATAAAAACATAAAGCTTTTATAGTACGTACCACACATCGCTATGAACCGGCGTTGTAATAATGCGTTAATCCAATAAAAGTTAGTAAAGTAGTAAGTAAAAATGCACCCTAAATTTGAAAATAAATACTGTAAGTGTAGCTTGCAAAAAGAAATTTACAATATTTCGGATTCGAGAGTAATACAGTAATCCCTTAACACTCGCGGTTTTCACTATTCAAAAATGGAAAAATAGTTTTGACGTTTGCGGAAGTCCGATTTCTTTATTCACGAAAAAAAAAATAGTTGCATAAACAATTTTATTTTCGTATCGAAAATAATTCTTTAAATAATGGATTGGAGGTTCAGAATTGATTCTCAGAAAACTGTTGCCTTCTTTCTACATACAGTTCCTTCTTTCTTGTTCTTCTGTTTGTTTTATGCTCTCGTGGGAGTTGTGCCCCAAAATGCCTCCTCTTCTAAAACAGAAAAAAACCGTCCTGACCCTTGGTGAAAAACAAAAATTTTGGACAAAAATTTAAAATGTTACATTTTTAAATTTTTTTGCAGGCCAAAGCGTAGCTTCAAGCTTCAAACCAGCTCAGGGAAATTTTAACCTTGCGGGATCAACTTATTAAAAAAAGCTTCGTCTGTCTTTAAATCAAGTTTTAAGTTTAAAAGGGATGTCCAGGTCGCTTCGTATCCTTATGGGGAAATTCTCAAAAAAATTAATTATTCGGCGAAACACCAAACAATTAATTGTTATTTCTTTCCTTGCACATCAAAAAATACAACAATGAAAACAATTCACTATTTGTCGTGGTCCGCTTGAGCAATTAATATCTTTCAATTAATTAAGGTTTTTAGTTGATATAAAAAGTCAGCGTCATGAGCAGGATTCGAACCCACGATCTTCGGCTGACACGCCGCTATCCTACCACTTGAGCTATCGTGGCTTCATGAAGTACCTTCATGGGAGAGTAGCAGCGTATCAAGCCGAAGATTCGTGGGTTCGAATCCCGCTCGTGACGCTGACTTTTTTATCTCAACTAAAAACTTTAATTAATTGAATGAAAACAATTAACATGTTCAAGCATTGTTATGTCTTCTATTACGTTTATTTTAAATAAATTGATTTTTTGGTTCTAAATTGTATCTCAATTTTTGGCGTCATGGAACGTAACCTTCCTTATAGCATAAGAAAATAAAACAGCATTCGCGGATTTAACATTCACGCAGTTTTCTGGAACCAAACGCCCACGAATGTAAAGGGGTTACTGTACGTAAAAAATATCCTTCCTACGAAGAAAATTTGTTTG
The DNA here is from genome assembly GCF_000648675.2 of Cimex lectularius. Lineage (NCBI taxonomy): Eukaryota > Metazoa > Arthropoda > Insecta > Hemiptera > Cimicidae > Cimex > Cimex lectularius. Next base: position 511,790 of record NW_019392633.1, on the reverse strand, counting down.
CATCCCTCAGATTCTGGTAAAGAAAGTGTTTCTTGACATTTTATATGGCAAAGTTCGAAGTATATACACCATTCAGACATAAAAAGTCCATAAGTTATGGTTCAACATACCCATAAAACGATCGTCTATGAAACTCAACGACCAACTCTATTTTCGCTTAATGTGTTAATTTGTATAAATGTAGTGATGGTTATGTATTTATTAGTTGGTTACATCTATCATTCAAATTCCTATTAATACCAACTAATAAATACATAAATTTTTTTACATATGAACACGTTAAGCGAAAATAGAGTTGGTCGTTGAATTTCACAGACGATGATAATTCCTGCATACATTCATGCTGTCAAGTTCCTATCGATCAAACCTAGTTTTGCAGTAGCTAAAATAACACAGGACGGTCTAACATATGCCAAACCTCAATACATGTTTGCATCATATGAATAATTTTGAACATTTAGAGTCTACCCTGTAAGATACATAAATTTTATTTTGTACAGTGACGATGAGAAGTTTTGTCGAATTAGAGATTTCTAAGTATTTCAATATTTCCTTGATGAGACATTTTGTATGTGAAAGAGCGCGGATGGTAAACATACCGAGTAGTATGCTGTGAGCGGTTATATGAGTAAAGGGAGCCGAAACAAATAAATGTATCTCATGATACCGGAGAGGGTTTCTCTTGTTACTTACTGTGCAATCTACCCTATCTGCAATATATCCGCCGCAAAGATTGATATCCAGGGCTTATCTGAACAAGATGGACATGAATCCCAAATCCGAAGGTCCAGGTTATCGGTAGATCGACCATTCGTATTTATGACTCACGGTCATTAATTTAAATCAAAATAGAGATTAAATGGGAGGAAAACGTGTGCGTTTGGTTCCGATATCACGTGGGATCTACCTTTAGTATGTATGAGATCCCATAAATAGTTTGTTGAAGGGGAATGGCGTGGACTCCCGTTGATATATGGTCGTCGGCTTGCTTTGTTACAAAGCAATTAGTGGTTATAATTAAAAGTCTCAGCCCTCCTAGGATATCTTACTAAATGATTGGGTTGGGTCTCCGCCGCTGACGGTCAATGATTTGTAACCGAAGAGTACGGTTTGGCGGCGAGGGACCGAAATAAATGGTCATTCCCAGAAAAATCCCGTACGTTTTAAAACTCGTATTTAAGAAAAGCTGCGAATGAAAGCGGTTTGTCCGATTGCAATTGAAGAGAATCTGCTTTATTGGTAGATGACATCAAATTGCACTAATTTGAAGTCAACGGACACTGAGAGTCCTTCTGTTAGGATTTTTTAAAAACATTTCATTGTCTGTGGTTGAAATGCCAAATTGAATTGATTAAATATTCTTTTTATTTAATTCAATTAATTAAGGTTTTAAGTTGAGATAAAAAAACCAGTGTCACGAGCGGGATTCGAACCCACGACCTTCGGCTTGATACGCCGCTACTCTACCACTTGAGCTATCATGACTTCAAGCTCAAGTGGTAGAGTAGCGGCGTATCAAGCCGAAGGTCGTGTGCTCGAATCCCGTTCGTGACACTGACTTTTTTATCTCAACTTAAAACCTTAATTAATTGAATGTCATTAATTGGTCAAGCGGGCCACGAAAAATAGTGAATTTTTATTTAATTTTATTCACACCGATGAAACAGTTAGCCAGGTTATTTGAAATAAAACACAGCAAACACACAGAAATGTACATTTTTTTTCAAATGAGCCGTATTATTGACCGCGAATAAACCCCCAAACGAATATGAAGATAAGAATCCGCTTAAAATAAGTAGGAAGGAAAAAAAAAGTAAAACCCCTTGTAATGGTTTTATTGTCATCCGGATGACAATAATACGATAATAGGAGATTTGAGAGGCACGGACAGGTGAGGGGATTATCCCAGGTGATAGAAATTCAAAACTTAACAAGACCGTGGGCTCGTAAATCTCATGACATTGGGAGTGGAAGGCGACCGTGACTCGGCCACAAGAAAAATATTTATAAGGAATTAGTCACCCCCTCAGTGGTTTCGGGGTTATAATTTGTGGCCTGGGTTGATAAATAAAAGTGTGACAAAAAGAGTCACACCTGTGCCGTGGTTGCGACCTTTTTTCCACGCGTGAGAGAAGGATCTCCCCCGCTGTCACTACAAGGAGCTGGTGAGATAGCTATCACCTTTGTGTGGTCTTCTCTCATAAACGAAATTTACATATTCTCGACCCACTCCTGCCGGCCCACGATGAAAAATAATTCACCTTTCTAGAAGAATTCACTTTCGAAACATCCTTTCGTCACACCTGATTTGATCAGCCGATTTAAAAACTGACCTACTGTTTAGACCGTATGGAAGCTTGTAATGTCGTGCTACAAATGATCTTCTTTTATTGTATAGTTGTAGTAAAATTAGTTGTCTAATTGATCAAGTCAAATTTAATAAAGCCATTGGACTGGCCACTTTACTAAATCTTAATAATCTGAATGCCAAGATCTCTAGAAATGTAATGTGTGTATGTAAGTGAGAAAGTGTGTGTGTGTGTGTGTGTGTGTGTGTGTGAGAGAGAGAGAGAGAGAGAGAGAGAGAGAGAGAGAGAGAGAGAGAGAGAGAATGAGAGCGTGAGAAGGAGGGAGGGAAGGGAAATTGTATTATAGAAGTATTTTCTTTCGTACACAAGCCGAATAATGGGCGTACTGATATTCTCCTTGGATTCCTATCCGGGAAATTAAAACAGAACAGAGGAACCGAGTCGAAACGGCCCTAGTTTTGTCTTGAATAGGCGGTCATAACAGGAATATCGTTTCGTATAACTTGGGCGGGCGGAAAAAAAAAGAGTGGGGAAAAAGGCTTGATTTTCTTCTGGAGTGTCTTTTACATCGGGGATTTGTTCGTGAAGTGTGCAATTCCAAGAGGCAGGTGGGATCCGTGGGTAATTGCATATCCGAGGCTAATTCCTTGGATCGGGAGAGACACTTTTTAATAGTGTCTTTAAACCAAGTTACATCTGGGACGGACTCAATTTGGCCTCAGTGTCACTTGGGATTTATCGTTGAAGGGGGATTACTTCCCTACAGTGACACCTAGCAATTATCTTACCCAAGCGCCATTCACTTCCACCTTCCAGTTCTGAGGAAATTTAAACTACAAAAATTAATCAACGGCGTTATTGCACCATCCTCTCTAGAGGACCTGCAGAATTCTCAATTCTGCCATGCCTAGACTGGAGGGATTAATTTCATTTGCAAATATTTTTCTGTTTTATTTTCCGAAAAAACTCAGTTATATTACTATCACATAATGTGAGAGAAATAGTATAATATTAAATTTTACTTTTATTATTCAGAAATCGTGAGATGCGGCCTGGTGTGATGTAGGTTTCAGAAAAATATTTTCTTTATCGTGCCAACGTTTCGATCTTTACTGTGATCATCTTCAGGGCCTGGGATTTACTGTTTAAATTTAACAAAAATTTAATAAATGAATATAATAAACACTTTTTTTCCACATCCTACATGTATTTGTTAAATTTAAACAATGTTTGTAAATCCCAGGCCCTGAAGATGATCTTAATAAAGATCGAAACGTTGGCACGAGAAAGAAAATGTTTTTCTGAAACCTACATCACACCAGACCTCATCTCACGATCTCTGAATAATCATCGTCTAATAGTCACTAATCACCACACATTTTTATTGTTATAATAATTTATATGAGTTGAATAAAGTTATTGAGCGCTCATAAGCGTTTTTTTACGTAAACACAGATTTGAACATGATCAACTATCATCGATATAAATATAAAATTAAATGTGATTAAGTCAAGAAGAAAAATTGTAAATATCATGTTACTGCCATATTTTAACTCTAAAAGAGTACGGGAAAGAGTTTTCATTTCTCCGCTTGCCGAACACGATACTGATGATTCTGTTCGAAAGAACGGATATAAACTACATTTGTATTCCTCGAGTGTAAAGATCGTAAAGAGAGAGGGATGGAATAAAATATAATACTAACTATTTGTATAAAGAGATTTACAGTAACAGTTGTCCATTGATATATCGTTGGGACCCGAGCCCATTAGGTGTCCGGCATAAGGACCCCTCTGTATTCTACCCCTACGACTCATAATATTTCTTGACTGGATCTTGAGCGAGGGTCGAAACATCCCTAGATATATATTGTATTACGTTAGGTCCCCTCATATTGGTTTAACCCGGTCGGGGACGATATGTAAAGAAGTTCCCAGCCCTTCTGGACACGAATATGCAGGACGGATCTTATTGGATTTCTGAAAGGCGAAGTCGAGTAGCGAGAGAGGTAGGGATAATATTAAGGGGGTATAAATTTATGGGCAGTGGAGAATCCGCCACCCTCCCACCGAACGAAAGTAAGATGGACATCTGTGGTTCTGATTACTTCTGAAATCTCATATCAGGCTTAACACGGTCTTCCGTTTAATCCCAAAGCCTGAAAGCTCAACAGCCCGAGTGAGAAAATAAAAATCTAACTCGGAAAGAGTTAAGAATTCCAATTAAATGACTTCATTGTGACATCTTCTGAGTGGTTTCATCCCATCATGTATGCCCGAAGCTCGCTAAGGTAGATTGACCTCGCGCTGTTTGGACACGCTCAGTAAAATCCCTTATGCATTTTAATTCCCTATTAGCCGGCCGTAAATTTGTATAATTTGATTAATAATATTCTTTCTCACAAAAGAGGAAGTTGTATTTCGTCAACTGACAACTTCTTATTTTTCCTATGTTAACAGGAAATTAGGCCGTAAGTCGTGAAAGTCAAGACTCCGTAGTAACCGCCTTAAATTAAGTTCACATCTTTTGCGCCATAACATAAGTAATTTAGCCACGTTACCAGCTTATGCGAAGGCTATCGGAATATACCGACATTTTGTTCCAATCCCCATTATCGACAGTGTGTTAACCGTCGCAAGACATTTTCGTGGTAAGTAAAATTTTAGAATTCTAAAAAGTACGTGTTTTTTAATTTTAAAATGCAATTTAAAAAATATACATATAGAATCAGCACTTCCGACAATATTCAATACAAACCTTTAAGGTAGTGATTTTTCATGAAAAATCATAAACATATGTACGATTATCAGCATAATTGTTATTAAATTTTGCGTTGGCCATATATTTCAAGGGCTGTGGGAAGACAAAGAACATGGTTTTAATATTCTTTTGAAGTTGATTCTTCAGTTTTCATGTTTTTATTTTTAATATTTTAAAGCTTGATGAAAATTTTAGCAAATCAATGGTAGATTATTACTACCATTGGTAGTAATGTCTTTTTATCAATTGCCTTTAAAAACGTAACTTTTTGTTATTAATTTAAAAAATCAGGGAAAATATTGTTAAGCCAAGTTTCAAAACACAAGGTCTTTTGCAATTACAATGCATAATTTCTGTTAGTTAATGGAAAATATAGTAGGTCGCGTTCAGATTAACACCTATACGTATTATATTTTAATGGGCCTTTCCAACTGACAAAAAGTGTTTCAAAATTCCTAACCGTGGTATTTATAGCCGGCCGTCACGGTTTGCAAATCGAATGTTATACAAAGAAACGAAACATTAATGCCTTGATGAGGTAGTAAATTAATAAACGAGGACGGCGCTTTACGAAGCGGACTAGGTATAGCAAACCAAAACGAATCAACTTTACAGACGGCGGAGCCTATAAACTTTACGACAGGCTTCCGGTTGCGTGCTCTCTGACGGTTGTTAACCAATTCCGGCGACTATGCAGCTTCATCGACGATGCAATGAGTTGAAATTATTATTAATGACGGCTAGAAACATCGTACCCGTTCTAAAACATTCCTCGTGGGGTTTAAGAGATGTCGATCCTGTAGCCCAGTCATTTTGGCCTGCCTATAACTGTTATCGCTATGGGTGTGTGATTTCTCGAAGCAGCATTGAAGAAGGTCTGACAGACCTAACCATCGAAGATAAGCATAATACGATCTAAAATCACTCCTCCTGCAGTTTTCTACGAAATGTTTCAGGAAACATGCCGCTTGTCCTTCTTTATATCCCTAGTTACAGCTGAAGTCTGGGTTTCGAACCTCGTTTCCCCACTCATCTTAAAAGGCTAAAATCCCGTTAGAAGAGTTTATAATTCGATTTGCTACCCTAGAGTTTTCAGGGCGAAATCTGCGGAAAAATTCCCAGGGGAGGACACCGCAACAAGGAAAACACCGCAGTGGCTTGTATACGTTAAGCCTGTGTCGTCCATTTGTCATGTACTCTTCCGCTGACACGTACATAAAACAAAAAGGGGGGCTTATATTTTTTCCGTGTGGTGTCCGTAGACGGATTAACATGGACGACTTGGGCCTGAGAGGGGCTTGACGTCCTAATCCGGAGGATAAAGTCGATACGAGGAGAGAGCCGCCGGGAAAAAATTGCGGGGGCTCAGGAAGTAATTTGTGTTGTATATAAAGAGGGGCCAGGCCGGGGGTGTCGGTTTAATAACGCGGCGGCCATTTTGTCTCGTACACAAGAGGGGTGTTCGCGGTTGCCGAAGAAAAAGAAAAAACAAATCCCTCACCGGTGGTGGCACATTCTCCCAGTGAAAGGGACCTTTTACCCTTCAGATTGATATTCAGCAAACCATTTCGTCGGCTTCCATATGCCTACGGACGGGACAACAAAAGCTAATTCGATAATTTCAGTTTTTTAACCAACATCTTTGGCTAATAATATTATTTATAAAGTTAATTTAACTATTTTTTAAAATTACCAATATACTTGTTTTAATTGTACAAAAAAATAAAATTAAATAAATAAATTGAGCGTAATAATCTCAAGTTGAGTTATAATCGGAACTGAAGTATTTTTCAAAAAGACAAATTCAGTTCATATTCAATACAAGCCAAAAACAAACAAATGCTCATCCTCGTTTTTAATAACGGATTTACTTAAGAATAGTAAACATGAAGATTACTCGTTTGGTAAATAAACACATCTTCTTTTCTCTTTTCCATTTTAATCCAGTTGTATTCTCATTAACCATAGAAAGACATCACCTTGAACCAGAAGTTAACAATATTGTTACCGGCATGTGGATATCGCGGAGGCAGTTGGCGGAGTATGGTCTTCCGGGTTTTCGCACTGTTCAGAGAGATGGGAGGCCTGGTGAACCCTTTCCATAGTGCCCGCAAGATCCTAAATGAAATACAAGATGTTTTGGCAAGGCCTTTATCAACACGATTCGAAATCGGAATGCCGTTATGTTTACTGATGGTCGTATTTCTATCTGTATAGTGATAGCAGGCGCCGAAGAGTCCACCGAGAACAGGGGATGCATGTGCACCAGTTCGTGCTCCACTCAGTGCAGTTTGAAGAAGGTGGTGTAATGGTCTGGGCTGGGATTTACACTGGAGGACGAACTGGATTCCATATTGTTGAAGGCAACCTCACTGCAGTTCGTTATGTCCAAAAAATTATTGAGGAATACATCCCTCAAATCAGGGATCTCATTGGCAGGGATTTTTGATTTCTGGATGACAATGCCTCATTAAGGCAGAGTTGTTCATCACTGTTGAGAAAACCTGGGAATTTCCCATCTGCTCCTTCCACCATTGTCTCCAGACCTCAAGCCTATTGAGCACATGTGGGATGCGTTGCAGAGAAACTTTTCGATCATCATCCGAAGCCAGTTAACCTTCAAGAACTGAGTGCAGCATTGATTTATCTATACTGAACCATTGAATTACATCTATGAATTAAAATACTGACAACCTTATTAATAGGTTGCAGCTTCTGGCTTATTATACTTTCCTAGTTCCTTAGTTCAGGGCAATCGCCTCGATCCTTCTTCTAAGGAGTACAACTGTCGTTGCTGAAGTACATTGATCGTCGTTCCTGCAATTCCATTCCCTGGGTTTTCTTGTATCCCAGATTATGTTTCTATTGAGAGATTGCTTCGGATTCGAAGATGATATGGGTGGCTGTTTCTTCCTTCTCATTCCAGAGGGGTCATTGAATATACTCATGTTATATCGATGACGCCATTGACATGACTCTCAGACGCCATTGGCCACTTAATAGTCCTATCACTCCTGTGAATTTAGCCCTCTCTACTTGTAGTAGAGCGTTACCGAGTATTGGTGAAGGTTCTGTGATGGAGGATTCTGTGTTTATTTTTGTTATCTCAAGAAATAGGTTGTGGGCCTATTATGGTCTTATAGATCCTCATCTGACCAGTGGGTCTGCCCTCTCGATATACAAAATTCCTTAGTGTGCTAGTATCCAAGTTCCATCAGGTTAGTTTTTTTACCCAGCTGTTGGAAATCGTGGATGCATTCACTGATAAGTTTTGATGTGATATTTTTACATGGTAATGCTTTAATAGGGGCTTGGATGTCCGATTTTATGATGATTTTTTTGCCGGTGTAATCTCTTTTAAGATTATCTAAGGCATAAATATTGATAGCATGTTTTTTAGTTTGAAAGACCGAGCTGTACTTCTCAAATGAGTTTGTTTGCCTGTACCAAAACGTCTGATCTGGTTCCTTCATGTCTTTTGGACCCATCTAAACCATATCAAACCATATCATTCTATATGATTAATTAATATTTATGTAAAGTATTGATTGAAATAAAAATGTCAGTGTCACGAGCGGGATTTGAACCCACGACCTTCGGCTTAAATCATGAATCAAAAAGATACGGATTATAAATTGTACAGTATTGTTCGTATATAAAATCGAACGCCACATTTTATTTTCAATTCATTGCTCTATAGATTTGGAGTGAAGTACAGGTGTTGATATGCAAAAGCCAGTATTGGAAACAAATTACATAAGATTATAAGATTACATTTATTTATTGAAATTTTAGTTTTATATTTTTCCCTTTTCATAAAAACGCGAATAACTCGTATCTAACTGCATATTAATTTACTGAAAGATTATAAAGTCCGAGAGGATCGAAGTCAGAGAGCTCAAGTGGTAGAGTAGCGGCGTATTTAACCGAAGGTCATGGGTTCGAATCCCGCTCGTGACACTGACTTTTTTTATCTCAACCAATACCTTACATAAAGATTAATTAATTGAAAAAAGTTATTTGGTCAAGCGGACCAATGGATTTAATTGTACATGATGTTCTCCTGAATTCTTCTTCTTGTAGTTTGTAGGGATGCCGTAAAGTATATTTTCGGGATCATACAGTCAGTCATTCTCCAACGGTCATTGATACACCCTGTTATGTGGAAATATTTACCCCTTATTGTGAAATCTTTTTTTCGAAAGGGCCCGAAAACTGACCTAACTGCTTCCTGTGCGAATAGGATCATCATTAATTTCCCAGGGCTTGTTTGTTTTTAAGCTTCCGATTAATTTTCAAAATTATCAAAGCCCATCCGGATGCTTGGATCACGAGATCCACTTATCGGTAAAAATTTTCTGTACGTATTCGAACACTCTGGTATGTAATAATAGTTGCGTTTTGCGTCACGCGCTCTTTTTTACTATTAGATTTCTAAAAAGATTGCTATTAATTTAAATTAGATCAACGCGGCAAACGTTTTTGCGGATTAGGCAGCTGAGGTCGGAGCTATAGTTCCGTGGGTGGACAACAACAATTATCAGATAAAATCCGGTGGTCAGACGATTACGGTCCATGGAGAATACAAATTCGGAAGTCCGAGTGTTCTTATTGGTGTCGGCGGGGGCTGCTGCTTTTGAATTTACTGCGCTTCCGTGGCAACTTGGCCGGTCCTTGCAAGAAATCCCCAGTTTCCCCTTCTGAATACAAAACGAGACAATTAGGTAATGCTCGGAGATAGCCGGCATCTTACATTTGGGATTGTGTTTTTATTTACCGCTTCGACATTTCTTCTACGGGATTGAAGGCTGAAGACCGGCAAATGACCAGTGGAGTTTAATTAATCGCGTTCACTATCAAACTACCAGAAACGGATGTCAACTGTTAATTGACCTATATTTAAAAAACAATGGTAAAATCGCTTCAGAAAATTATCTAAATCCCGTTTAAAACAAAAGAAAAAAATGGTAACAAATTTTAACTATAAAGCTATCCGTTACCCTTTGGCGACATTTATCGTTAACATTCTTTCCACTTCGAATTCCATTAATGGCAGTTCAACAGATAACATGGTAAGGAGCTGTTTTGTTAATTTGAAAGGAGGCGAGCACCAAGTGCAACTAAGTACCCAGCGTACTTGGGAAACAAATAGGCGGGGATCTTCATAGCCCTGATATTGCTACGTGGCATAAAAAAGGGAAGAAACGAAGGATGTCGAAGGCATGTGTCGCCTAATCTTACCGTCTTGAATGAAGAAGGGAGGGCGAGTCATCATTTGGGGTGAACTCTACAGGGGTTGGATGATCATTAGCCCCTCCCTTCTTCTCAGCAGGATTTAATGACGCAAAAATAAAGTCAGTTTCCGACCATTTAGACTGAACAACTTCCTATCTCCAGGCAAAATAGTAGAGCATTCCGACTGCATAAACAACCAATAGTTTACATTAAATACAAAATAAATATAAAAACTTTTCGTTGTCCGAAAGGCTGTTATAATTTTTTCTCCATGACGCTTTCATCAGTTGCAAATAAGGTCCATACACGGGTCGTCTGCGACGCAATTTTTGTAACAACTCTACTTCCTGTGCAAGTAGGCAGGTAACCACTTACACCATTTCGATCCGTTCTGGACTTGGTTGCGACACAACTTGGATTGGATTCGTGCGACCCGCAGAGCAAAAATTGAGCTAGTGCGTTTTTCGGGTTTAGCAACCCATGGAGGCGTCGAACATAAAATTTGTATAGGAGGAAAGCATTCTGATTTGTACAGTCACACCCTCCCAATTATTCCAGAAAGAACACATCGGCGAAGGCATGGAATGAGCTATTTTCTGAGTTTTACGAATTATTACAACTTTCTGTATGTTTAATGATAACATATATTGAGGGGGAGTCGGTGGCTGCAACGGTTCAGGCGTTGACACGGCGCTCATCACTGTGAGGTAAAGGTCCCGGGTTCGAATCCAGCGGCCCTGCATTCAAACTCGACATACTTACAAATTGTTTTTTTTTATACCACCGGCACCCCGAGGGTTGATATAACCTCTGCTGTTGCGAACCCTCGTAAAAAAATACAAAAAAAAAAGATAATAAAATATTAGAACCTTTTGAACAAAAAAGTAAATAAAGATAACACATATTGTGCATATATTTATATACGTAAAGTACATTCAATTGTTTTTCTTCCTTGCTTAACCAGTAATTGATTTTACGGATGTACCCATTCTTTCCTTCTCCTCCTTTTCATTTGACGGTACCAATAGAAATGACAATGTCCCTTCAACTGCTCATTAAAAACACCGTTTATGTGGTGAGAACCCTCCTGGTAAAACATAAGTAGACTGATCAAAAATCGGCCATTGTTTAGCCCCACGTTTATGACAAGCTGAGGTTGCGTTGCAGTCGCATCGCTTTCAAGTTGCGTCGATCGCAGTCGACCCGTGTATAAAGGCTAACAAGATGTCACATCCGTGTTTTTGGTGGGAAAAAAACACAAAAAATAAATAAGTATTCTGGCCGTATACAGGACCCTTATAGTCGGTTACGCCGACTCGCGTTGATTAAACGTAATAAAAGAAAACAAGACATGGCCAATTAATTGAATCGAGTTTAGTCCCTAGGATGTATTATGGTGATATTTGAAGTGGGGAATTTATTCTCAGAATTGAGATAATTCTATTTATTTATAGCCATTGTGACCACATCCTCAAAATGTTGGTACTCCATTTCTTTAACAACACCCCATTACTTATTCACTCTGCAAACCGACCGAGTGGAAATTACACGGTGCCAGTACCCACGTACATTAAGCAGTTTCCTGGTTATGTAATTACTAAGAACTACTCTTGTTGAAAGAAAATTGAAAGAAAAACCGTCAAGGACAAAAATTGAACAAAGAGCCTAATTAACGTATGTTTTTTTAATGATTAAAACTGTAATATTAATTATATATCACTTTTTGTATTATCAATCGAACCTAACAAGCGATTATGTATGATATCCTGATTGGAAGGTTTTTTATATTTTGTCTGCTCTCTAAAAAAATTAGCAACTGTGTAAGTTAAAGTGAAGGGTTTACCATAGGCAGTCATGAATTCCTGATCTGCCTATTCTTGCTGGATGTGACGTTGAGACCTGTTTCGCCGGTCTCGGATTCAACCACCAGAGATGATTGATGACGCCTCAACTTGTACGTTAATGCGCCATTATGGAGAGTTTATAGGTGCGAAAAATAACATTTAATTAACAGGCATTTAGTTACGGGGTTTGCCAAGATTGTGTTTCGACGTATTGATATTATTTCTTCCACCAAACTGTACTGACAATGTCACCGAAATATTACAGATCCATTATCCACAATTTACCTAGTAAATACCTGTTGACCTATTGCGCCAAGTTGTCAAGAATCTAATTGAAAATCCATGTTTGTGTATTAATTATTATCGATATTATGTATTAATTAGTAATTATTATTGTCGGAGATCGTGAGATGCGGTCTGGGGTGATGTAGGTTTCAGAAAACTATTTTCTTTATCGTGCCAACATTTCGATCTTTATTAGATCTTCAGGGCCTGGGATATATAAACATTATTTAAATTTTACAAATACATGTAGGATGTGAAAAAAGAAATGAATTTATACAATGCTAGAAAGTTTTAGATATTTATACAATACTGGAAAATTTTAAATTAAAAAAATGAATTTATACAATGCAAGAAAATTTTTAGATTAAAAAAATGAATTTATACAATGCTAGAAAATTTTAGATTAAAAAAATGAATTTATACAATGCTAGAAAATTTTAGATTCAATCAAAGTATTTATACTCACCCAAAGTGTTTGTTTTCTGTGTAGACGTGTGACTCTTGTTTCTTTGATTCTTTGAGGTGAAAGAGCCGACAATAGGAAAAAATTGGGAATGGTTCGGCCTGATTATCTTTTCAAGATTGTATAAACGGGGATAATAAGGGAAAGGAAAGCCAAATTGTTCAAGAATTAGACTATGTAGAAATGTTTGATGTATGGAATGTGATGATTGTTTTATACGTTGTATTTATGTTTTGTGTTATGTGATGACGATGGATGGTGATATATGTATGTTATCGGTATTGAATTTGATTAATGATATAAGCGTAGCTGCGACTGAGTTTACATATGTCTGTTCTGTAATTGATGCTGTGTTTATCCCTGTTGATATAAACCATTTCTAAAAAGTTACGATTGTGTTTGTTTTGTTCTGTATATAATATCTTTTGATTGNTTTTTTATGTAAAATTTTCTAGCATTGCATAAATCTTTTTTTTAATCTAAAATTTTCTACTTTATATAAATTCATTTTTTTAATCTAAACTTTTCTAGCATTATATAAATTCTTTTTTTTACATCCTACCAGTATTTGTAAAATTTAACAATGTTTATAAATCCCAGGCCCTGAAGATGACCTCAATATAGATCGAAACGTTGGCACGATAAAGAAAATGTTTTTCTGAAACCTACCTCACACCAGACCGCATCTCACGTTCTCCGAATAATCATTAATTAACGGTCACTGAACACCACCCATTTGTGTATTAAGTAGCTTACAATAATAATTGCCGGATCAAGTTAAATCGAATAAACAAAATTTTTTATGTAAAGTAGGGTTCAGTTGAAAAATTAGTGTCCCGATTGGGACTCGAACCCACGATCCAGATGCAACTTTTTCAACTCAACCGTACTTTTCACTAAAAAATTAAATAAATATATATGTATATTTATTATTATAATTGGTCGAGGTCACTGAAGACCAAACAAAATTTACCCACATTTAAAACGAAAACTGAGACGATCAGGGTTAGTAATGTAAATTGTAAATAAACAAAATAAATTAGCTAAATATGTATTCCAGTTGAGTAAACAAAAGAAATTCCAGTGATTTTTTAATTTCTTGTTTTGACCAAGTAGTACTTAAAATAATTTGAAATAGACCAAATGGAAGTTTGCGTTTGATTTTTTCAGTGGATCGGCATAATTTTGTTTTCTACGAGATTATGGCTTTATTCGTGAGGCCAAATACCAAGCGGGTTTATTGCGATCTTAATCGTTTTTCAGTCACAATGGTGGGTCTCATTCAGGTTTTGTTCTCCGGCGGGACAAGGTGCTTTGGTAGGAAATGAAGCGGCCGGTGATGAGGTTATGAATAGGAAGGCAGAAGATCATTTGCCTGTTCATTGTCGTTTGGGAATCGTTAGCCACCTACCAAATCGTGTTTACACTGGGATCCGGTCATTATCATGATTGATACCCCATGTTGAAAGAAGGGCCTGACCGAGCCCGGCCCTCATTGTCAAAGTGTCCCCGTTATTTATGACTGGAGTGGGCCTGGAACGCTAAAGATGGGCCCTATTCACCGCTTGTCACCATCGACCTCCTACATTGACGTTTTACCACAAAAACAAAACCTTTTCAACTGCTGAGTACTTGATATTTTTATCGAAGAAAGAGAATTAACGTGGTGAAGAAATGAGTCAAGTAACCACTCACGTTTTCCTGACGAAGTGAGCATCCGCTCTGCAAACTAATAAAGGGATTAATGTGAAACAGTCACGACACAAACTACTGATTACTGAGTACAGATTTATATAAACTCAGATCTGCACGTATTTACATACATACACGTGTACAGAGTTGAGCCTATCACTTTTTGCAGTCCACTGACAATTCCAGCTTTTGAAATTTACAATAAATTACCGCCAGGTCTCGAGAATCGCCAACCCCGGGTCTTGTCCGCCAGCCGCTCAAGTTTGGCTCCAGGAGCTCTCAAAATTTAGGTCATCTCAGCCCCTGATGCAATTAGTTCATAAATCCATTTACCCTCTCACCCTTAAATTCTTATTTATTTACATACCATTCATTCATTATATCTATGTATACACTGGAGTATTCGATATTCCGCCATCAACCTTTATATCTATTATAAAACTAACCTAATTGAGGATCGATGGGTACTAAATATTCCATCATTGGCCCTCTCACACGCCAATAAATACATTCACTTTCAACACATGCTAAGACCCAAAACTATCATTATTGTGTACAATAAAACCTCCTCCAAGCATCGGAAGTCCCAGTTACTTGCTGCCGAGTTCAAGCACCACTCTAATACAGGTGGCATTCCTGCGCGCTTTCCATACGGAGCCAAGGAATTCCTTCAATTTTTTAATTCAAATCGAGCAACCTTTCTCTGTGACGAAAATAAAATTTAGATTTAGTGATTTCATTATTATGCACATTTGAAAATAAAATTGGTCATTTTATTAAATAAATTATTTCCCAATCGAATGGATGTATAAAACATAAATTAATACAACGATATTTATTTGTTGTTATGTTTTTATTAGTGGTTTTATTTTATTACTGCACTATATATATTAATTATTTTATTTATTTTTCGCAACTATGTCACAGTTTTATAAGGATCAAACCGGTCGTTGTTATAACCATAAATTAATATCCCGTTACAAAAAAAAAAGTTAAACATACCATAAATATGAGGGAACTCGATGTTGGGCAAGCCACTCACGATTTCCTAACGACGTGAGCATCCGCTCTGATTCGTTTATGTTTTTATTTATTTTTTTAATTTTTTTATTTTTTAGGAGGGTTGGCAACAGCATAGGTAGTAGTATTAACCCTCAGGGTGCTAGTGTTTTTGAAAAAAATCCCATTTGTAAGTATGTCGGGTTTGAATGCAGGGCCGCTGGATTCGAACCCGGGACCTTTACCTTACAGTGTTGAGCGCCGGGTCAACGCCTAAACCGTTGCGGCCACCGACGCCCCTGTCTGGTTAGTTGATATTTTGTCACATACTGAAATTATCTGGGATGGTTAGGGGTGACCGACTCGTGTTCGCCTCACAATCAGTTCAGGGTTCAAATCCCTGGATTAATTCTTGGAATTTTATTTCAGGTTAATTTGAAAAATGTATTGAAAGTGATTGTGTACCCTCGCCCACAACGTGACTCCCAACTGGTAGTTAGACGTTAAGCCCTCCTTCGAAAGTCACAGTTAAGTTACTTTAGTTTTAATTTACTCGTTTATGCAGTCATTCGATTTTATTTTTTTTTTAAGTGAACACAAATGAGAAGCGTTGATAGCAGAAATAACAACCTCTGGGCGAAAACCAACGATTTATTAACAAAAACTGACGGTCCTCTATAACTGATTTTTAAAAAAAATCGATATAGACTTTGCATATTTGTCAAAACCTTCTCCAGGAAATACCTCTATTTTAGTTTTATTCGTCGTTTTGTAGTCACAATACGAGGAGGATTAAATATGTGTTCTTATCAAATATTTTTTCTGAATTGATATGGAACGTTAATGTTTATTAGGTATTATAATTGTTTGAGAACATTTATTTATGTTAAAAAAAAGTGAGGTGCGAAATGTAAACCTAACAACGAATACTTTATACATATTAGGCTATTTAAAAAAAACTTCACAGCTTTTATTAAGTTGTAAAAGATATGCGGTGGGAACATGAGTGAGAAGGGAAAACTAACAATAGGCTCATTTCCTGACGGGAATAATTTGCGGGAGTAATCCGCGATTTCTCGAAATTAAAACGGTTTTTAAATGGGGGTCCGTCAAGTGGTACTTAGTTTGGCACGTCTTGACTTTGTGGAGGGAGATCTGGCATTGTGCTATTGTCGGAAACGGTCGGGTTTTTGAAGGGGTGAATCGTGAATAATGACTTGTGTTAGGGGTTGTTGCGGCTGGGAAGGGAACACGCCTCCCCGGTTAATGCTGACAAAAGGACACTCCTGCTGGAATATACCTGGCCCATGGGTTACACCTTTAAATGGTTGCCAAAACACCCTGTCACAAGGGCGATTGGAATAAAGCAAAAGGCTCACCAACCGGAACGAATCCCAAAGATTCTATTTCTAAGCTTCGCTATTCAAAGTTAGGGAGTGTAAATAGTTTTAAACACACAGACCAACGGCATCGACACATTTAGGAATCTGTTTCCTTGAACTTTGCGTTTTCTAATGTTTAAAACGTTTTCTTATAAAGCATAAAAATATCTTTGTATTTGTATATCTGCGGCTACCCTTCAGCATCACTAACCCGGGGCTTGTTCATTTATTTTAATTTATTCTTATTTATATTGCATACATTTCATATACTGTTGATCAAGATTGATAATCAATGGGGATACACAATAACCCGTTATTAGTCAAATTTTATTTTACATCCACGCTAATAAATACATTCAATCACACGAGTTGTTAAACAAAAAATATGATTATGTACAACAAAGAGATAACAGTTAAAAAGCAGTAATGAACAATGGTAAAACGCAAAACGCTATCCTGCAATAAAAAATTCGAATAATCTGAACAGGAATTACAGTTATCACCAATTAATTTACAGTTATTTTATTCTAAATAATAATTTTTGTTATGCACAAGTTTTTAAGGTGGGCAGCGAAAACCCAGTTTAATAAAAATACTAAAATATATACTTACTAAATTTAAATATATGTTAAAATCAATATCAATCAATTTCAATCAGTGAAAAAAATTGAAGGGCAAAAAGTTTCTGTTGTTAATCTAGACTAATATAATAAATAGAGAAAGTAGGTAAGAGATAATCCCGAAATCTACTGGTCTGATTTGGATCAAACTTTTGGACGGGTTCCTATGATCCTAGGAACGACATGGCTATAGTTTTGTTCATCAAGTAAAAATACAAAATTTTATACAAGAAAAACTGTCCACCGTTTCTTCTAAACCCCATCGCTGCGATGCTCAATGAGAAAGGTGTAGGTACTAGCGGAGGAGACTCGTACACAGTACACTACATATATAAATTTGTAACTAATCTAATTGAGACTCGATGGGACTATTAAATATACAACTTTCGTCTCAAACTATATATATAGATATTCACTCAAATCAATACAATCACTTTCCACGTACACAAAAGATAACCCAAATCGTGATATCTACGAAGTAGTGTGGTGGAGGACTATATTCTTCCATCATCCTTTACACTTTATAACTACTTATTGATGTAAGATGGAGTATTCAATATCCCATCATCGTCTTATACGACCCATTCACACTAGTAAATGCAATCACTCTTAATATACTCCGAAGGTAACACAAAACTACGATTTATACGTAGTATAAAGTTGATAACTAATCTAATTTATGTTTTTTTTTCAATATCTCACCATCGTCTCACACTATACATTCACACTAATAAATACAATCACTTTCCACGTACACAAAACAACCCAAATCGTGATATCAACGAAGTAGTGTGGTGGAGGACTATATTTTTCCATAATCCTTTACACATAATATATAACTTTATAACTATTCTTATTGAGGTTAGATGGGGGTATTCAATATTCCATCATCCTCTTACACTACCCATTCACACTAGTAAATGCAATCACTCTTAATATATTCCGAAGGTAACACAAAACTACGATTCATACCTAGTATAAAGTTGATAACTAATCTAATTTAAGTGTTTTTTTCAATATCTCACCATCGTCTCACACTATACATTCACACTAATAAATACAATCACTCTCAATGAACACAAAAATATCTACTAAGTAGGATGATTGAGTACACGATTAATACATAGCCTATAAGTTGAAGTGGAACTTATCAATAATCTATTCGATAATTTAGGATGGAAATTATCAGTTTTAAATATTATTAAAACTGTAATCATAATGCAGGTTTCTTGACTTCTTGTAAAACAGTTTTAAGGGGAATTGTATTCCTTGATTTCTAGTGAAATAAAAGCTAGTTTACATGCATTTGATATTAGTTAAAAAAAACTATTTTGACTGTCATTGACAGTTGTATTAACATTTTACTTTTACACAAATCGAAATGCCATTCTCATATTTCTTATCAAGCGAATGTTTGTAGCCGGTTTTATATTTAATTGGAAACGGCAAACAAAATTGCCTCAATCACGAAATAATAATTCCTTTTTGTTTCAAACAAAAATAAAACAATTTTTACCCCATAAGATTCAGTACCAGTTCTAACAGAATGCTGGACATTCATATAAAAGATTACATTAGATTAAATTATATAAAAACTGGCCTCTTTACGATCTGTGCACCGCGACCAGTATTGGTCTTTTATCTCCATTTTTTGTATCTAAATCCTCGCTAAGCTTGAAGCTTTTTACCAGAGCCCAAAGCTTATTCTCGTGTTTATCCTTCAGGCCCTGGGCTTTTCCTCTTCCAAGATTAGGAATCTCAGCCTACATAGGCCTTCGCACCACCAGAGGACGTGTTCCGCTGTTTCTTCTTACCAATATCTACTCAGGTTAGTTTCTGCCTCTCCGAGCCTATACATAGGTCTCCGGGGTCTGCAGTGTCTAGTTAGCAGTCCAACTAATATTCTAGTCCTAGAAGACCTAGACAAAGTAGTTTGCTGTTAGTTTCTAGGTCTACTGGATCCGCGTTATGGCAGTTTGGTAAGCCACAAAAGGATTCAGGGACAATAGGTGTTCTCATTGAACTTTCCTTTGCCAATTTATTTTTACACCAAGACAAGGGAAATTTTCTTATTTTTTCCAATGTTTGTCAGGGCTCTAACGCACTTCTGGACTCTGGACTTTACCGTCGATGCGGCAATTGTCTTCAGTGCCGCCTGGGTGACCGAGTAGATGGCTATTATTCTATGTTCATTTACATCCTCTCCTTTGTCAGAAGCAAATACAGAACATCAGTGGCGTTTTGTCAAATGGCTTTGTTTTGCTCTAAATTCTTCAAGCATATTTAATTTCGTATTATTTATTGTGGTAACGAATAGTTTTAGTTATTGGCCTACGTACGAAAACACTTTACGATTCAGCTGTATTTACATAGATCTTATTCGAAGAAACGAGGCATCCGACCAGAGATTGATGACAAGGCAGGTGTTTCGCCCGGCTTTGTGGGTGAATTGGTAAGGCGTGTAACCGTATTTTCAGGTGATGCATTGTTTACTATTCTATTGTGCACGTTGACATTCGGTCTGACTCCGTATTAAATACCTGAGCGGGTTTTGTCCAGCGATAGGGCACGGGCTCTTCTTTTCCAGGTGGGCCTGGTGACACGTGCTCCCCAGAGTGAAGGCTCTCATAGATGACCATTTCTCAACGTATAAACTCATAGGCTTTTCGTTAAATTATTCGTTCAAAATAATCTTAACATAACAAGATGTGCCTTTGCGACTCTGAATGTCTAAAACGCGAAAAAGAAAGTATTTTGTCTAAGTGGAAAAATAATCTCTACTCAATAGACAAAGAAAAGGTGCTAAACTCAAAATTTAACCCTTTTTATCAAAAAATCAGCTCCTTGTATAAATGTGAAAATTATTTACACCTAAATTTGTCAATAAATAAGCAAAGATTACTTATATAACTAAGGCTGTCTAGTCCTAAAGAAATCATTTTTTTTGTAAATGGGCTCAAATATGTAATTGACTCACAATCAATGTGCTCTTTGTGTAAATTGTTTGAAGAGGAGAACTTGGAACATATATTTTTAAATTGTCCAATTTACCAACCTCAAAGATTCTTTTATTTAAAGAAGTACATAGATACATGTGTAAATAGTAACAATTTAGACAAACGAGTTCTTGCTAAAATTTGAAGCAAAAAAACCAGGCAATTGTTGTGTTCAATTTTGTTTATGAAGCACTTAAATTGAGAGCTTTTATTGTCAATGAATGATGTTTTATTGTTGCGTCATGTAATTATTGATTTCAAGTTAAGCGCCATGTATTTGATGACGTATTTTGATTAATTCTTACATGCTATTATTATTATTAATTACTTTTGTAAATAGTGTCATGTCAATTTAAGTTGGAAGATATCTGTAATGATGTATCAGATCTGATGTATCAGATGATCTTTATTTTGCCATTAGGCTCCCCCCTGTAAGAGTTATTGCTGAAATACATTATTAATCTATCAAATAATCTTAACAAATATACCGTAATGTTAACAATTGGAAAGGGGTTTAAAAAAAAATCCTTGACAAATTGTCGATACGCATAAGCTGCGAGTACATAATCAGAGAAATCAGGCAACCGTTGTATCCTGTTAAATGTGTTATTGTGCTATTAAGTGTTATTACATATATGCGTTAACAACCGTTCGAAATTTTCATCGGCTAAATGTGCTAACGACTTCAGGAAGGTCATCGACAGGTTTTCACATGTTTAGTTTTGGTTCGTGATTAATAAACAATAATAGTTTCTTTTTTGAAATGCCAAAGATAAGTAAAAACATTATCTAAATTATCTAGATAATAAGGCCTTAAGGGAAATAGTTTAATATAAATGAATTTTATACTCATTTGACTACTATTTTAACCTTCCTTTCTCAATCCAATCTTGTGTTGTTCATCTTGTTCTTTCTGATTCTTTTGTGAGCACTTCCTTTATGAGCAACTCACATGTTGAATAAATCAAAGGCTTAATGTAGAATTAGTTTACGAAAAAACACATTGATACAACAGCTAGCAGAATTCAGACCGAGCTAGGGTCGATTTTCGACTATTAGCTTTGAAATATACCCTGCGTCACAAACTACCCGACTGAACGGATTTCAAATATTCCTAGGGAGTAAATATTAGAAATAAAACGTTTGAACCGATTTCAACATAATTATCAAAATATATTGTTAAATTTCAGTTCAAGCCTGAGACCGCCTATTAAATATTAAATGTTGTAACGAGCATCTTTATCTTCGAAAATTATAATAATTTTGTAGAACGATACTATTTAGTTTTCTTTACTTCCTGGCAAAGGCTTTTTATCCACCTGAATTTCACTGAATTGGCTAATTGAGGTAAATGATAGGCTCCGAGAGGGTCTGAAGCAGTTGAGTGGTTTTGTCACACCTGGCGGACTCCTGTGTCAAAACTAAGAAGGATAAATTGCATCCCAGGTTTTGAACAATGGCAGCAACACCTGCAATACCCATGATTAAGCCGACCCGAAAATATGAAGTATTTTTACTGAAATAACATTTATGGACTGTAGGAATACATATTTTCCCTTTTTATTGATATGTACATTATAAAACAATTACAACGGTAAAAATGCTGTAAGAACAAAATTGACATGAAAACCACACGAGGAGAAATCACTCAGTGGTGAGCCTCCTTTATATGAAATAAATAATGACCTCTTTTTCCATTTTCTTCGTCACTACGTACGTAGGACATCATGTCACTTGGCGTCTCAGTCGACGGGGAGGATTATCTGGAATGGTAATGGAACTGAGCTGACGGACCAAGACGTTGGGATGTATGGAAAGGAATTGATGGAAATTTTTGTAATAGCGCTTCACTGCTTCTGGCATAAAGGGAATATTAATATTGAGGTTTAATACATAAAAATGAGATTTAACTATTCTTCTTAGGACTTTTGATTGGAATCTTGGTTGGCTCCCAGAGTTCGATAACGTAAGTCCACATAGGTTTGAGAACCACTCTGTGGTGGTGATAACTGTTTCTGATAACAGTTTCAGGTCGTCTGTTTAGTTCGTTTCGTTTGTCTTGTGTGCAGATTCCAAGTCGTTTATCCAAATCCCAAGTAACGTACGTGTTCGACAGGTTATCCCGTTAAAGTAAATAGATGTAGTGTGATACGTCTGAGTCAGAGTTAATGTATTTCGTTTGCATTTATTTTAATTATCCACTTTTTGGACCAAACGTCGAAACTCTGCAAATATTTTTCAAGGTTTCTGTATGCGGTGACTGGATCTTAATGCGGGGACAGGATTGCTGTAACATCAACAAAAGTGAAGATAATTGTTTCAGGAAGGATAGGAATGTCAGCAGTATATATCGTGTAAAGGAAGGGTCCAAGAATGCTCCCTTGTGGGGCGCCAGCTTGGATAGGATAGATAAAGGATATGACTAATTCTGAAGTGAAGGTCAGATGGTACGATTTTAGGATACGTATAATAATACATATTTACTTTGAAGATCAATCTATATGCGTAGTCTTCAAAGAAGACGGCAAGGGTGCAGTTTATCGTTTTTCAGTTGTTGAAATAAATTTATTAAGATATTTTAACTTAATAGGAAAATTAAACTAATTTAGAACAAAAATAAACCATATTTTCTTAGTGGCCATAATTGACGATATTAATTATTCCAATTATTTATTCTTTTTATCTATGGTTTTTGGCTGAGTGAAAAGAATAATTAATTGAAAATAAATTAAAGATTAACCTTTTTTAATACAAATTTATTTTGGAATTGTTTATATATTAAAATGTTATGATAAAATATAGTTATAAGAAGAATTATAGTAAATAACAAAATACAAATTTATACAAATACAAATAAAACAAATAAATAAAAAAACAAAACATTACGGTATTGTCCCTACACTTGATTAACACAAAATATAATTGGCCTTTTGATAATGAACAAATATAATTAGCAAAAAAAAATGATCAAAGAGAGCAAACTCTATTCTCGAAAATGTTTATATTAATATTAAAGATAATAATGTTAATGTGCATAACAGAAAAGTCAATATCTATGTGCAGAATGGATAATAAAATCATACATTAATTTATTAATTTTTAAAGTTTGCGTTTAAGTTAATTTTAATGTTGATTGATTACTTATCAATATTAATTTAATTGTTAATTAATCAAAAATTATTTGTACTCTAAATAAATTGACCTGAATCAATATATACTCTGCCGTTTAAATGAAGCTTTTTTGCTTTTCATAATTTTTTTTTTCATGTAGTGAAATCGGTTTTTGGTCGGACGTCTTGTTTCATTTTGTTTTAGACGATTCATACTTTATAAATTCATATGTTTGGTTTAGGGTTAACTCACTTGTACGGTTGTAACTTTAAAAAAATTTATAAGTTGTTTGATCTCAGGTACGACAAAATCAATGTATTCCTAAAAATGTTAATTTATTTATGTAATTAGTGCTACAATATACAATATTATGCTTATACTGCTTACAAAGTCCTTTCAAACACTAAACTCTTTTGTATTATTAACTCTTAAAATGTTTCTACCTACACGGCCACTACAAAGTACAATCGCGAGTAGTCACAGGTAGTAGGAATGGTGTTACCTCCCTCTCACTCTCTCTCTCTCTCTCTCGCCTCTGTGTGTGTGTGTGTGTGTGTGTGTGTGTGTGTGTGTGTGTGTGTGTGTGTGTGTGTGTGTGTGTGTGTGTGTGTGATTGTTATGAAATTGTATTGTCCCTTTAATCCAATGAAAACAGCCGACAGTAGCTATTGCGAATACATGAATATATGCAATACTACTTGGAAAAAAGGATCTTCGGTGAGGTCACACCAGAACGACAATTCTTTAAGTTTTTGCCGAGCTTTCGACGATAATATCTTCATCATCAATATAATATAAGTAAAAAAAAGCTTAATTAATCTTATTATTATATTATATCTTACGTTTATTAATATTCAAATGTACCTAAAAAAAATTATAAAAAAGAGGCATGTTCTTATACGTATATTTTAACCGAGGTAACCTATACGACCACGTTATTTTAAAAAAAATTATTTAATGTTGTTTTTATTGTTTTTAATTAATGTTTTAGATACTGAGCTTCACCTAATTTAAAATAATCTTATTATAAATGCAGTTTCTTTTTCTTAAGATATATTTCAACACTCATCGAGTTAAAGTAAGAAAAATATAATTATTTTTAAATTTTGTTTTTAAATGATACAGTAATCAGTATGTTCTAACAACAATATTTTCCTAAAATAAATGTGCCCTGATGATGACGATATATATAACCGTCGAAAGCTCGGGAAAAACTTAAAGAATTGTCGTGTGACCTCACCGAAGATCCTTTGTTCCAAGTTGTTCAACACTGGTCGATCCATTTTCTTTAATAAGCAATACTTTTAGTAGTCTTTAGTCCTTGGCAATGTTGGAACTATATCGGTCATAACGAAATTTGAAATAATCTATTAAAAACTTAATTACGTCAATCGGTAGACATATTTAAGATTGTTTTACCCTAATGATGACCTTAAAATAGGTCGAAAGCCTGGCAGTACAATTAAATTTACTTTTTCATCAATACCACATCGTGATCCAGATTATTTGTATGTTGTTAGTCTGAAAAATGAGACCTGCATCAGACCGAAATACTCATTGGTAATAAAATGTGTAAATAAAAAGAGGTTGCGAAGTTCCCAATCCCATCAATGATAAATTGGTATATTCAAATTGATAAGATTTCTAAAATCAAGCAGTTAATGTTTGACGCATTATTCTCGACTGCCTAGCAGTTAACAGCTGATTCGCTTTGTTTAACACCTAAAGAGTTGATCCCCTCTCCAAAGACTAACAACCATCCTCATCCGACACCTTCTCGTGAATACATAAATATGCAAATAATAAACAAAATCTGAAAGAAATTTATTGTATTGTATAAAATACACATTCACCACTTGTCACATCGCATCCTGGCTAAGCTCTATTCAGGTGGTCCCGGGAGTGTGTACAGTATAAAATATACTTTATACTCCATCTAGCTTGTCGCCTCGAGTTGTCGAGCTATTAAATATATTAGTGAGATTTGTGTTTGTGTGGGTGTCACTTTTTACATTATAAATAACGCCTAGAGCTGTCTCGGATTTACGATTGGTTGAGATATCGTTTAATAGTAGCCGGATTCTCTTTCAATCTGTGCTATATTATGGACGGTAATTTGCAACTTATAAGCTTTTCATTCAACAAAATATCATCTTATGAAATAATATTTGATTATTATAAAGAACCATATCAGAATTTTGTGCCATTTGGATAATTAATGGATACCTGACAGAACCGAAAATATTTTTCTCATGCAAATATCACTTAAATATTTGCATATATCTAATAGCTTTATAAGTAGAGCCCAAAAATATACCATATAACAGTTATTAAAAAAATCTAATACGTCATATAATTTGCACTAGAAATATAAAAATACGCAGGATGAATGCCACAGACATCACCCGACTAATAATTAACACTTTTTTTTAATCTAGAGACATTTTTCTCTAGTATATATTCATTTTGAAAGGAAATAGAACAGACAAAATTCAGTCGCACAATCATATTATTTAATACATTATGCAAAATAAATAATTAAATTTAATTAAGTTTTGATCTAAATTAGCATTGTCAATGATATACATTTCAAAGTTAGTTTCCGTAAAACAAGATTACCTCAAGAAGAGGTATTATTAAACACAAATAATTATACATTGATTTGTACCCATATATGAATCCATTTGGGTATCGAAGATATTTTTTTTTGCCATTTAGATAAATCTAGAATAGATTGATAATGCGAATATGAATAGATTAGAATTCATGATTGTTATATGCTAATAAATGTTAACAGCATTCAATTTCTATCTGAAATGACAGAGTAACAAAGTATGAGTACAAATAATTAATTTAAATTTTTTTAAAAATATTTTTTGACTCAGATTGGACGTTAAATGTATAGATTTCCTTTAATTGGGTTGAAAATGTTGTAATTGGCATTGACGATGGTGAGGTATCAATAGAAGAAGTTATCAGAGGTAACTTTTCTATCGTTTATCATAAAGTAATACGTACGTGATAATATATTGAAACATTGAAAAGGTAGCATTAATTCATTTTTCAGTTGTTTAATAATAATAAACGTTTATTTTTTATGTTAGAAAACATTTACATTTTTTTTAAACAAATATATCTTGTAAGGTTATATCTTTTAAAATATAATATGGATAATAATAACTTATCCATTTAATACAAGATTCTAATGATGGGTGTAACGTCCAAATAAATGTAAATAAGTAATGTATTTACTTTTTTTTATACAAAAAATTAATTGAAAATATTTTCCAACATAAACAAAAAAAATTAAATACGACAAAATAGCCTTAAAAATAGAAAATGTGTGGTGATTAGAGAAAATATATTTTTTTGCATTCTATAAATTCACTTTTTTCCACATCCTACATGTATTTGTTAAATTTGAACAATGTTTGTAAATCGCAGGCCCTGAAGATGATCTCAATAAAGATCGAAACGTTGGCACGATAAAGAAAATGTTTTTCTAAAACCGACGTCACACCAGACCGCATCTCACGATTTCTGAATAATTACTTAAAAATATAATTATAAAAAATTAAAATATGTATATCTTAAAGACATAAAGAATATCTATTAAACAAAATCAGGTTATACTGAGGTTTGTTGTTTTATCACATCGCAAAAAATTCCAGCCAATTGATTTTTTAAATTTTCTCCATAAAAAAATTCTGCCCTTAACTTGTCCCATTGTTTTTGCCAATAAATATTTGTTTATGCTATGCTTTAAATTGGGAATATCAATTGAAGGTAAACACACTTAATCCTTAATCCAAAACATGGATAAAGGATTTTTCATCTTTTTTGATAGAATTTAAAATGTTTATTCAGTCTCATTTGAATTCTGAAGCAATAAACTGTTTGTTGTCATCTTTGTTTACTTAATTTTCAATTTTTACACTTAAAAATGCCACTTACCGCTGAGGATGTTGCTCGTGGGGTGGCACGTATTGATGATGAACGTTCCATCACGTATGCGGCTGTTGCCATCGGAGTTCTCTACGAAACTCTGCAAGAATTCAACTGGATCCTACCAAAGAAGGCCCGGATCTGAACGCCCTAGAGTAATAGAATCACAGGATGACCGTTTTTTGACTTTGAGCATTTTGCGAAACCGGCTCCTTGAGAACTTGGCACGTTACTGTTGTTCAACCAGCTCCAGGAAATTCAAGGGGTCCAAATTTCTGAACGCACTGCATGAAGAAGATTAAATCACGGCTGATGGCTTTTCCCCCCGCAAGAGGACCAGAATTGACCAGAACCCACAGAATTTGCACGGCTCCCATTGCTCGAGTACACAGCCATTGGTCTTTAGACTATTACCATAGTAGTTACAGGCATATAATAATATTATTAATATAGAATATTACAGTTCTTTTTACAGATGAGTGTAAATTTGCTCTACGATCTCCAGATGGGTGTAAAAGAATGTGGAGAAGGCGAAATGAAAGGTACGAAGTTTATAATTTTTCCCACGATAGGATTTTCAATGGACTCGCTCTGGATGAAATTTTGGAACATCTATTCTAATGCACGATGATGCCCGTCCACATAGCTCGCATAGCACAAACTTACCTTCAACAGCATGACATCAGGGTATTAGCCTGGCCGGCCCGTCTCCAGACTTGAACATTTATGATATAACCTCAAAGACGAATAAGAGCACTTCCATTACTTCCTGATACACGATCTTCAAAGGACTCTTCGTGATGAATGGGCTAACCTCCAGCAAAGAGACATTTCCGGACTGGTAGAAAGGTATGCCAAGGCGTCTTCGAAATGTAATTCAGGCAAGAGGAGGAAATACGCGATATTGAAATGTTAATTAAAAATCTAAAACAAAATTAAAACAAATTTTATCTGTCCGTCTTTTTTTTCTTAGCAATTTACTTTTAAAAACATTTTTAGACAAAAACTCAATTATTAAACGTTAAAAAACGTGAAACTTTGATTAATATATAAAAATATATACAAATCAAGTTATATTACAAGTGGGTGGAATTTTTTTGCCTGTTAGTGTATAAGAAGGAAATACTTTTGCTTTGTTTAGCATAAAGGAGTCGGGCGTAACGTTGAAAATTGATTAATGGATCGGTTGAAAATGTTGTAGTTGGCACTGAGGATGGTGAGGTGTCAATAGAAGGAGTTATCAGAGGTGACTTTTCTTTGAGTTTACCGAGGTGGGATAAAAGTTGTAGGTGGTATACGGTTGAGAAAATCCGTGTAAAGAGTAAGGTGGGTTAACGGAGAGGAAGGGGCGAAACTGGGCGGTGCCAAGGCAGGGGGCGTAACCGAAACCCGCCTCCGTTACGCTTTGGAGGGGCGAACATGTTCCCCCTCGTGCCCCCTCTGCCCCTTTTCCAGTTAGTCGGTGCGCGGATCTTGCCCTGTTAACGTCTGTCCGAGCGTTTTCAGGCTTTTTTCAATCAAACCCTCTCCTGTTTTCTGAGGACAGCCGCTTTTCTTCCTCCGCATTTTTCTTTCACCGCCTCTTCCACATCAGCTGAACTGTGTTATGTGTTGTTAAGATGCTCGTCGGAACGATGCAAGAAGAGTTACCACCGCCGGCCAAAGTCCGAGCCACGGACTTTTCAATAGCGGCGATCATGGCCAGGACTGAAAGGTCGCCGGCCGCCCACCGTACAACGCCCATAGGTAAGGACGTTACTACTGACTTCCGTGCAAATCATACAAATATGCATGATCGTGGAATGACGGAAAACATCAGGGCACGTCATCAAAGCCTCAAACCGGGATTCGACACCCCCTAAAATCTTAAAATTATAAACAGCTATGTACTATGATGACTATGGTTTGATTTACTTCAGATTTTCAAAGAATGACCTAAACAATGTTACAATATGCTCACACTGTCCATTCATGTGCGGGTTGACATATTTGCACAAAAAACTTCGGTCTCCTTAAAAACGTTAATAATTTACTTGAAAAGGAAGATCTAGAAGATACAATAGAATAGGTTTTGAGTTTTTAATACCAATAAGAAACGTTCTTACGATTAAGCTTATCGATCGTGCCATCCGTTTTAAAATCCTTCCCAAATACAGTCATTTCCTGTTCAACAATATTTATTACCTTTAATCGTATTACTGACTCATAAAATCTTGTTAAACAGAATATAAACTTATTCAAACGATAACGCCTGCAATGCATAAATTTAATCCCGCCTGATTACCGAACTGTACGAACTTCTAAAAGAATAAATAAATAATAAATAAGAATATTTAGTCTGTATTGAAGTTTAGTAACCGTTTAGTCTTTTTGTCTTTTTCCCCCTCCTGATAACGGACTCTGGTTTTCACGAGGAACACGCCCTTTTATTTACTGGTAAATACATTGATGTATTTTAAGAATGGATAGTAAAATAAAAACTAAGTTAAAGTAACAAATATTTGCAGAGTCAGTGTACTAGTAAACATAGGTGATACTACCTATTAGATGAACATAGCTAGTTAACTACAAAAAAATTAAGTCAAAGTACATTGATGTATTTGAAGAATGGACAGTAAAATAAAAATTAAGTTAAAGTAATAAATATTTGCAGAGTCCGTGTAATAGTAAACAGATGATACTACCTATTAGATGAACTTAACTAGTTAACTACAAAAAAAAAATTAAGTCAAAGTTTAAAAATAAAGTTATTATATTTAGTACGTTCCGAGTGAAAAATATTAGCTCGACTCTTATAAGGACGACTTAACTATTTGACAACTGTTTTCATCATAGGTCTTGGTTCTTTTTCCTGCCGTAATAAACTAATTATATTAAAAAACAGTTCGTGGAGAAAATTAAACAATTTATCTGTGTTTATTAAAAAGTTACATTAAATAAGCATAGGTGTTGTATTTCGTTTATTCTACCCAGTTAGTTGAAATGCTGTACGCATAGTTGTCCTCGAAGGTAATATTATAACGATTAAAAGTCTCTTTGGTCATATTATGCAAACTCTTCTTACCACCCGATGAGTGTAAGAATTAAAAGAAGAATTAAATATATCAATTAGGAGAAATGAATTAGATTACTGTATAGATTAGTTGTACATTAGATAAATTCAGAGAGTAATTAGGAAAAGAATAATTAACCGAACAGAACAATAAAGCTCAAGTAGGAATAAGGTCACCAACTTTTCCATATTTATATCTCTGCCTGGTTAACTTAAATGATACAACCAAACTGAAACGGAGCGAAATGGCTGACTTATTCGTTATTTTAATCTCTGTAGCGGAACTAAAAATATTAACTAGGGATTAGGATCGTTTTGTCTTCATAACCACAACCGGCTTATTCGAAAAGAACAATTAATGATTTTCAGCATAGTATAATAATACTTTATCTAGCGGTAATAACAACGGCTATGTGTTGGCCGCTACGGTTTTGTCTTAATTGACTCTTGAATTGATAAATAAATTAATTGTTTTTAAAATTTATGGACGATAAAATCTTAACTTTTACAAGTTAATGAGTACATTTAACAAAATGATTGATGACTATCAAACTTTCTGCAGATCAGTCAACCATCCACAAATCTTATTCTTTGCCTCAAATTAGTTCCTGATCCTTAAAACGTTATTATCACCGCTACGGAAAATTACTTTCCCCTTAAATTATTCTTGTAAATAATGTAATGTAAATTACTCATTTTAAGTACAAAAAAATTACATTGTAGTAGAATGATTTCGAATATAAAAATAATTACCGCTGTTAATTTATATTTGTGAAGATGTACAAAAACACTGAAAATAATACAAATTTATTGCAATAAGAAAATATATGCGCGATTATTATTAAACCCAATTCTAATTGATTTATCTTTGAGGTTAGATATCGTGCGACAAAATAACTGGGGATAAGAATCTTAAGCATCTTAGAAGTTTAATAATAACAAAGACTTTATGGTTAAGAGACTCTTTTTAATGAATGTTGTTCTTATTCCATGCCGCAAGTTTGTTTTAGTATTAGTAATATCTACTGTATGAACGGTTTATTGTATAATTATTTTGATAAAAGTCAATAACGAATAATGTAAAGCAATCAGCTCTTTTAAGAGTAACATCTAACATGTGTGGTTTTATGGTCTAGGTCTCGCCTCTGAGAGTTGTTCCGAGGAGGAAGACGTGGAAGTGGACGTGGAAGAGTGTTCAGAAAGCGAGTTGGATCAAGAACGGAAAGGTACTCCAAATTCTGAACCGGGCAACTCGGACTCGGAAGGACGGGAGACGCCCGAGTCGTCCCGGCAAGGAGTCAAGTCGAGGTGCAACTGCCAAGAACTCCTTGGGACGACCTGTCACTTGGAAACAAAGGACCTCTGGGATAAGTTCCACGAGTTGGGGACCGAGATGATCATAACGAAGACAGGAAGGTCAGTTCTGATTGAAATATTCTTTTTCTTACAGCATTTAAAGCCGTATTATATTAAATAACCATCCATAGAAAATGACCCTACACAATTTGTTAAAATTCGGTGGTACGAACTATTTTAATTTTCATCTTTTTGGTAAAATTTAATACAATCAAAATGGAATAATGCTTAAGGTACAGGTACGCATTTTCGACCAAAATTATTTTTGCCAAACATCCGTGTATGAGTCAATAAACTTTGAACTATTCGGGTTCTAGCCTAGATAAAGCTTTTGAGTCGATTTGAAAAGTGGTCTGGTTTCATTGCAGAACAGCAACTAAAATTCAACGTTATTGAAAACTGAAATACCAAATTCAATTCATCAGCTCTTTTTCTTCCAAACAGAACAAACTTTAAACTTTGATCGACCAGCTTTCGATTATATTGCTGGATGGATTCCTGTTTGATTTATTCCTCCATACTTATCCGTAATGTTTCATATCATTCTTGTTCCTAAAGCTCAAAAACCTCCCAACCATATATCTTACAAACCCATCAGCCTTATTTCTTTTATCATCTGAGATACTCATAAACCCATTCCTTGGCTTCCGTCCTCATCATTTCCTTATCCAACAAGGTGTCGGAGTTGTCGACACTATCTCCTCTGCCTAGAGAATAAAGAGAATTGCTAGATATAGCACAGGTTTTCGATTAGGTCTGGCACCCGGGCATGCTTTATAAACTTAAACGCTTCCTACCACTCCTTATTTACTTATCATGAAATCCTATCTAACGACCGCTGCTCCAGAGTGAGGTGCGGCAATGAGTTCTCGGAAATTAGACAGATACAAACGTACATCCCTCATTATTCTTGGTCCCATCCTTTATATCATTTATAACACTAACCCTCTAATACCCTCATCTCATCACCACCCATGCGGACGATATTGCAATTTTGTCCTCTAACTGGAAACCTATCCAAAATCCAAGAACAGCTTGCGCTTATCGAAGACTGGTGCAAAAAGTGGCAAGACAGAATGAAAATAAAATGTATCAGTGTACATTCACATCGAAAAAATTGTTTTGCCCTCCAATGTAAATCAACAGCAAAGAGGTACCGAGTTCTATTCAAGTCAAGTACTTAGGATTATACCTAGACAGCAGATTGACGTTGAATCCCCACACAAGACTTAAACAACTTAAAAGAAGACTTGAACAACTACGAAGACCTCGGGGTCCGAAATCCTATTGTCCTAACTAACTTTATCCAATACTTTACTGAGTCCATTTTGGATGGAGTGGAATTGTGGGTTCTGCTAAACTATCCAGCATCCAGCACATCCAATCCTTCCAATCAAAAGATCTCAGATAAATCTTCGTACTAAGCTTCGTCACTAACTTTACTATCGACAGCGATCTCCTTTTGACAACGAATTGATCCCCGATTCCATTTGTTTTACACGCGCCTCTCGGTCCATCCTAACCTTACTTTTCGAGCTTCTCTACACTTTATCATCCCGAGTACCCGCCACGTCGCCTTAATCGCCCATGGTTTCGAGACCTCCTTGCTCCTTAATCCCATACACTGAGTGCCAGCATTGGCTGGTTTCTCATGCCCTTCGGATGAACTATAACTAGCTATTGAATTAGTGCTGAGACCCTGTCAAAAAATGTTTTGTGATTATGTGTAATATATACTAGTTTGCTTAGGGTACAAATAAAATAGTTAAAAAGTAAGAAAAAATTAATTTACTTTTCAATCCGTGCCTAAATTTTATATTTTAGGATATACGGTGGGGGGATATCGTGGAAACTAAAACAGTCCCACTGTAGATTGTCTAAATCGTTAGAACCATCTCCCGTCCGATCCATCACGTGGACGATTACAAGCTCGGGGCCAATTAAAAGCTCATTTGGCCAGGAAGCTGCACATCGGTCAACTGCTGACGTCAGAATGTCAGCTGCCGTGAATCCTTCATGCTCCGAGGCGCTTTTACAATTTCAAGGAGTTTGGTGTAGTTTTCTTGTTGACAAGGTTCAAAGCCCCATTGTAGAATAGAACGACTAACTTTACAAACATAAATAAAAGGTCGGCAAAGTATTACAGAAATTCCTGGGCGTTGGTTGGCAGATTTCTTGAACGATACAGAAAAGCTCCTCGTCCGCCAAAT
The DNA here is from genome assembly GCF_000648675.2 of Cimex lectularius. Taxonomy (NCBI): domain Eukaryota; kingdom Metazoa; phylum Arthropoda; class Insecta; order Hemiptera; family Cimicidae; genus Cimex; species Cimex lectularius. The sequence goes on along the minus strand of NW_019392633.1, from coordinate 477,531 downwards.
CCCATGACCGAACAGGGAACTGTCTATCACATTCATATTACGACTGACTTTTTTTTGTTACATTACAATATATGCCTCTTGTTAAATTTCCTGTTCAAAAGTTTTTAGACGATACTATAAAATTTTAACTTAACTTTATAGGTACATTTCAAATTACAACGTTAACAGCGGGGAAGAAATTACAATATAGCGTAATGTGCAATTAAGGACTTTCTAGTCGAGTGGTTTTTTTTTTGTATTTCGCCCACACTGAGGTTCAAATTCTCCACAATGGGTCTTCTTGGAATCTCATCTCTGGTGGGGTCCGGACGTTTTTCCGCTCCATTGACTGCCAATGGGTATACATTTACTGTCACTGGGCCCAACCGATTATCCCTCCACTCAGGGATTGACACCCAGAAGGTAATCCCGTTAGCGCTGACGGCTAACACCCGCTTACCTGCAACCTTAAAGTTGACTTTTTCAGTTAAAAACGTATTATTTTTAATTATTAAAACGAATCCAATGCTATTTCTCATTTAAAGAAATACAAAAGTGCTTTATTTCTATAAAATGAGGAAGACCATTTTACAATTACTTTATTAGCTAAGGAAATCTGAGTGGTAATGGTTTTATTATATTAATCCATAATTGTTTAGTGGCCATAATTGACCATATTAATTATTCCAATTAATTTTTCTTTTCATCTAAGGTTTTTGGTTGAGATGAAACTACTTAAATTCGAAATTAATAAATAATTATTCGGAAATCGTGAGATGCGGTCTGGTGTGATGTAGGTTTCAGAAAAACATTTTCTTTATCGTGCCAACGTTTCGATCTTTATTGAGATCATCTTCAGGGCCTGGGATTTACAAACATTATTTAAATTTAACAAATACATGTAGGATGTGAAAAAAAGTGAATTTATACAATGCAAAAAAATTTTTTGTATTCAATCAAAGTATTTCTACTCACTCAAAGTGTTTGTTTTCTGTGTAGAAATGCTATGATTGAATATAAATTTTTTTTGCATTGTATAAATTTTACTTTTTTCCACATCCTACATGTATTTGTTAAATTTAAATAATGTTTGTAAATCCCAGGCCCTGAAGATGATCTCAATAAAGATCGAAACGTTGGCTCGATAAAGAAAATGTTTTTCTGAAACCTACATCTCACCAGACCGCACCTCACGATTTCCGAATAATCCTCGACTAACGGTCACTAATCACCACACATTAATAAATAAATTCGAAGTAACGATAGTTCAAGTAGTTAGAGCAGCGGCCTATTGAGATGATGAAAATAATTAATTGGTTTTATTACAGTTTATATGGCCGTACACATTCTACACTTTCCATTTAAATTTGTGCAAATTACACGTTCTACACTAGCTCCTACAGAAATTATTGCTGGCACTTCAGCCAATGTAATATAAATATAAATTTAAATAAGATGTGATTCGCAAACCCAGTTGTTTTGCACGGTACATTTATTGTAAATGTAGAATTTAAAAAAAATTGTAGAAATAAACAAGGTTTTTTAAGCAATCGTTTTAATTTTTAGATTTCGCACATTTTCATCCATTACTATAAAAATGTGTGTAATTTTTGTTAACCTTCGAAATTTAGGACCGCTACGCGTATTAATGACATAAGTTGGCATTGTACTTTTAGATGGCTGTAAAGTCTGCACCGTATTGGATGTATGTCTATTCTTACTAAAGTCCGGGTCTATAATGCTTACATCACGTTGCAAGCGTACGGGAGCTAGTGCTCGACTAATCGTCCGGCAGTTCGAATTTGCCCGATCTTTTTACTCTATGGGTTGGGTGAATTAACAGAATAAAGAAGACAGACAATTTCCATGTCGTAAAAAAGAAAACATCTTGTTCGATTAAAATTTTCTGTATGGACTGTTTTTCAGTGGGGACTTTCTCATTAGTCTGTGGCACCCTCCGAAGACAATGTCCCCTGAGCACTTAAAAATACATTTCTTTTATCAGAGCGCTCCTGGCCGTGGATAATACCCAACTCTCTAATGGCTCTCCTAATAGAAAGATCCTATCTCCCCCCACACGCCCTTCCATAATTGCTATAACAACTAGGAACACATTTATTTCATGTGAAATGAACCAAGAATGCGGTTTAACCCGATTGCCGTCTTTTCCTCGGCGGTTCCGCCGTTTGGCCGTTTATTAGCTAATCACCTGAATGGGCGAATTTATTTGATTAAAACGCGATTATTCATTTCACAGCGGGAATTACGAAGAAATTGAGCCCTGTCAAATTTCCATTCCGTTCTTCCCATCGCCGCACCCTCGTCCCTTAAATTTTTCATCCCGAGGAAATTCTCCCAGGGGGCATGAAATATTCAGACGGAGCTTCTGACATATTTCCGGCGAGGGTGAACCCTCCAATAAGGGATACGGCCTGGTTGATAGGTGTTGCCTTGGAGATCTATAGAGCACCTTGCTGATGCGTGGCCAACATTACGTATAAGACCCCATTCGTCTCATCCCCGCTCATATCACGGTAAAATATGAAAGTCCCGAATTTTTCATGCAGGCAATAACTCGTTTATTCCTGTCTCGTCTTCTTCCTAAACCCAACGGGGATTTAATGAATTAAAAACCGACATGCACAGAAGTTTTATCAAGCATAGAGTACAATACATTTTTTATGAAAATAAATAGACTTTTATTTTTATATTCACTAGTTTTCGTGGTCCGCTTGACCAATTCATATTTTTCAATTAATTAAGGTTTTTAATTGAGATAAAAAAGAAGGGAAAATTCAAAAGGTGGGGTTGAGATGGGAAGTTGGTGTCCGAGTGGATCGAAGTCACGATAGCTCAAGTGGTAGAGTACCGGCGTATCTAGCCGAAGGTCGTGGGTTCGAATCCTGCTCGTGACGCTGACTTTTTATCTCAACTAAAAACCTTAATTAATTGAAAGATATTAATTGCTCAAGCGGACCACGAGAACTATTGAATTTAATAAGTTAAAATGAAGTATACCGTCACTAAAGCCCTCCGTGGCCACTTCAATTGTCGCCGAGAATCAATTAGATTACACGACATTTGAAAACTGGCAAAAGGGAGGGAAAATTCGAGAGGTGAGGTTGAGATGAAAAGTTAGTGTCCGAGTGGATCGAGGTCACGATAGCTCAAGTGGTCGAGCAGTGGCGTATCTAGCCGAATATCGTGGGTTCGAATCCCGCTCGTGACGCTGAATTTTTTATCTCAACTAAAAACCTTAATTAATTAAAAATTTTATTTTTATATTTAATCATTTCCAATAAAAACTTTGGTTCATCCAGCACGCATAAATAAAATGTTTATCAAAACTTAACTTAAAAAACGCAAAAAAATACTGTACAAAATAATGCGGATATGAGACCCCAAAATTGGGAAATATTGCTTATATGTAATTAATTAAATATTTATGTACTAATAATAGTTTCCTTCGGAACCGTACGAGTACATGTAGTATTTCAATTATAAAAGAACAATCTAAAAAATGTAAACTTTATTGTACGATAATTTAAACAAGATTTAATTAAATAAATTAATATTTAATTGAAGTAGTGAGGATCTTGAACGCTCCTGACTACTTCAATCATTTACTGAACCTACACATAAATTAATATTTTTTGTCTTATGTATGAATGTACCAACAGCTGGACAGAGTCCTCTAAGCGTTCTATGACCAAAGATCTCTTTGAATATGCGTTGAAACAAATAAACATAAGTAAAAATTAATAATACCATTTAAAGGTTTATTTCTTTAATGAAACACGATTATTATTAATTTTTAAGGGCGTTTTAACGATTAAGGTTATTTCACGCCCTAACATTACGTATTAAACTAACTGGGATTCAACTATGTAGTATTCTTTGTCAAATCAACCGATTGAAGTATTTTTTGTTTTACGTATTATCGCTCTATCAAACTTCTTTAATTTTTTTTTTTTTGACTAGGGCTTCCGACGTCTAGGCCACTTCAGCCCCCAACTAAGTCTATATTCTATTTACCCTTTCAAACACTACATTCATACACATAAATACATCCATACAGTACACTCATTCCGTTTGGTCGGTGGAGTACTTGATATTCCTCCACCGACCTATACTCAAACCAATCTAAATTGGGGTCGACGGAGTACTTTTATAAATATTCCGCCATCGACCCCGAACACACACTTTTACTCTCTCAACGTTCGAGGGGCGATGATGACGTTATATTTCACCCTCGCCTGTCACGCTAATAAATACTTGCACTCAGATAAAACATATAGACACACAACACATAAGATATATTGTATACAATAAAAAAACCAATTTACCCTAAAAAGCGGAACAGGGGGCCCAGAAACCCGCTGCAGTGCTCGAGTATCAGTTTCCGATTGGATGGCATGCCTACGCGCTCCCTGTAGAGAGCCAAGGCCTGACATGTTTCCAGTATGTGGGACCCATAACTTTTATCATAAGGTGCACCTGCGCGGGTTTTGGCCTAAGAGCAGGTGCCCGCGTTCTGAGCCTTATTATTTTTTGAAATGAAATCTGGCTGTGTAATTTTGCCAAAGAAATATAATTGCTGCGGCTCTGCGGTTTAAACGAGTGACAAATTATAATTAGTTTTATTATTATAAGGTATTTTAAAAACAGAACTTAAGCATTATTCAAAAATTCTTAATTCATGTTTTGACTCAATTGGTCGAAACGGATTGTCCGACTTTTGGTTCTATTTACACACGTATTTTGATGCGGTTATCGATTATCTCCTCTAACACTTAAAAAGTGATGGTCTGAAAAAGTTTCATTCACATAAAACGAGTGTATTATATTCCAGCGAGTAAGTAGTATCTGAATACTAATGCGTTTATTACTAAAGCAGAACTTAGTAAAATTGGCTTTTCCTCACATTTCATCTCATATACGGTATTAGAAATACCAACCTAATCTAACATGGAACGAACTATAAGTGTTTAGTAAGAGTAATATTACAAAAATTGAAAGGATGTTTTAAAATGTTATTGTGTTTCCGATTTACCTCGGCCCCTATTATTTGATGATGGGTGTCTTTACCGGTCGGTTCCCGGTATCCGATTGACAGCGGATGATTTCCGTGCGTGATGTTATACCCTGGTGAGTTCTAATTTATAGATAGGACGGAGGATTAGATGTATTATGTACTCCTCGTTCTTGGAAACCAGCCGAATTACATCACGAAAATTAATAACCGGACGACGGACGACCACTACACTTCGGGGACTCGTGACCTGGGCTTAGTGTGACTTAAAGGCAAGCTTGAGCTTCTTTTATCTCGATTAAGGACCTGGTCGCGCGGCAGGATAACTTACAATCCTTACTTTTGTTTCTCAAAACACTACCTTCGTATATATTTCGTAACGACGACGAGAATTAAACACTTATTCCTTTCTTTTATTCTGTAGTACAACATAAAATACTTTCGGATAAAAATAGATAGGCTTTTATTTACAATGTACAATATGTTAAAACTATTTTATATAACAAGTACCTCAAGAAATTAATTCCAATACTAAACAAGTTAATAATTATTTTCTTTATTTTATTAGTGAAAATCATTTTAAAAAAGCCGAGTTTATAGGTAAGACCCCTTTTTTACCCTTTGTTGTCTGTACTCCATTTCCAATGTACCTCACAAACCAAAACATAGTGGCATTTTTAAGGAAAGGGAACTTAACTCGTTTTTTGTATTCTCTGCAATTTATTTTGTCTCGTTGACAATTGTATTTTGATTTGGTTTTAAACATACAGAATACGTTTCAGTTGTTGTATCACCATCATTGACCAATCCATCCTAGGTGCCTCGGCGGTATGTGCTACATCCGACCAATAGCCCTTCCATTCACAGCGCTCTGGTCGAAAGGGACGATAAATTGTTGGCTATGCCGGTCGAAATTACGAAGGTGGTGTCGTTTGTTATAATTGGATAGCGTGCGGCCGCTTCCCGCTTCCTCCCGCCATTAAATCCTTCCTGTCATTGAGGAAGTGACGTTACATTCAGCCAATCGCTTCTTTACAGCCCGTTAGCCACTCCTGACCCTGCTGACGAAACACGATCCTGTCTTCCTCAAATGAAATAGGACGTCAATAATGGATAATCAACGCACCCAGGATGAAAACGTTGCAACGTTACTTTTAAGGCTCAGTCAAACTAAATCGCGATTTACCATTATAGTATATTGGGTGATGAAAGATATCGAGTACTCCAACCACCCTAACTGAGTGAATATACATACTTACATTCTTCTACAAGAAAGAAAAGTGGATGGGCATGGTTTTTTGGTACTTTTGGGGCTGAAATAACCTAGTTGATGGCAGGTCCTGGAGTCCAACCTCGGCGGCTGGACGGATAAGACCGAGGTCTGACCCGGGACTACCAACATCCGGAGTAGGTGATTCTCAACGACTGCCGGTATTTTATTGTACATGACAAGAGCCGAAGAATTGCCGGTGGACTTTCAGAATGTTAGGTTCAACTCTGTCCGTATATTTATAGGGGTGCTGTTTCGAGCTAATATTTATCAGTAATCAGTTTAAAATTAAGTAACTTTCTTTAAGACTAGGTCCAGCTCCCTTTCTAAATTAACTTTTCTGTTATACCAATTGATAGAAATGGGAAAAGTCAGCAGTATCATCCATTTGAGTTAAAATAGGCAGACTTCCATCCAAGTTGGATGCCGAAACAAGTATGACAGAAAAGAAGGGCGAAGATTGGAGGAAGCAGAACAACCGACCACTCGAAAGAAAATACTGTCCAAAATTAGGCTTGGCGTCTTGTGAAAACTGGATTACATTTCCAAATGTCCGATTTAGGCTGTTGTATCAACCTACGCGGCACCATGGATTCTATCAATCAGTAGTTCTCCTTATAATCGGGTCATGCTACTTTTTTATTTTTTAAGTGGATTTATGAAACCAGGCATTACTATATCAATTGGAGATTTATTAAAAGTAATTAGATTGTTTAAGATTATTTTTGTCCGCCTACCTTGCTGTTTTCGTTCTGAGGTTGCTTCGCACTGTTTTTCCGACAGTGGTGTCTGTACTGAAGATGTTGAAACGCGTCTGACAGACCAAACGATCGATAACAACCAGATCAAGATTTACAGAGACAGACTTACCAGCCCCCAGACCTCAAGAAGAAATCTGAGAATATATATTATGTTCCATTTAAATGTTTAGGGGGGTGTTTAAAAAATAGGGTGATCATGTAATTGCTATTGTTACAAAATTTTTTACACATTTTTTCTCTCGACTGTTTTGTTCACACTTTCTTGTTCATTGCTGGAGTCCAAAACATGTTACCGAGTGCTTAATTGCTGAAAGAACGATCAAATCTGGCGACAGGATTCCTGACGAGGACGTGCTAGTCCTGGGAAGTCCAGTTCAATAAATTATCTTTTACGAGCTGAGCTCACTATTAAAAATAAGTCCCTGCATTGTTATTCTGCGGCCGCGGTGGTGTTTGAGTAGCGCTGGTTCTATGCCCACTTTGCGATTGGAATCGTAAACAGTTTGAAAGAGCTCGCCACTCTTTGTCAGTGTCTCATGTGTCTTCGGTTTCCAATCCTCCAAAATTTTATATATTCCCACACGAATAATAATTTTGAAAAAGGTCATTTGTTCACGAGAAATGCACAACTCTATTTTAAAAAAAATTAATAATTTGATTTTACCGGCATTTTAGCTATCTGAATGTGATATTTGCCCTAACACTTTTTTAATCTAAGGAAACACGAAACTTTTGCATGTTCTCTTGGTTTTAGAATGATGTGCTAACTACCAATTGTTTTTGGTATTTAATTTTTTCCATAAATACATTATTATTGTTGATGTTATTGATGTTGTCCTACGAATGTAAAATTAAAATGACAATTTTCATTTTTAGTTTTTTACGAACATCTACTAACATCGAATTAAAAATGTGTATTCTTTCAAAATTTTATTATTTTCCATAAAAGTCACATTCGTCTGCAACTGTTCTGTTTTAATCTGTCTTTCTTTTATACTACGAATGTGAAAATCCTGATTTAATTAATATCGGTATTGCTTAATTCCTCTAATTATCCAGCATCATTGACATCAACATCAATCGTGTCTCGGTTGCGTCAAAATCGCAATTTGAACTTTAAAATTAATCATTGTGTTCAATAGTTCGATTTCGACACAGTTTTTGCACGCGTATGCAACAAGTTTGAAATTAAAAAGGATCGAATGGGTCCCTCATGAACAATAGGGCACAACCATGGGGAAAGAGACCACCACACCCTGATGAACAACCTTTGTTGTTCCAAACACCTGCCCTGTTCTTTGGTTAAGACAATAGTTGATCAGGCTAACAATATAACCATAATTCGCTGAGGGCGAAATTTGTTTTGTACAAAGGGAATCGATCAATAACGTCTTTTTATTTTATTTGTAAGCATTAAATGGCCTTTCCAGCTAGGAAACGAGAGAGAGGGAGAAACAGAGAGAAAGAGAGAGAGAGAGAGAGAGAGAGAGAGAGAGAGAGAGAGAGAGAGAGAGAGAGTATCTGTATATCGCTATCTTTAGTCCACGCTTTTAGTACTGTTTTAGTTTCTTAAAAACACTAAAAACTACTGCTACTATATATATTTGTACAAATATATGGTCTATAAAGTATGTATATTTGTATTTGTATGTATCTGTTAAAAAAGGGAATTTATTCGATTTTAGGAATCTTACCATTGGTTTTAGAGATTCGTGAATGATTTTCAAAAGCGATTAAGAACTTTCTTTTTCCCTGACAAGAAATTAAAATTACAAATTAGGAATTCAAAGATTCTTATTAGGTCTTATATATTACCAACGAATCTCGCAAGAAATAGGCGGTGGGAGGGACAAGGAAAGTTGTAATTAAATGCTGGATACTAAGCTCTTTTCACCTTTCTTCGATTGAAAAGGCTTATTGAATTGTACTTTTTTTAAACCGATTTTTGCACTAAAACAATTTTTTGTTGAAATTTCTAAATTTGATAATTCTGTCATATCAGACTAACGATCACTAGACTTATTTTTAATTTCATCAATGAACTTTTATTTATTGCTTATTTCTTCATTTGTACAACGAGCAAATCGGTTCGAAGGTTGTACAAAAATCGTCCGAATTACAATACTAGGGCTGTTAAATAAGTGGAAAATGAACCTAATAGAAAAACCCGTTGGTCCTGGTAGAACATTAATAGAACAGATATAAATAATCCGAGCAGAAAAATTACAATACCTTCAACTTAAATCATATAGTGGTAAACATAAAAAGAAAAAGGTTCGGACTACACTGCTATATATTATCTGCGAGTTAAAAACGCATAAACATTTAAAGCGGATTATTCTCAGCCAGAGTCAGCCGGCTAATCTGACCTCGTACTCGGGTCGGACGACAGCTTATTCCTTAATCCGTTGTCTGTGTGTATTCATCTTCCATTCGTAGAAATTTTTTCTATTTACACAATCAAATTGTATCGTATCAAATTTGTTTTATATCTTCCGGTTTTTCTTTGAAGCCTTGTTATATGAACATCTGAAGTTTAATATGACGAGGGAAAAAGTAAAACATTTTATTTTATATATTTTTTAGTTAATTTGTTCAATTATACTAATGTTTTTTACGAGGGTTCGTAACTGCAGAGGTTATATCAACCCTCGGGGTGCCGGTGTTTTTGAAAAAAGCCCATTGGTAAGTATGTCGGGTTGGAATGCAGGGCCGCTGGATTCGAACCCGGGACCTTTACCTTACAGTGATGAGCGCCGTGTCAACGCCTAAACCGTTGGGCCACTGACGCTCCAATTATACTAATTAAAATTACTTTTAACCCAGGCCTATTATCTGATTATACGATCAAACTTTAAGGAGAGATTTTTTGCAGTAAACCGGGGGTCGGAGACTTTTGAGATTAAAGAAGTGCTTGCAGGTGTGCCTCAAGGGTTGTACAAAATTTTTATTTCTGACATGCCCACAAATGTGTCAAGACCATTGCGGCCACCAACGCCCCCATGAATAATTTTATACATTTATGTGCTGATTAGTGACCGTTAATCGATAATTATTCAGAAATCGTGAGATGCGGTCTGGTATGATGTACATTTCAGAAAAACATTTTCTTTATCGTGCCAACGTTTCGATCTTTATTGAGATCATCTTCAGTTCCCGACAAATAAAATGTTTTTCTGAAACCTACAACACACCAGACCGCATCTCACGATTTCTGAATATATTATACACTTAATTTTTCATATTATTGGAATTGAAAGAAATAGCGATATTTGTTCTAGCTATCGTGATTTCGAAAAAAATGGGATGAAAAATGACAAAAAGAGGGAAAATTCGAAAGGCTGTAGGTTGAGATGAGGAGGTGGTGTCCCAGTGGATCGAAGACACGTTATCTCAAGTGGTTAGAGCAGCGGCGTATTGAGTCGAAGGTCGTGGGTTCGAATCCCGCTCGTGACACTAACTTTTTCATCTCAACTAAGGCAGACCTTAGATAAAAAGAATAATTAATTGAAATAATTAATACGGTCTATTAAGACCACCAAACATATATAGATTTGTTTTCTATATTATCTTTGTTACTCCATAAAGATAATATTATTTTAAATTTATTTATTATTATTATGTACAAGGGTTCGCAACAGCAGAGGTCATATCACTCCTCAGGGTACCGATGATTTGAAAAAAAGCCCATTGGTAAGTATGTCGCGTTGGAATACAGGGCGCCGGGATTCGAACCCGGGACCTTTACCTTACAGTGATGAGCACCGTGTCAACGCTTAAACCGTTGCGGCCACCGACGCCCCAATTATACTAATTAAAATTACTTTTAACCCAGGCCTATTATCTGATTATACGGTGAAACTTTAAGGAGAGATTTTTTTCAGTAAATCGGGTTCGGAGACTTTTGAGATTAAAGAAGTGCTTGCAGGTGTGCCACAAGGGCTGTACAAAATTTTTATTTCTGACATGCCCACAAATGACCGCCACGTACGCAGATGACACTGCCGTATTAACATGTCTTCCCTTTTCTACACAAGCTTCACTTATGTTACAAAACCGTATTATGAACAATTGAAAACTGGATCAATCTTTGGAAAATAAATTTAACCCCTTAATGTCACAACATATCACCTTTACACTCCGCCGTGAGACGTATGAACCTGTTCTTCAATCCGATAAAGTTAAGTATTTAGGACTTACATTGAAAGAAGACTAACTTGAAATCCATATACACGATTAAAAAAACAGATATTTAACAAAAATGCTTTATTACCTAGTCAACCGACAATCAAAATTACCATTAAATTCAAAACTTTCGACCTACTCAAACCCATTTGGATTTACAGGTGCCATGAATATTTAGCCAAATCGGCTAAATATTCCAATATTCAAAAATTGCAGTTTTCAATCCAAAATTTTAAGACTAAGTTTAGCCCCTTCTTAAGTAAACAATGACGCACATCACAGAGATCTTCACATGCCAACTGTTTTTCATCCATCAAAACTTATGACAGACGTTTTCACGGTGAATTACAAGATCATACTAACACATGAATACGATTAGTCCATTCCGCATAATTACCACGTAGGCGGCTGAAAAGAATATGGATAAGAAATCTCTTAAATGATTGATATTTTATTAATCCAGAGCGGCTGCAAATGGGTAGCTTTCTCGATAATGCCCGTAATGCCAAAATCAGAAATTGAAATCTAATCTGCTGGTTGTGTATAATACATGTACATTTGTAGATGAAAATAAATTAAGTAATTTTTTTTCCAACTGTGAATTGTGTGTACGTACAATAGATACATATGTGCTTGTATATGTTTATATAAACTTCGAGGAGGATCGATATTTTCCTTGTCAGAACTGGCGAGGGCGAAATAGGGTAGACAACGTGAAACTGGGTCTGAATAGGTGTTAAGAAAAGCAGAAGCTGGGGGTGAAGATAGTCTTGGCGTTTTGGGATATAGATGTGGTCGCCCGGGCAACGTGAGGCGGTGATCGACCAGAGCTAAAGCGGCAGAGCGCATGTGTGCCGCCCTGACATTAGCAAACTAACACCACCATTATCACATCCGAGAGATACAATAATGATGTACGCAGTGTCCGTCCCTTCCACGCCCCGCGAATAAGAGGTTAGCCCACAATCATTTAATGGGACCGCAAACCGTCCCGTTCCGCTGTCGCGCCTCCCAATAATGAGTAACGAACGCCTCGACAATGACATGGTCGATAATGTATTGACACCTGGTGAAAGTCCCCTCGGCCAAATGGACGGAAATACGACATTCGTTTGTAGCGGACATCTATTGTGGCCGATGATCCGCCGGTCATTGATTTTCATTCTACGACGAACAACGTTGTTCAACACTTTTTCAAAAAACATCGCCTCGACTTCCGAACAGTCTTTATTGTTAATTTTTATACATACACAACAATATCATGTTGGTTTATAATCTGCTCGGAACTCTTTTATTGCCCCCCAAGTGAAGTTTGTCTCCTTCCTTTTTTTTTCAGTGGATAATTTTGCTGTGCCGGTTGGGTTACATGATGTATAGTCGCGTGGCATTCCTCGTAAGGTACGTGCTCGGAGATCGTAGGAAGGGAAAATGGAGAGAAGGCCGTTTTGTCCTGTAGAATGGGTGGCTTAATAAATCACCTCGTTGCTTGTCTCTAGCGTTTGAGAAAGTTCCAGGATCTTCATAAACATTACTAGTCTTTCAACGCTTACTTTGAACCGGCGTTGTTTAAAGCTTGAACGGCATGTTTCCTGCACGCTTTTTTTTTATCCCTGGTTTACCGAATTTGATTAAGATAGCCCTTTCTACTGGAATGGGACAGCCTACACAAGTATAAGCGGTATCAGATTTTCTTTCGTAGGTTTCATTCTTGAGGTCTGATCGGTAGGTATTTTGTACGTTGAACGTTTCCTACGATCCAATTATGTTTTTTCTAATTGACCAAATTACTTCTTTCCATTAATAATTCTTTTTATGTAAAGTCTTGGTTGCCTATAATATTTTCTTTCCACATTTAAGCAAAGATCTATTTTGTGTCCAAGCCCACTGACCGAACGCGTCCGACGGACGAAAACGGCGAGAATAGGCGGATCAGAATGCTCGAAAACGTCAAAAAACAGATTTTCTTTTATTACAAAAAAATAAATTGCTTTGCAAGTAGGCCGGGTGATAGTATCATTCTGGAATTAAGGGTATCCGAGGGGAAGGAGAGTGAATTGACGCAATTGGGGTTGTCTCTATCCCTGTGAGTTAAACGTCCATTAGATTAGAAAGGGGAAGTGGGGAAGCTGTGATACGAAGGGCAATTATTGGCGGAACACCCTCGGAACACAGATAGCAATCAATTGCTCGCCCGCCCCCCTTCTCACAGTCAACCGTCTGATTGAATCAGCAAACATTTCAAAATTGACTAGAAGATAAACATCCGCTGTCATGTAATCGTACCAATACGACAAAATTTACTTTCTTTCGAAAAATCGTAAAATGATCCTACGTTTCTAATTTAATTTCAAAATTATTCTTTGTTATCCCGCTTTTTTTCCAGATGAGTTTGTTTTGAACATAAATCATTCAACTAAACGGTGTACCTACATCATTAGGCTTTGAGGACACCTTTTATCCGTCCAGCTTTCATCAGAGATAAACTGAAAATGTAATATTACGGAGGCAATGAAAGCAGAGCTCATCTATGTGTGTGTATATATGTATATGTGTATATATCGCTTGAGACTACGCGCGATTATAGTGGCCGTGGAGGCAGTGTCAGACAATGATATGAAATATGAACATTAACAGACAAAATTAATAATATCAAATTGTGAACAAGTGTGAATAAAAGACTTATAAAATTTTCAACTTATAAAGTTCATATATCATATCATTGTCTGACGCTGCCTCCACAGCCACTACAATCGCGCGAAGTCTCAAGCGGGGCGATCATGACAACGGGTCGTTGTAACATATATTAATTCAGCGTGCGTATGCTTGCGCGCAAAATTCGAAAAATAGCCGGTCGATTGACTTAAAATTTTGATACGTTTTCGAATACGCGCATGTTTTCGAAAAACGAATTCATCTCGTTCGTTTCTTTCCAGTTGATCGTCTGTGTTCCAAAAATTTCTGCAACACTGTAAATACAAAAGAACAATTAGTAGAAGATCGTTGAAACAAATTATCGAGATCCACCCATGGTTGAGCGGAATAGCCATTCTAGGAGCTAAAAATGTCGATGTACACGATATGAACAACATATAAACAAAATCGCAGATGAAATAGGGCCATGCAAATCCATTGTCTCCATAATGAACCAACGTGAAGTATTGAATTTTCCAACTTCCAAATTTCTTCATTCTCTCGATATTTCGGGATTGCCGTCACATATTCTGAGTTTGAAAATAGGAGTGCCAATTATATTACTCCGTTACATCAATCAGCCAAAGTTATGCAATAACCGATTAGCAGTTAAAAAACTGATGAACAAAGTTCTGATTGGACTTCGTAAGAGTGAGGACGTACTATTTCCGACCGACATGGCATTAGTGTTAACGATTTCAATTTTCAATAAATAACGATTACGCCGGTAAACCGTCTGATGTTTATGCTTATGCAAAAAACGGACAAACGCAAAATTTAGTTATCTACTAGCTTTACAATGTTTTTTTTTTATTGGTCTTTTTCCTACACAACATTCACACTTCATGTTTTATTTCATTTAAGAATCTTACTATTGAGTGATACACATGTAAATTACTTGAACTTAGAATCGTTTTATTGTTGAGTGGGAGTTCCAAGTTTTGGATTATGATTTTAATTTACTAACGTGGTTACTCGTTACAAATTGAATGATTTGAGCATAGCCTACATGCTCTTAAATTTGCACATGTCCTTAAACCATCAAATACTGTAGTTAAGATAGACGGATCTATAGAAACTTCCTTTATTTTAGTGATGATATCTTAACCAAGATTTGACATGTTTACTACGGAGTTCAAAATAATGTAGGTTAATGACAAACATTTACCAAGAAGAGGAGCATTTGAAACATGAGTGTGCCCAATCCCACGCTAATATAACTTCCTTTTCCTTAGGTTTAAAGCTATTTAATTTCTCCAAAACTTCTATACGTGATAGTTGTCGGTAGACTTTAAATTTTGATTCCGAAATTTTAGTATGGAGCTTAAACTGTCGATTATTAGGATGCATTTATTAACCGAAGTAGAGCTTATGCTTAATCTTGTGGCAATTCAATCATACAATCATGGTTGTTCGCTGCGCCATAAAAAGCGCAACTCAAACCTGTTTCCATTTTAGAAACGTCCGTATAAATATTGTGAAAACCCGACCGTTTGTCACTAAGCTCATGTCGTAAGAAGGAATTTACAATACTAGAATCCAAAGTTTGAAAGTGGGGAAAGGAGATAAGTTTTAATTTGTTTGATCAAAGCGTCGTACTTAGTTTTTGGTACAGGGGCTGGATATCATAACATATTGACATACAGTATTTGTTAACCCTCAAAAAACTATTAACGAGTAGCGGTTTTATAAGTTTGGATCAATATTTACTTGGTAATAGAGTAACTTAATTGGGAAAAGTTAGTTGAATCTCTAGCCATTATTTTTAGAGTGAATTTGTTTATTTTATAGAATACTTTTATTTCTTTACCATTCATTTCATATCAGACAGAGCCACAGCCGGGTACCAGCTAGGTAAAAATAAAATAAATATATAAAATAGAAAAATAGATAAATATATAAAAATAAGATAAAAAATACAATTATTAATCACCATTCATAAATACTGAATAATTAGGAGTAATAATTACGTCTATAAATTGTAATAATTGTTATTCGAATAGGTAACACCGGTAAAGTAATAAAGTTATTAAAGTATAAAATAAAAAATAATAATAAACGCAGAGCGCTTAGATGTTGGGTGATAATTTTGAATTACTGCCACGGCCGAAGAGGAGACGGTTTCGTTTCGTTCCGAACAGGTGTCTTTGTCTCACTTTGTATGCGGACAGTGGTGTAAATCATACGGGGCAGTTGATAAATATAATTTAGGCTTCCGTTAATCGCCTTTTGGTTCACTGCTCACTAATAACAATAATGACAAAAAAAAAAAAAAGAACATTTGTAATTTGAGTAGAAAATACCGGAGGATCACGAGTTGTTGATACCTTCTAAATTTCTTAAACATTAGAAAACTAGGTATTTTTGCGTTTCGATTAATTTTTTATAATTTTCGATTTTCATATCTAACTAATAGAGTGAACAATTTTTATTGATATTTCGCTAAAATAACTTTCGCTCCAAAAGCAACGCCCAGCAAAGATTGATTTCATTGTAAAATCAAATCATAAATTTTGATAGTTTTACAAATAAAATTATATCATAATCGGCTTAAAATAAAATTATAAACATTACAAAGAATTACCATATAAAATTGTTTAATTATATGACTGTTGCCTGGACACAGGATTGGTCGCAGTGAAACTCTTGAAAGAAGGAATACTTTAATATCAAGGACTGACGAACTTGTGTTACTGTCACCTTCTTGGAAAGAAACTCAAGAAAAGTTAAATTTACTTAATACATTGCAAGTAACTTTTTATCTGTAAATACCAACAAAACAGTAGCTGTATGTGGAACAGTGTTCGCTCGATTTGGGCACTGTTTAAAAAGTTTTATGTACTGAAGTGATTCTATAGCATTTGTAAAAAGTTTAATTACCTGAGTGTTCCGTTTTCGTCAACAGATAAATTTTTTCAAGCCAGTATATATTTCTTGGGGAAAAGTACTTAGCAACCTCACTCAGGGGTTATTAAAACCGTTTAAAAAATTAAAAGTGATCATTGAGATTCAAAGTGTTTGCTGAACTATCTCGGAAAGTGTGCTACTGTATATCTCGAAGATTTGGGCATCAAAATACTATAAAAATTGAAAGAGGACAGCTGAAATTTTTTACACTAATTTTACATCTAATTAACACACCAGGTTAGAATGTGAAATGGTCCATTCAAAATTTAAAATGTTTTAAATAATGTTTGGCTGGTGGCAGACAGTTTTGAGAATACCAGACCATCACTTGACCGAGCAATGTTATCTGAATTTATTTGAGTAAATAGATAATAATAAAATCTCTCTCAATTGGGTAAGAGAACTCAGAAATTATCTCTTGTTTTTTCGGGCAGGAACATATATTTCGGTCCCAACAATCATCTTATCAATCTAGATGTAAAGCCAGACTTGAACAGACGGCATAGTTTTATATTTATTATCGTTTTTTATGTTACTTTAATTCAATGAGTTACATTGCAATAGTAATAGTCGCATTAACAAATTAAGACTCATTACACACCTTCGATATTTGCAGTAATTTTTCTTCGTCTTTATGCACCTCTCAGGTCCTGAGGACACTTTTACTTAACTGTCCTGTCTTGATATCTTTCAGATCAAAGTGTTTATGGAAATATTTCTTGCACTCAGACTTAGAAAACGTAGTATTATTACTAGAATTATGCTAATTATTACTTGAAAAACAAAATATAAATATCATCTGATTTATTGTTATATATTTGCTTTAGCTACTTTTATATACAAATACTCATTTAATATAATTTCAGTGTATTGGCACTCTTATTTGAAAGTCTTATTTTGTGTTTTACTTACATATTATGTAAACATAATATACATCATTATTATTCAGAAATCTTGAGATGCGGTCTGGTGTGATGTAGGTTTCAGAAAAACATTTTCTTTATCGTGCCAACGTTTCGATCTTTATTGAGATCATCTTCAGGGCNAGTACTTTTCCCCAAGAAATATATACTGGCTTGAAAAAATTTATCTGTTGACGAAAACGGAACACTCAGGTAATTAAACTTTTTACAAATGCTATAGAATCACTTCAGTACATAAAACTTTTTAAACAGTGCCCAAATCGAGCGAACACTGTTCCACATACAGCTAA
Source organism: Cimex lectularius (assembly GCF_000648675.2). Taxonomy (NCBI): domain Eukaryota; kingdom Metazoa; phylum Arthropoda; class Insecta; order Hemiptera; family Cimicidae; genus Cimex; species Cimex lectularius. The sequence continues at coordinate 459,493 of NW_019392633.1, read as the reverse complement.
TGGGGAAATAAAAAGACATGGTGTTTTGGGCACAGAAGTACATTACGTTTTTTTGGTGCTCAGCATCTAAACATTATTTAAATTGAATAAATTAATAATTAAAAATTACAACTATAAGTACAATAAAAATTAAAAAACGTGGTCGAGAAAAGGTTACCTCATAAAAGTCTAAAAAACTAGTAAAAACCTTCATTTCCCGTAGCCTTTGTTCCTCTCGTCGAAGAGGTTTTTTTTTTTTTTTTTTTTTTTTAAATTTGTGATCTTAATGTAAAGTAATTTAAATGTAAGATAAGTTAATTGTATATATATGTATGTATAAGAAACATACTGTGATCGCATGTACCTGAAAAAAAAGAAGGTTTTTACTAGTTTTTTAGACTTTTATGAGGCAACCTTTTCTCGACCACGTTTTTTATTTTTTATTGTATTTATAGTTGTAATTTTTAATTATTAATTTATTCAATTTAAATAATGTTGCTGAGCACCAAAAAAAAAAAAAAAAAAAAAAAACGTAATGTACTATTGTGCCCAAAACACCATGTCTTTTTATTTCCCCATTAAGGTTTAAGTATGATATTTCAATTTTTGTGCAATTTGTTTTTTCATGTTTTTAATTGTTTTTTTTTTATATGATAAGAAAACAAGCCCTGAAGATGACAGTATAAAAAACTGTCGAAAGCTCGGCGAAAACCAAAAGGAAGCTTTTCTCTGTGTTGACCTCTTCCGTAGATCCGAAAAAACTTCATGTTTCCAGCAGGTCGATAACCCAGCTCATCGTTACATTCAATCAAAGTTTTTCTAATTTAATGTTTTTCTGAAACTTACATCACACCAGACCGCATCTCACGATTTCTGAATACTCATCGACTAACGGTCACTAATTAACACATTATTATATAAATTCAAATCATATTTGAATAGCTAAGTACTTGCGGACGCGTGTTTATGTAAGAATTAGCTAACGAAAAAGTAAACAGTTGGATTGTTTAAAACAAACTACTTTGGTAAATAGTAGTTTACCACCAATTGATATTAGTTTTTGGGGTTTGCTTATTCCAAGCCGACATATATTCTTATTGCTGATAGCACAATTGTTTCTTGTATATATTAGAGAGGCAAAAGAGACAGAGGTGAAGAACTGGCGTGTGGCGTTACTTTCTGTTGATGAAGATGTAAAATTGAACCGATCCGTTTCATTCCGGTGGACGTTGGAAGGAGGATGGGCATAAATACATTAGTAGATGACGTTGTTTGGCGGGAGGGGAATCCTGTCAACATAGAGTGTTAATCATTTGCTTCTAATTGACAGTCAAGTCTGGAAACACTTGTAGGGAGTCGGGTCATTACTGGGCTCCGTGTTGCGACTTGGGTGTTCCGAGTGATTTAGTGTCCCCCACAAGCATCGGAGGAAGGGCGGAGTGTCACCCACTCAATCACCCGGCTTCCCACCTAATACCTTCCCTTTTATAAATATTTTCTCTCCTATTTTATCGTCACTGCCTTATAGGCTAGGCTATAACAATTTACTCTCGAATCCCGCTTCTGGTATTTTCCTCTCGGCGTCAAGCCGACTTTTATTTATTTGTCAAAACATATTTAAAACCGTATTGGATTAAAAATTACTTCTCTAATAGAAACTCCACTTGAATGGTCGAATCCAATGCGTCGAAATGGACAATAAAACGACATTGCAAGTTCCTCGAGAAATTCTGTAAAAAATATAATTTTTTTTTATTATTGTCGTTTAAATTTATGTTTATATACCTCCTGCTAATTGGACTAGTGCCAATAATTTTGTTTTTCACTTCACTTTATCAACTCAACTATTATAATTGAACTATTGAAATATTATTTACAATATAATCAAAGTTTTTTCATCAATTATTGTACAATATATTGAATTAAGTATTATTTAATTACATTTTCTTATTTTTTCCATATTTGGATCATTTTGTTATTTCCTTTTTTTGGGCTGTTTTATAGAACCTTCATAATTAGCATTCTTACGTTTTATTTACAATGTAAAGTAACAATGATTATTAGAAATGATAAATAATAATATATAGCAATGATTATGGCAAAATTTTTCTAAACATGTTAGTGTGATATCATCTCCTCTGGGCCCTATTTCATAATGAGATACAAACTAATACTTTATTTAGTTTTTTTTCGGTCGGGTTCGAATGCAGGCCACTGGATTCGAACCCGGGACCTTTACCTTACAGTGATGAGCGCCGTGTCAACGCCTAAACCGTTGCGGCCATCGACGTTCCTAAACTAATACAATTAGTGTAGTTACTTGTAATTTGTACAGTTTCCTCATAAGAAATTATTGAGGTATCTTCATAAGGTCTTTGTGATGAAGTAGGCTTTTTGGGTTCACCAAGCTTTCGGCGATTTCACCATCATCAGACCCTATTATAATTATAATAAATTATCTAATATCTAATAAATATCGCCGAAACCTTGGTGAACCCAAAAAGTCTACTCCATCACAAAGATCTTATGAAGATACCTCAATAAATTCTAAAGTGTTTACTGTCAGGTCGATAAAAAACTCCAACGTTAATTGTAGAATTATTCTTCATAATAGAAAGTCTTTTTTTAAATGAAATTTTGTATTAAGAAGAAATGTATATACCCTTCTCACACTTGTCTTCTTAGCTATTTTATGTGTACATTCTTTTCTGTCTTCTTATGCCCCAACTAAACAACTGTTTCCTTCCGATTCACCTAATAGGAAATTCGTTACCTTGTTTGTTGTTAACCTCCCACACGTCATAAATTAAAATACATAAATATAATATTTATGTACACACGTACACTACACCTAAATTGGAGGTTCGGAAGATTATCGTATTATTATTTCTTTCACACTAATAAATACATTCAAACGGTATTTACAAATTACACTTATACACTAAACTATCGTAAATTGTTTGACGGGCCTGTGGGGTACTCGATATTCCTCGACAGCCACGTCCTTTCACGCATCAGCACTCACGCTAATAAATACATTCTGGACATGCCACTACACTTCGGAATTATAGTACTAACGTAATGCCAATGAACCGTCCCTCATATCAAACTGCAAATATATATATATATATATATATATATATACGTACCTATTCTAAATTGGTGGGACTGTGAGTACTCGATATTCCGTGTCAGCCACACCCATGCATACTTCGACACTCATAACGCCTTATTATCAAAATATTAGTGCAAACATCCAAGTTTAAATGACTTTTGCTTCGGCAACTCTTTACAATTCGGGAGGATATACTTTTCAGTATTGATGACGAACGGTTGACATGTAGCTCGACAAAATCCTACTAGACATAGAAAACTCTACAGGACCTGACGTTTTTGAATAGTTCCGAATGTCATCGTACGGAATCGAGTCCCTACTGATGGAGATAGGACTCCCTAATAGAAAACCCTACGAGAAAAGGTTGTCACTTTCGGCAAACACTCAGCATTTCATTGCATTGACTGGGATGTGGTAGCCAGTTTCTCATAATCGGTGGCATGCAGGGTAGCGCTACCGTTTTTAGGTGTGTAAAACGTGTGGTGAATGCAGTCAATACTCAGTTATTTCAAATAAAAGTTCCCAAATTTATATTCATTCTTCATGAGAGTTGTCATTTAAAAATGCATTCATCTACACATTTATCGCTATCTAAAGAACTTAATCATTACGTTGTCTTAATTCGATTTTTACAAAGGTAATAATTTAAACGGTTACTCCATTAAAGATTTACGTTGGCTATTTAAAATGTAGTGCAAGGTATTTTTTCTGAATTAGGCGCAGTGGTTTCGGGGAGGTTCTATGAATTGCTCTATATTATCTAACTATATTATCTTACCTTGATAATATTGTTATTTTTATTCGGTTCCATAGGTTGTTCTTAAAATTTATTTTTTATCTTGACTACCTTTATTCCACAGACGGAGTCAACCAAAAAATATTTTTAGTCGAATAAAGTAGGAAAGATAAAAAATGTACTTGTGTAGTTTTTTGCTTGTGCTTGCACCATTGTTTTCAGCGCAAAAACTGATAATGGGTCAGGATGCCAGGGTTGTATTTGAAATTTTGAATATGAAATGGGCCAGATATACTCTGTATAATGGTTTCTTCAACAAAAGGAAAAGATTTAAAACTAGACTAAAAATATTAAAGCTTTTTTTTTTTTTTTTGCAACAAACAATTTTTTTTGCAATTCATAACAAGTCCGTGATATATGGGACAAGAGACAATAAAAAATTCGTAGTTTGGTCGTTTCTGACGATGCTGGGTGTTGGTCTGCGAGTCGGTGAACTCAAACTGAACCGGCATTGGGTGAAGACGGATCTAGTAAGAGTGCCATGATATTTTATCTATCTTTATTTTTTCTGTCTAAATAATGGTTTATGTATCTTCTTTATACCTAAACGTCTGGTCTGATTTTGATAGGTGAACAAATCACACTGAAGATATATTCTGTTTATTGATGCTAACAAGATAAAAACTTTTGAACAAACAGATTGAGATAAAAAGCGTCTGTCTGACAAACCACAAAGGCAGATCGAATGGTCGCCTCATCACCTTGAAGTCCTCACGAAGAAAGCTCATCATTGGTGTATCAAAAAGACAGCGCACTAAATTATGAAAAATGTATTATGCGATTAAATAAATCTAAACAATTAACACATTTCAATTAAGTAAGGTTTTTAGTTGAGATAAAAAAGTCAGTGTCACGAGCGGGATTCGAACCCACGACCTTCGGCTAGATGCGCCGCTACGCTCAAAAGGTGGGGTTGAGATGGGAAGTTAGAGTCCGAGTGGATCGAAGTCACGATAGCTCAAGTGGTCGAGCAGCGGCGTATCTAGCCGAATATCGTGGGTTCGAATCCCGCTCGTGACACTGAATTTTTTATCTCAACTAAAAACCATAATTAATTGAAAAATTTATTTTTATATTTACTCATTTTCGATAAAAACTTTGGTTCATCCAGCACACATATATAGAAACGTTTATCAAAACTTAACTTAAAAAACGCAAAAAAGTACTGTACAAAATAATGCGGGTATGAGACCCCAAAATCAGGAAATATTGCTTATATGTAATTAATTAAATATTTATGTACTAATAATACTTTCCTTCGGAACCGTACGAGTACATGTAGTATTTCAATTATAAATGAGCTTGACCAATTAGTATTTTCCAATTAATTAAGGTTTTTAGTTGAGATAAAAAAGAAGGGAAAATTCAAAAGGTGGGGTTGAGGTGGGAAGTTGGTGTCCGAGTGGATCGAAGTCACGATAGCTCAAGTGGTAGAGTACCGGCGTATCTAGCCGAAGGTCGTGGGTTCGAATCCCGCTCGTGACACTGACTTTTTTATCTCAACTAAAAACCTTAATTAATTGAAATATATTAATTGGTCAAGCGGACCACGAAAACTAGTGAGCTATTAACAAAGTTAATACGCATTTTTAAGTCACAACCGTACAATAACGAAAAATACAATGCTAGATGGAATTATCAGAAGGTGTTGAAAATCGTGGTCTTTCTTTTAACCATCTTCTTCTTTACTTTAGGGATTGGCGTTTAGTAATAATCGGACGTTTCCTCTGCGGAACTAAGTAGCTTGGCGGATCCATTAAGCAAATTCGTTAATAATTTGTTAATAACTTTCGGAAGTGGGAACATCACACAATCTCCATGCTTTGCTCGTATCTGCCGACCATCCAGCGAGCAATTCTATAATTCGAATCTTAATTCGTCACGGCCCTTGCCCCCATCTGCATAAACCAACACTTAAGCTTAATTTAATACCATCCCCTTGTAATTTTGTTCCGATTCTTCACACAGTTGTTATTTAGAATTTTTTGAAATTAAAGAATTCCTATCTTTAAATTTTTTGTATGAAAATGAGTGTGTCTATTAAATTTCATTTAGAGTACGGTAATAAAAAAAATCCACGATTGGTGCCGAAGGACTACTGTTGTAATTTTTTCGGAGTTTTTAATTATTTGACATTTGTATAATAAATTTACAGTTTTGTAAAAAAAATTACATTCAATTTAAAAAAGTAGAACAACCTCCATTTTAATAAATCGAATCCAGGTTGTTAGTGAGGTAATTTTGTTTTATACATTGAAAGATAATATTCCATCCAGTAGGACTTGTGCGATATCCATCCCATCGGACCTTTTTTCCACAATGTGTGGTCCTTTCATTCGGTGTTTTGTTCCTTTTTAGCAGCCTCTTCGGGTGAATTGCCTCCCCCTTCCTCGCCGTGGAACTTTTTGCATAACAAAAGCAGCCACCTATCATAATACAACCGCCGGGTAATTTACATAAAGTTAGCAGATATCTGCCACCTCCTGAATTATGCATATTCCTTTCGTAATACCGATTTATTCGACTCTAATACTTATTCCGAGCAACACACGCGAGAAAGGAAATATTTAAAAAAGTCGTATTTAGACCATCAGGCGACCTTCGTATTTTAGGAGTTCCTAGGAGAGGAAGTTATAAAATATTAGGGACGATAGTTTTCTAGTTTTTTTAGTGTTTTTTACTAGTTTTAATACTAGTTATTCTAAGACTTGAAAAATTCGTGTGGTAAATAAAATACTAATGAAGTTTTATTTTGTTTACGCTAACCTTGTTTTAATGTCACTGAATACATAAAAAGGAACAATATATTGTAAATAATTATATCAAAATAATAACCAGTAACGATATAGCAATTTGCTATAAATGTCTAATAAAAATGGTTAAGACTGAATGATATAAATATATATAAATCTCTAAATGATGACGACCTTTCGAGCGGTTTCCGTCAGTTTTCCTCAGTTAGTGGTCAAAATGAAAATTATGACGTCAACAGTGCCGTGTTTTGTCCTTTTTGGCCATAAGGAGCGTGGCAAAACGCGTGTAATTCGAATTTGTACGGAGCGGATGGGAACGCGTGACTGATGCGGCTTGACGTGCCCGGGCGAAGCCCATTCAAAATATTTACCCGACTCGAGAGATATATTGTCCTGCTTTATAAAAGCGGTGTCACCCATCGCAATTTAGCACTCGGTTCATTCCCTTTTTGTCCGGTTTGTTCTATGTATATATTCAGGTCGCCAGCATTGCCCATTAACCCACCCATTCTCCGCTTAACTTTTGTATGTGCTGCAGGCAGATATACAAGTTTAGTTGTTAGATGAAATGACTAGGCAGATAGTTAAAATACAATAATTTGTCTGTATGATTAAACATTTGCTCAAATGCTTAGCCCTTTGATTAAACTCGGGCTCCTGTTTAGACAGACAGACAACACAACCACATAGCTGTAATCCTTTTCTTTCGTCCTTGTGTTGGTTTTTCTATTATTGCTTTCACTCCTGTATCACAATGGCTTCTCAGCGCGAACGATTTTATCTCGAGTTAGATGCATATTATTCCGAAAAACCGGCAAAAAACCGTGGATAGATCTGTGATCCTAATGTAAATTACACGACTGACTTACCAACAACGGAAATAGAGGAAGAAGTGAAGTGAACCTCTCCCCTGTGGTATGTTGAATAAAAAAATAAAAGATAAATTCAAGATGCAGAAGGAAGATGATGTGTGAAATGTGTAAAAATAAAAATAACATACAGTACATAAAATCCGATTGCTACGAAAGGCAGCTGAAAAAATGTCAGCAAGTTCGTCAAAAATGTCCGAGGAATTAAATTCTAGTGACAACGTGATGATGAATGTAGTTAAAGTAGACCCAGAGCAGCTAAATTTCAGGAGCATCCGTGGTATGATTTTAGAAGTCAAGAACAGCTGTTTCAATATTGCGATTTCGACTGTATAAAATATATAAGTGCATTTTTTCGTTATATTTCATTTTTTGACTAACTTTCTAATGCCATATGTTCATTGTTGAAGTATCAATTACTTTTTTTATTCTCGAACACTGGATAAAGGTATGTTTTCGAGAAAAAGAAAGCAAATTTAGTTGTTATTATCAAGCTCTCGATTATTTTAAGGTCATCATCAGGGCAAAACATTTTTAATTATGTCTACAGATTGACAAAGTCAATTGTACAGTCTTTGGAAATGTTAAAACTGAGTCGGTCTTCAAGGAAATTTGAGATCTGTAAAAAACTTAAATATGATCGACCTGCAGCTAATCTATATAGGGTTCCAATCTTCGTAGAGGTCATTAGACGAGTGAAAAAAAGACTAAACGCTGGGTTCACCGAGCTTTCGGCAATTTATAGTGCCATCATCAGGGCCTATTTTATTACAAATTTTAAGAAACATTACAAACAATACAATTAACAAATAATGTAATAAAATGGTACACGTACTTTCCCAAGGGTGAAGAAATGATTAATATGAAAAACTATTGTACAAGTGTTTGGAGTTAAGGCTATGGAGCACATGGCCAGCCTAATACATTTTGACGGTGAAACATACATTTATATAAAAATTACAAGTAATTATTATCACATAATATTTGAAGTTAACATTGAAACTAATAAATTATAGTAAAGTCAAAAATACCTTGCTAAAAAACCCATATAACTAAAGGTCCAACTTCATCTATGTCCTGACTAGCAATTCCTTTCAGGTACTTTTGTGATCACTCAAATATTTACAAAAATTGTTTGTTTTTAAAAAATATTTACTGTTATATGTCAATGTGTAGACATATTTAAGATTGTTTTGTCATGATGATGAACTTAAAGTAGGTCGAAAGCTTGTCAGTAACAACTGAATTTGCTTATTCTCCAAGACCACCTTGATCGAGAGTGTTCGCAATACCATATCGAAACTTAATGAAGTGCCTAGACCCTAGAAATGTCTAGGCACTTAATAAAGGGTCTAGTCTTACCACCAGCCATTTCAAATCTGAATACATGACGGCATGTGAGCAAATTACGGATTTGACTGATTGTGAAATGTAAAATAGTTGATATCTGTATCCTCTCCGTCAAATTCAGGTTTTAAGTATAAGTGAAATTTATATAAAATACTTTTCTGTTATTAATCAGCGTTCATCCAGCTACGGTAGAAGTTATGGTTTGAAATGGATAACTTCACTACAAGTTAACAATAGCGACATGTAAGATTCTTTTTTTTTCTGCACTATCGTTTAAATTCTCTAAGTTAAAAAAATGCAATTCTTAAATATATTTAATGCATAAAGTATTTAATATACTTTAAGCAGTATATTCCTTTGTTGGTGCTCTGAAAGAATTCTAAAAGAGATGTTATATTAAAAGGATTAAACGAATTAAGAATTCGAATAAGAAGCCATTATTAAGAAGAGGGAAGGATTTTTTTGTAGGAGAGTTTTAAATGCTGATCCCGGCTATAATCTGAGGGTCGAAAGCCGGCCTGTAATTTCCATTCGGGCGGGCCCGGCAGATACAATTAAATCACGATCTTCCGAGATAAATTTCTTTTCGGTTAGCTTCACTAATAGACGATATCCTCCTGCTCCATCAATGATGTGCGGCTACCGCACTACGCTCCATCACAGAACTACCCCGCCCGTTCTCATTGGCTCGTCCTCCCCTTGCTTTAAATCGCCCCCGATATCTCTCCTCTCTCGAGGTGGTTTAGCCCCACTTCAATTGTCCGGATTTACTCTTACAGTTATGCTTTTACAATAAAAGGCACCGTGCATTCTCGAGAAACGCAAGGTAAAAAAAAAAAAGACTCCTTTTGATGATCTTATACTTCGTTTATTGTATCGTAATTTTATCACGCGGGATAAATCATCTGATATAATTTATTAATGTGTGGTGATTAGTTACCGTTAGTCGATGATTATTCAGAAATCGTGAGATGCGGTCAAGTGTGATGTAGGATTCAGAAAAACATTTCCTTTATCGTGCCGACGTTTCGATCTTTATTGAGATCATCTTCAGAGCCTAGGAATAACAAACATGGTTTATATTTAACAAATACATGTAAGGATGTGGGAAAAAGTGAATTTATACAATGCAAAAAAAATTATATTCAATCAAAGTATTTACTCAGAAAACAAAGACTTTGAGTGAGTAGAAATACTTTGATTGAATGCCAAAAATATTTTTTTTGCATTGTATAAATTCACTTTTTCCACATCCTACATGTATTTGTTAAATTTAAACAATGTTTGTAAATCCCAGGCCCTGAAGATGATCTCAATAAAGATCGAAACGTTGGTACGATAAAGAAATTTTTTTTTTGAAACCTCCATCACACCAAGACCGTACCAACAGCGTACTTGCATCACTGATCATACATTAGAAACAGGATTGCTGTTCGATGACAGTTTTTAAAAGTTAACAGAAGCCAGTAAGAAAATTATATTAGACAGTTAAACAATTTAAGTTGCATAAAACTATGTAAACTGCTCAATAATGGGATATTGCCAATATTGTAGTATTTACTTTCCCTAGTTTTTTTAAATTATTTTTTTTTTAACGAGGGTTCGTCACAGCAGAGGTATATAAACCCTCAGGGTGCCGGTGTTTTTGAAAAAAAAGCCCATTTGTAAGTATGTCGGATTCGAATTCAGGGCCCTGGATGTTTTAGTGATGAGCACCGTGTCAACGACTAAACCTTTCGGTCACCGACGCGGTTATCACTAATTTCATAAGGAATTTCACTCCATAGATGTTGCAAAGGTGCATTAAGTTGTTGCAGGTCAACTGGCTGCGGATGATGATCGAAAAGCCTTCTCTGAAACGCATCCCACAAGTGGTCAATGGGATTGAAGTCTGGAGACAACAGGGAAATGTTCTAAAGATGGGAAATTGCCAGGTTGTCTAAACATTAATGAAAAACTCTGCCTGTTCGAGTTCTGACATTATGATCCAGAAATCAGAAATCTCTGCCAATTAGATCCCTGGTTTGAGGGATGTAGTCCTCGATAATTTCTTGGAAATGACGGACTGCGGTGAGGTTGTCTTCAAAAATATGTTCTTCCTCCAGTGAAATTCCAAGCCCAGACCATTACACCGCCTCCTCCAAACTGCACTGAAGGGAGTATGAACTGTTGTAGGCATCCTCTGTTCCGGTGACTCTTCGGCGCCTGCTATCACTATACAGAGAGAAACGCTACTCATCAGTAAACATAACAGCATTCCGATTACGAATCGTTTGTGTTGATAAAGGCCTTGTTAAAACATCTTGTACTTTATTTAGGATCTGGCCGGCACTATGGAAAAGGTTCCGTCTGGCAGCAATGACAATATTTTTATCCCTTACCGTCGTAATGCGCTGAACAAGAATAGATCGATTACTTTAATTAAAATTAATAGAATAAGAATAAATTACAAATATTCCTATTCATTATTGATCAATTTAGTTTAATTAATAATTGTCCATCATTTTTTAAAATATGATGATGAAAGGAGCCTAGGAAGTGAGGGTTTATGTCCCCAAATACATCTGGCTTATTGTAGTTTCTTAGTTTCCTTAGTTCACTTCAATTGATTCGCTACTTCCCTTAAAAAATATTAGGCTGAGTAATGTAGCCAAATTTACTTCCTGTGGGTTTTCGTTGTATCCTAGGTCGTGTCTCCATTGAATAGTTTTGTCGTATTGGAAAAGGTGGCTGTTTCTTCCTCCTCTAGGCATTGTATACAAACGCATATGCCATGTTGTGTAAATTCTTTCACAGATGCTAACGACCGGCTTATAGTCCTATCACTCCTCAGTGTTAGCCCTTTCTAATTGTAGCTGTGAGTTTGCCAATCTTGGTGAGGGTTGTTTTAGCCTATTTAGTGGCATGAGTTTTTCCACTTCTCCTTTTGACGTTTTTGGATCAATTCTCTGATAGAAGATTCACATATAAGGATTTTTTTGCCAGTGTAAGTGCTCTTAAGATTTTACAAGGCACAATCATCGGTGCTTATAGTTTCATATAGTCGGAAATCATTTGGACTGTTCCCTCCGATTACCTGGCAAAGGTTATATCACATTCATATTCTGAAAGTATATGACACTATTTGGAAAATATGTGTATCAATTTCCACCTTTTTTAAACGAAATTTCTTCATGAACTTCACTGCTAGACCATTTCCGACCATTTTTGGCCTCTCGACTTTTCGCTATGCACTTGGTGAGATTTGGTTGTCATTATGTTAAACCGTGTTACAATAAATAATTTTTTTTTTAAATTAACAATTCAATTACAAGTGGAGTAGGAGAACGCTTTTGCAACGCTTTTCAAACGAAAACCACATGTTTCTGATTTTTTCGACTTCATTTCATTCCATTGATATCACATTGGTGGCTGTACTAGGTTACACGTGTGCATATTTCATAGTAGATATGAGTAAAGGTATGCATGTATATTTAAACTGTCTTGTTAAACAGTTTTAAAGAAAATATGTCAAAAAAACGGGAGTAAAGCAGCATTATTAATGTAGCACAATTAATATTAAAATACTGTTAATACTGTGGCGTATATAGCACTTTTGCCCTAGAAAATATTATGTTCTTTGATAATTCTATCTTAAAAGTTATTAAGGTTTTTAGTTGAGATAAAAAAGTCAGTGTCACGAGCGGGATTCGAACCCACGATCTTCGGCTATATACGCCACTGCTCTACCTACTTGAGCTGACGTGACCTCGATCCACTCGGACACTAAGTTCCCATCTCAAACCCAACTTTTGAATTTTCCCTCCTTTTTGCCATTTTTCAATCAATTAATTGAAATATATTAATTGGTCAAGCGGAACCAACTAATAACAAATAACTAAACTACATTTCGGAGATACCTTGTAACTCGGTAATTATTATGGGCTTCAAATCCTCACTGCCAGACTCAGACAAAAAAATCTTACAAAAATATCTTATTGTGGGGTAAAAATTAAAAGGTAAACACTGTTAAAACTTATGTTGCATGTAACGTGTACCAATTTACATTCTAGCCTTATCGGGCGATGTCGAGTAAGTAGCTTTAATTATTTTCTTCTACTTGGAAGAGCTTCTCAGATCATTCACTCTCGGCTTAGCAACTATCTCTACACAGGTGCCGGAATAAACCTTTAGGATTAAACAGAGGCATAGGATTGGGCCAACTGAACTGATAGTGCAGCTAAGTAATATTGATGTAAGGCTATTAGAGCGTGCGTGGCATGTCGGACCTCCGCCCTCTAATTCCAACCATAGCCAAGTGTGAACAATTTCATATGGTAATCCTTTGGCTCACGCACTCCCTCGACAAACTGGTAATTTAAACCGTACAGACGTATTAAACTAATGGAATCCTCGTATTCTTCAAAACTCCCAAACGATTATTCTATTTCCAGATGACCCGTTTGTGAGCCAAATCCAGCGATGTGGCTCAACAATTCACAAGGATACTGTTGTCTTCTCATGCCTCCCAGTTCGTGTTTTCTTCTCTGTATTCTTAACTACTCTGTGAAAAAATATTTGTCAATTCCACATTGAGTGGTGAAATTCGAAATTCTTTTAAATAGAAATGCCCTATAAAACTAAGCCTGCTGGTGATAGTCACGCTGAATACCTTACATCCTGTTTGGCTATTAATTATTTAAGCGAAGTTTTGTAGAATTTAATTGTTTATAACATTTTTAAAATTGTTTAAAAATTTAAAATTTTCTTACAATCTGCGCATTTCTGATTAGAATATTCAATTGGAGGATACATGGGGACATATTTGCTACTATTATTTCTATGAATAATTTTCAATTAATTAAGACATTACTTTATTATAAGTTTATATTGTTTTAGAGTTTATTAATACAAATTCATTTGTAAAAATTTCAAACAGTAAAAAGCATTCATTTATGCAAATTTTTATGTTGAGCTGATTAATAAGCACATCTTTTCAATTTGAATTTTCAATAGAAAACAAGGGGGGCGTCGGTAGCCGCAACGGTTTAGGCGTTGACACGGCGCTCATCACTGTAAGGTAAAGGTCCCGGGTTCGAATCCAGCGGGCCTGTATTCGAACCCTACATACTTACAAATGGGCTTTTTTTCAAAAACACCAGCGCCCTGAGGGTTTATATGCGGGTTATATATGAGGGTTTATATATGGACTTCTGCTGTTCCGAACCCTCATAAAAAAAGAAAAAGAAAAAAGAAAACAGGTGGACGTTTTCGGTAAAATTTTGCTTGAAAATGCCTAAGTGAGGAAAACTCACTTTAAACTAGTACATGTATCTAATTAAACGATCTACTCGCTCTTAATAACTGACGTGGGACTTTATTTTGGGCTTAATTTTAAACGTTGGGAACAGTACGAACTGGACGAAATTTTCGGTTCATAAATATTCCCTGTATAGGTTGCTACATGATAACTATTTAACAATTATATTAATTATTGGTTAAAAACTGGGATAATTTTATTTCTTTCAACAAATTGAACGGAAGATCAAGAAAATCAAGGTTTAATATTTTTTTTGTGTGACATTTCTTCTTAGAAAAGTATGAATAAATGAAAGATTATTTAGTATCAACTTTAAAACAGTAGAAGCTTAATATCACATAATAATAGAATTTTGAGTCTATTGAGAAAGAAAAAGTAGGAAAAGAAAGAGAAGAAGGAAAAAGTAGTTGAAAAATGTACTACAACATTATGTACTACATGTTGCATTAAACAAAAATATATACTGTGCGTCCTGAAAGAAGAGAAACCTCAAGGCTCGATCGAGATTTCATATGGATTTTAAACCCTTCAATTAACATTATTAACTATTATTGAAGGGACTTTAAGATTGTTTTTAAACTATGACGTTGATGGTGAAAAAACTTCGATGTTGAAAACGTATAGTGCAGTCAACCTGAAAAAGATAGGAATCATCGTACAGTATCGTACCAAGCAGCTTTTGTCGTAGCTGGTATTATAACCACAGATTTAAAAATTAAGGAAGTGGAAAAATGTACATTTCGATAAAAAGATTCCTAACAAAAATGATTGGAGGTAAGAATTGCAGACCTTTGAAGTCTGCACAGGTTTAGGTGAAATTGTGGGCTGTGCAGCCGTTATTTACCAATACGAAAGGCAAATCCACCTAATTCAAAGAAGGATGACATCACGATATATGAACAATCAGGCGGAACAGATGGCGATTGAAGAAGTTTTAAGATGGTTTTTGAACTACGACGGTGAAGGTGAAAAAACATTTATATTGAAAACGGACAGTGCTCCTGTTTTGATTGGTTGAGTGTTCATTAGTTGATATCATTAAACCAAAGCACACGTGGAACACCAGGAAATGAAATGATGAGAAAAAAAGTTGAGTTGGCAAAACATGCGGCAAAAAAAATGTTAACCATCACATATGACAGTCTCCTCTGTTATATATTAGAATACAGGAAGTACACTCAAGTATGGCGTAATGGAATGAAGTTTGGATAAAAGCAAAACAAGGTAACAAGAACCGCATTCAATACATTACTGGCAGAAATCATATTTTGAATGCTTCTTTATCGATAATACCTCGATATATTATATTTTTTCCATCACATATTAATAATAGTTGTACCAACTTTCAGAAATTTAAAAACCTAACATCTAAAAAGATTGTCTCTGTTTGGCACTTTATTATTTTAGAATTCCATCGAAAAATGTAAATTAGTTTTTATTTTATATTATTGTGTTAGAAATTTTCTTTTTCTTTTGTTTTTTTAATTTTTTTTAAGTCTGAACCACGTTCTTCTGTTAAACACATTTTACTCACTTAATTATCATTAAGTTAAAGGTTAAATAAAATCGATGTATGTATTTAGTAGTCATAATTGACCATATTAATTATACTTTTAATGTAAGGTTTTAGTTGAGTTGAAAAAGCAAGTGCCACAAGGAAAAGTCGTAGGTTGAAAGGGGGACTAGGGTGGATTGAATATAGTTTAAATGGTTAGAGCAAAAGCCTTATTTAACCGAAGGTCGTGAGTTCGAATCCTGCTCGTGACCCTTGCTTTTTTATCTCAACCAAGACCTTAAATTGAAAGTATATTTAGTTAATTTGGACTTATGTAGGTACATGTAAGTACAGACATGTGCCTAGCTGAACCTATTGACTTCTAGTCCCGCGGCAATTTCAACTTTTGCTATTTACAATAAATTGCCGGCAGACTCGGTGTTACAGAATCACCCAACCCGGTGTTGTCTTATCCGTCCAGCCACTATGGGTGTGCTCGGGGGGGGGGGGGTTGGTTGCTGTCAACAGCTAAGTCAATTCACCACCCAACGCATGCAGTTCCATTTCGTACTCACGTTCATTCTCAAATGCATTCAATCCTATTTACATACCGTTCATTCAATTACGGTGATGGGTACTCGATATTCCGCCATTACCCTTTACACATATTATACAGCTAGCCTAATTGTGGGTCCATGGGGTACTCGTTATTCCCCCATCGACCCTCTTACGCAAATAATATTTACTCTCAGCACACCTTTTCACATACTATATACCTAACCTAATTGAGAGTCGATGAGATAATTTGTTAAATAAATGTATCTATTTATTTATTCAACTAGCTATTTTCCATCCATTAATGAGAGCATACTTTCAAAAAAAATATAGTCTTCGCAGGTCATGGAAAAATATAGAGAGCTGAAGTATTCCGCATCCCAAAAGAACCAAGTAATACAAAGTGAGAATTGTCGCTTCCCTGATCACTTTTTTGAAAAAAGTCCTCGGAACAGAAGCAATAGAACGTAAAATTAGCGAAAACATGGCGGTTCAGAATTTATGTATTCTTGAAAATCGGGAGAGAAAGTGATCAGTTTTTTCTATGAGTACGTAAAAAACCTCGTTTTTCGCCCAAAAAACGCGAACAACTCGAAAAATGTTCAGAAATCTGGCGAAGCGGAAGGTGACCAATTGAAAGCTTATTAAAATTTCCTATCGATTGCTAAAGGGTGCCGCTCTAGGACGATTTTCTGACTTTAGAGGTCAATTTGAAGTTTTCGTAAAAGTGCAAAAATTGAGACGTTCCAGAATTTTTAAATTTACTGATGAATGACTGAAGATAGGAAAACATTTAAGCCATCTGGTCGAGCGTAAAATTGTCTAAATAATGAAAGCTAGCGTAGGTCTGCAATTTCTTAAAAGGCTGAGAAAATATATATACATTTCCAAAAGTTTTTTTTTTTTTTATGGGCAGTGTATTATTTCAATTAATAATCAATTTTATCTAAGATCTTGGTTGGGATGAAAAAGTTAGCGTCACGAGCAGGAATCGAACCTACGACCTTCGGCTCAATACGCCGTTGCTGTAACCACTTGAGCTATCGTTACTTCGATCCGCTCGGACACCAACTCCTCATCTCAACCTACAACCTTTTGAATTTTCCCTCTTTTTGCCAGTTTTAAAATTTCGTGTAATCAGGATTCGATTCTCAGCGAATTATGAAGTGGCCACGGGAGCTATTAGCGACGTGATTAAGTAATTAAATTATTACATTAATCCAAGTTGGTGTCCGAATGGATCGAAATCACGATAGCTCAAGTGGTAAGAGCAACGAAGTATTGAGCCGAAGACCAACTTTTTAATCTCAACCACAAGGCCTTAGATAATAATAATAATTAATTGAAATTATGGCCAAGTATGACCGCTAAAACATATATGGATATATCATATTCATTGCTTAAAGCGCAAATCTGTAATTGTGATGGGAACAGATTAATAAAGTAATTTAAAAAAACTTAACATTTAGAAAACGTCTTCACTGGAGGAATCAGAAGTAAATAAGTCACGTTTCCGTACTGTGAAAAAGTTGAACTAACATAAAGTAACATAAGGAAATATCTTTTACATTAATATTATAAGTGTACTTTGAACGTAAACTTTATTAGATTTTGTCACTTTACTATTCCGGATGAATGTACTTTTGAAGGCATCCCACTCGCATAAAAATGGTCTAAAAAAACCACCTCCCGTTGTCGCACTTCAACCAGGACGAAAGGATCACCCATTCGTTCTGAAGACATGCCAGGATTTGGCCGGATACGGAATTGTCCTTTCATCTAAACTGAAGTCGGCCAAAAAAAATACATTTTATAAAATAACGGATAAGGATGATTTTGTGGAGGGGAGGAGAGGGGATGAGAAGTGAGGATTGGCGATGTTGTGGGAGGTCGGAAAGGATTGAGGGGGGCTTGGAAGAGCGGCCATTTTCCTTGTGTTGACAACAAGAGAGGGGCGGCGCCTATTGATCCTGTCTCCAGGGGAAAGGGTCCCGACAACCTGCCCCCCGCGCTCGCCGCCCCCGCACCACCGCAACTCGACAGCTCGGCCCTCGGTGACGATTAAATAAACGGCCCGCTAAGAACTTCCGCCTCCGGCCTGGACGGCACCTGCAAAACTACTGCAGGACCACCCGCAAGGAGCAAGACGGTCCTTTGAGTCCTTCTATATCCATCCTATATTTACATCCAATCATTATTAGATTGCAAAAAAACACCAACCCTCATTCCGAATGTAAAAACGTAAACTTTTTTAATTTTTTTAAAACAAAAATAAAAAAAATCCATACTTTTCTGGTACTGGCTAAAATCAAATTTGAATAAATTTATTTAAATTCCCGTTCGTCCTTCACGGCACAAACTGAAACGTACAACTTTTTACAAGTCTGTGTGTAAAAAGACAGCCGAAGCGAAACGATGTGAGATTACTAACGGTCAAAAAAATTTTCCCTCCTCGTGTCCCGATGTCGTGACGAATTAGCTCGGTTGGAAGAAGTGGAAATGATTAACGTCCTCTTTCTCCGGGGGCCGGAAACACTTTTCCATAGGCATAATGAGACATGTAAACGTCAAGGTTTCCGAATATAATGACCCGGGCTATGTTAATTTGAATAAAACGATATTGGCTCTTGCAGGTGCTTGGTAAGTACGTCGTGTGAATCGCTGGCGAGTCCGTTTTGATTAAAATGAGTCAAAAAATTATTTATTTATGTTATTGGCCGGTTCGAGCTTCTGCTGTTCAGTTAGGTGAAATGAACCGCTTACCATACCAGACTTGCCATAATTTTTGATTCTTCACCCTTCGAATGCATGATCAAGAAAATTGATTGTTTGGTCGTCACACCTCGGACGCCGTGAAGAAATCTCACAATTTAATGAAAATTTATTATAACCGTTATTGAACAGATCGGGGGCAGTACCATTGGCTGTTGAGCTTCTAGTAAGCGGAGCATTAATTAAATAATTCATTTTACAATTTGGTATATAGAAAAGTTTCTTAAGTCTTGTTCTCCTCTCAGGTACTCAGGAACCTCAGGAAGAAGCCCTGTCTAGTAATTCCGTACAACAAAACAAATTACTTAATAATTTTACAAAGAATAACAATAAAAGGAAGCCTCCCCCTATTTAGTGTACTAATATTCATAACAACTCTAATACTGTCATAAGAAACTAGGTAGTTTTTTTCACCTAGTTTATAGGCACCATATTTAAGAAGTCTGTTTTGAACAAATTAAATTTTGTGATTACATTTTGGATAATATGGTGACCACAAAACTGAGTTGACTTCCAAGATGGGCCTTATCAAAGTAAAATACAAATCCATTTATGTTTAGTGGTTGAATTGATTTAATTGTTTTTTTATTTAAGGTCTTAGTTGGGATGAAAAAGTTAGCGTCACGAGTAGGATTCGAACCCACGACCTTAGCACGCTCAATACGCCGCTCTAACCACTTGAGATATCGTGATTTTAGTCCACTCGGACACCAACTCCTCTTCTCAACTCTTAGAATTTTCCCTCTTTTTCCCATTTTTTTAGAAGTCACGAAGAAGTGGTTAGAGCAGAAGCGTATTGAACCGAAGGTCGTGGGTTCGACTCCCGCTCGTGATACTAACTCTTTCATCTCCTCCAAGACCTTACATACAATGAATAATCTATTGAAGTAAAATACAAATTTACAAAAAGTTAACACGATTAAATTCTTTTGTGTTTCTTTTCGAAAAATCAAGTAGTTTTAAACTTTTATTTACAATAGGTTCAATGTGTACATGAAATGAAAGTGAGAAGTAAAAAAAAACACTTAGGTCTTTAATATTATTTAAAACTTTTAGATTGGTTTCAAATTAATAGTATTTATTTTCCTACGGTAGTAAACGACATTGCACTTTTCTAAATTTAATGCTATATAATTTAGCTCACACTATTTGACTACATGACTATCTTGCTGTAGCAATTTACTGTCTTCAATAGATTTTATCATTTTAAATTCATTGAGATCATCAGAAAAAAGTGACTGGAACTAAAACATTCAGTAATATCATTCATTAAAATATTAAATAATTATGGTGATAGATGACCTCCCTGAGAACACCGGACCTTAAAATATAAAGGCTTTACTATCACTATTTGAATTCTATTTATTGAGTAATTTTTCATCCATTTTAAGAGGATTCCACGGATCTCAATACAATTATATGAAAAAAAGTTATTATAACCATTAATTCACTACTTTCGTGGTCCGCTTGACCAATTAATACATGACAATTAATTAAGGTTTTTAGTTGAGATGAAAAAAAGTTAATGGCACGAGCGGGATTCGAACCCACGATCTTCGGCTAGATACCCCTGCTCTACCACATGAGCTATCGTGACCTCGATCCCCTCGGACATCAACTTCCCATCTCAATGCCAAGTGGTAGAGCAGCGGCGTATCTAGCCGAAGATCGTGGGTTCGAATCCCGCTCGTGCCATTAACTTTTTTCATCTCAACTAAAAACCTTAATTAATTGTCAGTTATTATAACCGTTGAAGATGGCAAAAAGCTGAAGTTTTGCCGCTAGTTTGATAGTCGATCTGCGATGATAGGCAGATAAAATGATAGGAAATAGAGGAACTGACTAACACCACGATACAATCTCATAATCATCTCGTGTTTTCGTTATTTTTTGGAAAAACCGTTATTTTTCGATGATAAAATATGCTACCATTATACTAATAAACAACTACAATTCGCGATATATTTCGTAAGAATATATCGATAAATTGTTTTGTCCGACGATGCGGATCACAATTCATAATAGACTCTATTAATTATTTTCCTTTTGTCATCGAGGAGGTTCAAAGGAAGGGAAAATTGAACGTTTCGTGACCGCTGAGTTTTGCTTTTGAACTAGCTCAAATATTAGCATACCGGGGAGGTTTAATATATAATTTACTTGTTTAGTTGTTTTATTTCAGTTGCTCGTTGTTTGGTCTCCTTGTTGACAAAGAGGGCGACTTGTTTACCAAACTCGGCAAACTCTGGTTTTTACTTGTTCTTAGCTTTAGACCGACTTAGGAAGCACTTGAAACTTTTGACGTGGGTCTCTTTTTAAATGTATTGCCCGAATTAGTAAATTGGCTCGAATCCTATATTCATTTATGATACAAATTGTCCGTTTAAATAAAACGAAATTGAACGAGAAATAACCCACTTATTGAAGATTGACCATTTATTGAACCGATTTCACGATATAATATACTATTCCAAGGGAATTAGAGATTAATTCATTTCGAGTTTAAATTATTTTACAGTGGAATAATTGAAAATAAATCTCTTGAAAATTTCTTAAAGGAAACGTAATAATAATATTAATGCTTGAATAAATTAGAAAAAAAGGCACATTGGTTTGTTAAGAATAATCTTGTGATGGTAACCGAATAATATTTGCAAATCCAAATAAGGAAAACGTGTAGCACACATACGTTCATTTTCACATGACTATGTACCCGAACGTGTTCACATACATTCGGGATATAATCTCATTAATTGAGCATTTGGTGAGGTTATGCGGCGACATCGACATCGATAGAATTTGTCTGCGATCCCCGAATGCGCGCCAGTGAGCAACAATGATTGAAACAACTCCAATAACAGTGTAGCACCCTGTAAATAGCTTCCAGCCAACCCCCCATAAATCAACCCCTTCTCTGACTCCCCCAACCTCATTAGTATGTGACGGCCATTTTTTTTAAAACAGACATTGTCATCATTAGCCCACAGTTTCTAATATAATCCGTTGACTGACATTTGCGGTCTCAAAATAAACTAATGATATATGACTAACCAAATCTGGTTTTCTCAATCCTCCTCACCCCCCAACATCCACGTATGCACGCATACACAAATAATTTTGTTTTTGATTGAGATATATAACATCATGATTAAATGGAGCTTGTATCAATAAACTCTTAGGCGCTAGGGTTACTATATTCAGGAAAATTACACACATTCTCTCTCTCTCTCTCTCTCACACACACACACACACACCACTTTGAACGGCAAGTAATTATTTATAATCTTTATCTATACATATTGGGTTGTCCGGAAAATAATGCAGGATTTTGGTATTAAACAAAAAAAAAGAAACTAGTTACTTTAAAGCAATGTTCTTTAATCAAAATAATTTCCCATACTCTCAATACATTTCTCCCAACGTGTTGGTAACTTATTAATTCCGTCTGAGTAGAATTCAGAATTTTTAGAATTGATAAAGTCAATAAATGCATTTTCCAGTTCCGTTTGATTTTTGAATATTATGTGTTGTAAGTAGTGGTCCAGGTGTCTAAAAAAATGGTAGTCAGTAGGCGAGAGGTCCGGAGAGTAGGGTGGGTGAGGCAAAGTTTCATAGCCAAGCTCCAATAATTTTTGTGACGTTACACGTGACACATGTGGTCGAGCGTTGTCATGCAACAAAATGGGCCCTTTCCGATTGACCAAAGAGGGCTTCATTACTGCCAATTTCTGATGCATGGTATTAATTTGGTTACAGTATGATTCAGCATTGATGGTTTCGCCAGGATTTAAGAAGCTGTAGTGTATTAAACCAAATGAAGCCCACCATACCGTAACCATTACCTTTTTTTGATGAGTTGGGGGCTTTGGAAAATGTATTGGAGCTTCTCCTTTGTCGAGCCACTGTCCAGAACGTCTAGTGTTATCGTAGAGAATCCACTTTTCGTCACATGTAACAATTCTGGCCAGAAATGGGTCATTTTTGTTTCGACAAAGAAGTGATGCACAAACATCAAAGCGCTGATTTTTTTGGCGATCGTTTAATGAGTGTGGAACCCAATTTTCGAGTTTTTTCACTTTTCCAATCGCCTTGAGGTGGTCAGCGACGGTCGTTTTACTGACTTTGAGTTGCTCTGCAAGTTCTCGAACAGTTGTTTTGGGGTTTTCTTCCACCACTGATCGCAGAACATCATCATTAAGAGAGGAAGGCCTTCCACGACCTTCTTCATCTTCAAGGCTGAAATCTCCCTCCCGAAATTTTTTAAACCACCTTTGCACAGTGCACTCATTAACACAACCCTCGCCCCAGACTTGGTTAATGTTTCTAGCCGTTTGGGCTCCGCTTCGGCCGAGTTTAAACTCGTAAAAGAAAATCGTACGAAATTCTCGCTTTGACATTATAAGGATGACTGAATTATTTCCAAGTAGCTAAACAAACAATATCATTTGGAAGAGGATTAATAAGTGTTGACATTCATACAAATGAGTAATCCTGTAAACGTAAACAGAATATTTTATATAGATTTTTTTAATGAAAACTTAAAATCCTGCATTATTTTCCGGACAACCCGATAGAATGCAATACGTGTGTCGAACTTAATTAGCCCAAGTTAGTACCACAGCATGACCCTACGAAGAAGTTAAAATTATGAAGTATGTTCACCCCACGAGATTATTTATCCAACTTTGATCAGACCTAGAAGTACTCAATCTGATTTCATTGATTTCAACATTCTGCGTTTATCTAGGATCTGACGATTATGTCTATAGTTACCCGAACAGAAGCCACGACGGAAGAATCGAATATGACGGGGATCATTTGTTTTATTTTGACATCTACTATGTGGAGATGGAGAAAAAAAACCGTTATTGCATATTAATTTAGTTTAATAAAACGTCTTGGTGGTTGCATGTATTTCATGGTTTTTTTTTTTCAAATCATATTTAGTCTTGGGTCAGTCAGTATCCAGCGTTTTGGAAGAAGCCACTCAAACAGATATGCTACCCAAAAAACAGATGTACTAGGTGGTAAATTTAATGGCTGTATAAACTAAAAGCTAAGCTGTGAATGGATTTGCTTGTAAAAGACCCATTTTTGTTGAACGTCCCTCTTATTTTCTCGTTAAGAATACTCGTGGTCGAGGTAAGAACAGTGATAGCAATAATGAAGGTTATCAAGAGAGATGATGTTTGACCGCAGAAGAAATAGTACACGTTTTCAACACAACATATACAGGGTGTCCTTTTTAGATTTTTGAAACAAAAAATTCATGAAGACAAATTACTCATTACACGATCGACCACATTGAAAAAAACAGTCTTGCCTTCCTCTGTACATTAACAACAAAGATATACCGATTTCTATTCAAATCAAATATTTAGGAGTATACCTAGACAGGCGTGGAATATCCACACAAGACTTAAGAGAAAACTCCTTAACAGAAGACTTGGACAATTATGAAAACTTGTAGGACTGAAACCTTGTACAAGACTGCTGCGACCACTTTGGACAAACGTAGTGGAAATGTGTGTTGAGTGTTCTACCAAGCCATCCAATATCCAGCGCATCCAATCTTTTCAATAATAAGTCCTCAGACAAATCGTCAAAGCTCCTTACTATATCACTAACCTCACTATCCACAACGCCTCAACATTTTTTTTTATTAAAGAAATGATCTGTTGCCTATTCAAAAAATTTCACACCCACCTCTCAATCCATCCAACCCCTACTGCTCGAGCCCTCTCTACACATTCCCACGTCGGCTTAATCGAAGATTGCCTCGAGACCTCCATACTCATTAATTCCTTTATCTGTGTGCCAGCCTTGGTTTGTTTCTCATGGCATGTGCTATCCCGGTGAACACTGGCAGTAGCGTTAGTGCTGTGATCGTCTGAAAAAAACATTTTCTACAAATGTGTGGTGATTAGTGACCGTTAATCGATAATTATTAAGAAATCGTGAGATGCGGTCTGGTGTGATGTAGGTTTCAGAAAAACATTTTGTTTATCGTGCTAACGTTTCGATCTTTATTGAGATCATCCTCAGGGCTCAAAGTGTTTCTCTTCTGTGTAATTGTGCCATTCTTGCGTGTCGTGTTGAGAGTGCCCTTATGGGCTTTGAGCCCTGAAAATGATCTCAGTACAGATCGAAACGTTGACACGATAAAGAAATCGTTTTTCTGAAACCTACATCACACCAGACCGCATCTCACGATTTCTGAATAATTTTGTACAAATACAAATTTAACATAAAACCCTATACATTCCCACACATTCCTTAAAGGACGTTTTACACAGGAATCAATGCCGCAATTCTATTTTAAATTAATCAAAACATGACAAAGTTTTGTCACAAAATCTGAAAAAATTACTTATTAGTTTTGGTAAAAGTTGGCGATAAAGTTGATGTTGAGCAGTCGTTCATTACCGCAGAAGATGGAAAGGCAATGGAAGTTCCGTCCCCACAAGACGGGGTAGTTAAAGAAATTAAAGTTGCTGTAGGTCACAAAGTTGCAACCGGTAAGTTGATCATGATTTTTGAGACAGCGGGAAAAGGAACAGAAGCTACCGCTGAAACAACTTAAGATTCGATCACAGATAAAGTGGATAGCAAAAACACGGATCTAGTAAAAAATAAATTAAAGGACGTTATTGAAGTAGATATTGGTAGCGATTCATTGTCATTTCCAATAGAAGTCATGATAGCTCAAGTGGTTGAGCAGCGGCGTATGGAGCCGAAGGTCGTGGGTTCGAATCCCGCTAGTGAACTTTCTCTTCCCAACCAAGACCTTAGGTAACAAGTGTAATTAACACGATCAATCATGACTACTAATTACATAGATGGATTAATTCCAAAAGGTTGCTTCCTAACTTTAATGTAATAATTAACATAACTGACATTATGAGAAGCAAGTTATTAATTTTTAGGAATTAAAATTTGCCTAATGCCTTCCTTTGTGCTCTGGGTGTTTTTTTTTAATGGCATTTACAGAATTGAAAAGTTTACTGAATGATGAACTAAAGAATGAAAAGAACGTTGAAACCTGAAATAAAATTAAAATAATTAATTTGATTGAGAAACGGCATTCTTGTAATTTAAGTTGCGTGACTGTAAGCAAGTTTATTAATCTACAGGCAAAAACAAGGGAAATAAGGATGCGTGTGGCACCTATTAGTTAGCAATTAGCAAATCAAACTCTCAACGTTGATGTTAGGAACAACTGGTTGAGAATCCCGCGACGGACTTTTATCATTGTCGCTCGGATGCTTTTTGATTCTCACATTAACTATATCACTGGATTTCTATTAACGTGCAAATGAGTTTTGAGCCTCTCGTTCACAACATGCAAATCATCTGCCGACCGTTTCATGTTCCGAGTTCTTTAGTTACTGAGCGCTAATTGCCTTTTTCTGACGCCGAATAATGAATGAAATTTCGTTTTGTTCGACTCAGTTGAAAAATCACGTTTTGGACTAATATGCTTACATTGTACATCCGACGGGAAAGGGTTGTATTATGAATTTATGTATTACAGGATTAACAATCCAGTGCAGGAGAGAAATTGATTCTCCGTGTCCGCACGATAGGAGGGAGTGATAAAAGATTCAATGTAAGTGATTTTTTAAAACTCCATCCGATGGTGCTAGTGGCCGTTGTGCTGTGTATTACAATTAATTAAAGTAGGTACAATATGGTATGTAATACGGTCTTGAAAACAGGACTGAACCTTTCTCCGGATTTCTCTTCCGTACCTAGGAGGAGGAGCCGTAAGAGCACGTGACACTGCCCACCCCAACAGCGCCTAATTGTCGACCACCCACGCACAACTGATTTATTGCCTGCCTTTTCTGGGAAATTTTCAGACGCTCGAGTGCCAGTATTGTCCTGAATGTCGCTCCGTATCGAGACAACGACACTTCTCTTATAACCTTTTGTTTTATTGTTTGTCACACATAGAAAATGTTTCGTGTGGTGTTATTATACCACCTGAGGAGCGGGTAATACTCTCATTGTAATAGAGCACAACACACGTTTTGACGGCGAAAGACGTTCGTACAAACTTACTGTGTTCGTTATAAAATTTTTACAGTGATGTGTGGTGTTTAGTGACCGTTAGTCAATGATTATTCGGAGACCGCATCTCACGACCTCAGAATAATCATTTTACAGTGAAGTTAGATTTCACGCTTTTCTTATCCATAATTCCAAACATCTGGGAAGATGATTATTATGATCTTACTACTATTGTCTTCTCGGTGGATAAACTGGCCGTATGGTATCAAGAAACAACAATTTTCCTGCTTGGTTAATTTTCCCAGTTGGCAAATATCTTTAAAAAGAAAGAGTATTGGAGTTCCTCATGTTGATATGACAAAGATCAAGAGGAAATTCGGCAAGCGCCGAGACCTGAAGGGGCTGCCGTTCATTAGGTACGTGTTTGATGAATTTAATTTAGCTCGGGGCTGTGAGCTACCAAGAGGCCCCCCGCTGCTTCTCCTCAGCTGCCTCCAAGCAGGTGAACTTCCTTCGAGATCTCTATCTCGGACGCTAGCATTAATAATTATTATTTGACTTGTGCTAATAACGAGTTATGAAAAATAGTTTTCACTCGGCCTCACCTCCCCCGGGTCGTTAATTCATTAGTGGTCTGCGCTTGTATGATGTACGATCGGTACAGGTTTCCGGCCTGGGTCATTAAAGCATTGAGAAATAGCTATGAATTTTTTAATTTTTAATATTTTATTTTATTTCTTTTAACGAGAGTTCGCAGCAGCACAGATTATCAAAAAAAGCCTGTTTGTAAGTATGACGGGTTCCTAGACTACCTTTTCCCTACAATGATGAGCGCTGTGTCAAGACCATTGCGGCCACCAACGCACCCATGAATAATTTTATACATTTATGTGGTGATTAGTGACCGTTAATCGATAATTATTCAGAAATCGTGAGATGCGGTCTGGTGTGATGTAAGTTTCAGAAAAACATTTTCTTTATCGTGCCAACGTTTCGATCTTTATTGAAATCATCTTCCCCGATAAAGAAAAGGTTTTTCTGAAACCTACAACACACCAGACCGCATCTCACGATTTCTGAATATATTAAACATTTAATTTTTCATATTATCGGAATTGAAAGAAATAGCGATATTTGTTCTAGCTATCGTGATTTCGAAAAAATGGGATGAAAAATGACAAAAAGAGGGAAAATTCGATAGGCTGAAGGTTGAGATGAGAAGTTGGTGTCCCAGTGGATCGAAGGCACGTTATCTCAAGTGGTTAGAGCAGCGGCGTATTGAGTCGATGGTCGTGGGTTCGAATCCCGCTCGTGACACTAACTTTTTCATCTCAACTAAGACAGACCTTAGATAAAAAGAATAATTAATTGTAATAATTAATACGGTTTATTAAGACCGCGAAACATATATAGATTTATTTTCTATATTATCTTTGTTATTCCATAAAGATAATATGTTTTTTAAATTTATTTATTATTATTATGTACAAGGGTTCGCAACAGCAGAGGTCATATCACTCCTCATTTGAAAAAAATCCCATTTGTAAGCAAGTCGGGTTCGAATGCAAGGCGGCTGGATTCGAACTCGGGGCCTTTACCTTACAGTGAGCGCCGTATCAACGCCTAAACCGTTTCGGACACCGACGCCCCTTTCATAAAGATAATATTCCTGTATGAATTACGGTTCTGTTGAATGGCAACAATTTGATGATGAAAAATGCCAAGTTGAATGTATAATAAGACTGCTAAAGTAAAATTTTTTATGAGAACAAGAGCTAGTTCATACCAGGTAATTACATGTGTGTGAATAGTAATTGCATAACGAATAAGACGGACTATAAAACCGGCGAAAGAATTGTAATAATGGTGGAAAGCCGAGGGAATACGTCATACAAATTGCCCTCTTGAAGAATTTTTTAATTGACTCCCGAGTCTAGCATTAATTTGTTAACAATATAAATGTTAATATTATCGCATTGGCGAATCTTGTAACATCATTAGAAGGTCGCGTGACATTTTAATTTAGCCGAGTCGGGATCTGTTGAAAGATAAAGGGAAAATACCTGTACATATTCCTTATCGAAAGAGCTCACGTGACTAAAAAGTTCCTTAAAATTTACATTTAACTATCTTTTCTACGTCGCCTCCGGATGAAAAGAAAAAAAGAAATTAACATAATGGTTATTTTCAAAATGCCTAAATTATAGAACAACAAATCAATCGACTGTAAAAATGGTTCATCTTTTGCACACTCTCAAGCCTCTCTTTTATATAAGAGGTCAATACTTAAATTTGTGGCGTTGGTTCATTTTTTAATTACTCCATTTTCAGGAAAACATTTTTGTTTATTACAATTAATTAGGGTTTTTAGTTGAAATAAAAAGGTTAATGGCACGAGCGGGATTCGAACCCACGATCTTCGGCTTGATACGCCGCTGCTCTACCACTTGAGCTATCGTGACCTCGATCTACTCGGACACCAACTTCCCATCTCAACCGCACCTTTTGAATTTTCCCTCCTTTTTGCCATTTTTGGTCAAGCGGACCACGAAATTAGTGAGTTTTTATTTATTATTTTTTATTAACACATTGTGTTAAAGGGCTTGAAAGAACTAGGGTAGGAAACTAATTATCCTGTTCCTCCGTTATATGATTAATAAGTTATTATTGTATCCTGATTCTCGTAATAAATTAATTAATAATATTTTAAAATAAATAATTAACCAGCTAGAAATAAAAATAGATTTGGTTTTATTCTAGTGTCTTCCTCATACTCCAGCAACGAACAATTTTGGTTGAAATTTTCCGTTTACGGCCGGGCTAAACCACCACAATTCTTTGTGTTATAGGGAAAATTCGTCGGTCATCGTTCAACGGGAAGGGGTTCATTTACCAGTTTGATTTTAATTTGCTCCAGGCCCCACGATACCCGTCGGAAATAACTAACTGCTTGGGTTTCCATTGCTTTATCGCTCCCTCGGCTCTCATCGCAGAGGCGAAAACTAATGAAAACGGCCACGAGGGGAAATTGATAAAAACCGCAGGCAAACTTTCAGTTAAACAGAGAATTGTTACCTCATGTCGACTGTATATCCGGCCCGGCCAGTTTGTACTTCACCACTTCAATCTTAAAAACCACATCATATATTGAAATCAAACAGTCTGAGATGTTCACACACTGGCTGAAAGCACATGTCCTCCTTTTTCCAGGCCTAATTGCCCTTTGGTGTAATTAGTGCTTGATGTGACGTCACTACGATGCTTCGCTCTAATGTTCCGTGACCCGTCCATCCCCTCGCCAACAACCCCGCTATTTAGTATTTATCAAACGTGTCATTTCTTAATTAGGGGAACACAGGCGAGGAAATGAGGCTGAGTATCGTTTCCGACTATCTAACCACCGCATATGAAAGCCTCCCCCCGTCGGAATAATGAAAATATTATTCACGCTTTCCGTGCCCGGGGTTGTTCTATTTCATTAGTGCGTATGTTATGGCATGCCGGTTGAACGTTCGGTTTGACTCTGTAATAAAATTAATTTCTCTTTTCTTTTCCAGGAGGATGTTTCCGACAGTGAGAGTGTCTTTTAGCGGTTTACGGCCGGATCAAAGGTACGCAGTTTTGATGGACATTGTACCGGTGGACAACAAGAGGTACAGGTACGCGTACCACAGATCGTCGTGGCTCGTAGCGGGAAAAGCGGACCCACCTGCACCGAGCAGGCTTTATCTTCACCCAGATTCGCCCTTCACCGGAGAACAGCTTCGGAAGCAAGTAGTGTCTTTCGAGAAGGTCAAACTGACCAACAACGAGATGGACAAGAACGGACAGGTGGGTATTTCTTATAGAGTACAAACATCGAATTCGTCAGCCGTGTGTTTTTTCGATGCGGCTGTACTCGCGTTGTGACATGTCGTCACGCGAGCCATCGACCTTTGATCGCAATCGTAACAAGTTGAACAAAACGCACGCAAAACCTAATCAAGTAATCTCTATGTCCTTTGACGTTTACCAACTCGAGTGGAACTCGTTTTCATAGCATGTGCACTGGGACAAACCGAAATTGCGTTGATAGGGGTGGGACAAGAAAATTATCCATTCCCCCCTCCGGATGAGCATTTCGTGCGGACAGTTTCGCACAACGGGCACTTTCCTCTGCTTGCTTGCCATTTCAGCTATCCATTACAGCGCAATGACCTTTATTTTAAAGTCGGTTTTCAAAATCCGGTTGCTATTGCAAAATGTCTAAAATCTGAGGGTTTTATTGATTAACGGCTTATTTTTACAACCCGATCAATGTAAAATTATGAAAACAGGTCGATCGCATTATCCGTAAATTTATAGTTAGATTCGATTCCACTTTGGAACATACGTATTTACTACATATTATTTTTGCGTCGCTCCCTCACTCTCTCTCACTCTCTCTCTCTCTCTCTCTCTCTCTCTCTCTCTCTCTCTCTCTCTCTCTCTCTCACACACACACACACACACACACACACACACACACACACACACAATCAAGTTGCATTTATTTTTTTGCAGATAATCCAAGCTCTGATTTGTCTTGTCATGTGTGGGATTAAAACGAAAAAACTGGCGTGTCATCTGTCGGATTAGTTTTAAGGCAACTCAGGTAGACGTTCAGGAAGGCCGGAAATTGAATTAAGTCCTACATTTTTGATAACTCGATCTAAATAAAAGTACAAGAAAGTGATTGGCTGAAAGCAGTAACAGAAAGTCAAGAATATCAATCGGACTGAAAACGCCCGTTTTCGGACGGTTGTGGTTTGACCACCGTTTGCGTGACAAATGGTCATGGGATTAGGACGATTTTTCGTTGGCGTATTAACCGCATATTTATTTTTACAAATAATGGGGAAAAACAGGAACACATAGTTTAATAGAAGTACCAATTTTATTGTTATTATTTTTATTTTTACTAAATATATTCAATTTATAAAAATGTGAATTATAAAATTTATTGAAAGGTTATCGGATTTTATTTTGTCCCATTCATACAATTGTTTTTAAATATAAATTAATAGTGTAAAGATTATAAACAGCCTCACTACGTTTAGTACTTTCACTAACCCCTGTTGGAAGTCGTTTTTGATCTTTCAGGAAGTGGTCAGTATTTAAATGTTCTACGTTTGTGTGTTTCTCATGCGGCCAAAAGTCGTTTTTCTTTTCTACCACGAATATATTTCACGTTCATAATAAACGAGACTGTATTTTGGCAATAAATTCTCCAGGTTTTTCAGATTACGTTACGACAACGAGAATTCATCCGGTATGAAGACGATAAGGAGGAAAAATACAAATAATAAAATTGTTATCAAAATCCATCTCCGGATTTCACCGGGGAGTGGTGAAAGCTCCGTGTCGAGACGTGACTCAAATCCCAAAATGAAAAAGAGAAGATGACACTGAAGCTGAGCGGTCAAAGCAAATCCCGGTATTTACTGTTTCGTAGCTCGTAAAGCGAGTTGCTTGTAAATCAGAGTCTGTCACAGAAAAAAAGAGACAGAATTTATACAAGGTTGGGAGAGGCTGTGCCCAGGTGTGTCGGTAGCTAATTGGAGGATGACTATTAAGAGGAGGTGTTGGTGGAGGTGACCCCCCGCCGTCTCGGATTTCATAAACCTCGCTTCCATAACTCACCTTGCCTGATCAACATATGAAAGGCGAGTTCAACGGGAACGTACTCCTCCCGAAGAGGAGAGACAAGTTGCCCTTTAGTTACGAGCCGGGTTCGCTCCACGGCTGAATACTAAGCGGCTCTCTCTTTCTCTCTCTCTCACTCTCTCTCTTTCTCTCCTTCTCTTCTTTTACACCGGAGCCCATTGCCCGTATGGACAATCCTTTCGCACATCTCTGCCTATCCGCAGAAAACGCAAGTGAGTTTTTTCGGCATGGGCCTTCGTTCTGTTCTGCAGCTTACCGTCAACGACGTGGTATCTTCTAATGGAAAGTACCTTTACAGTAAAAAATTAATTTAATATAATTTGATGATTTTAATTATCAGATGTGTAATGTGACCTAAAGTGCGGTTGCTGAAATTTGTCTTATACACACAATTATTCGGACTTCCGGTCTATTATTCTCTCACGTTCAGTTCACCTTGGTTTAGAATTGCTTTATACACATACCATCGGTACAACAGTGATGAGGGTGTTTAAGAGGTTCATTTTGGAAGAGTAAATATAAACTTTGCAAGGAAATCTGTATGAATAATATAAACACTAAGTCTCCAACATTAAAGAATTTTGAAAGGAAATGTACATTAGTGATTGATATCAACTGGAGTTTATTTAAGAATATAAGTTTTTCCTTCGAATTAAATAAAACACAGATCATATAAACACATAAGAAGGCTATTCACGTTACTGGTCGTTAAATGTGTTATTGTGCTATACCCTTAAAGAGGATTATAAAATAACACATTTGTGTTGTTTCTAAAGAAAAAGATTGTTTTGAAAAAGTGTTTCTTTCAGTTTTTGCACTGAGAGTGTTAATGGCGAAGACCATCCCGTGCTATGGTTGCGAACAATGAGGTAGTAGAAAAGGCTCTGATATCTTTTTTAAATAACTACGTCGACGACTAAGCTGTTATTAGAGACTAGAAGACTATTTGTTTTAGTTGTTGACTAGACTTATTTGTTTTTAGTCGAAAGCTTCACCTTTCATTTCTTTTTACATGAATGAACTTAAATTTTTCTCCTCGATCCAAAATCCAGCTACAGAAGTGATAAGCACGAATTACTATTTGGTTTCAAAATGGAACACAATATAACTGCGTTTTCACGTTTATATGTGGAAATATATATATCGGCAAGGCCTATCTGTATTCCCCCTAAGCCGAATTATGGCAGTTCAACATAAGTCTTATAAAAGGGCGTTTGGCCTACAAGTTTCCTTAATTATTATTATTTGGACCATTGATTAATCATTAGGTCAGCAGACAAATGTTTTCCGCCTCTTTGAGCTGCGAAGGTCCTCAAAATACGTCGCGAGGTAATTTTTGTAAACTTTGTACTCTGGAAATCTAAAGCAAATGAATGGTTCGTTGTGCTCTTTATGAAACTCAAGATTAAGGGGTCTTTCGATTTGTAAATACCTGTGGCTGAATGCCCAATTCATTAGAGTTCTTCTGCATCTAAGTGTCCCACCAGGTTTTCTCGTTTTGTTGGAAGTACAATACAAATGCCTTTTCTTGTTTTCTTTGTCGGTTAATTAAATTACCATATAACATCATAAGAGCTAATTCTTCAGCTTGAATGAAGAAATTTAAGTTTCATACATAATTTCCAATTATGTGTGGCAATTTACAACGATCTCCGACGAGACAGACGGATTTAATTCCACATTTTATAAATATGTTTCATGATGTGTATAGAATTGTAAAATAAAGTATTTCTATCTATCTAATATAAACATATATATTTAATTAATTAAGGTTTTTAGTTGAGATAAAAAAGTCAGTGTCACGAGCGGGATTCGAACCCACGACCTTCGGCTTGATACGCCGATACTCTACCACTTAAGCTATCGTCACTTCGATCCACTCGAGCACTAACTTCCCATCTCAAGCCCACCTTTTTGAATTTTCCCTCCTTTTTGCCATTTTTCAAATGTCAACTAAAAACCTTAATTAATTGAATGTTATCAATTGGTCAAGCGGACCACGAAAAATAGTGAATTTAATAAAAATATAATTAACAAATGTGTGCATTGTTTTGTTTTCCCACGGTCATTGCGCACTGCACCATGAGGGCAAAGGTTAAGAAATTTATAAGTCACTACGTACACTGAATTACACTTGTTGTTAGTATTAAATATTTATTTATTTAAAAATAAAAATCTGAAAAATATAAAAAATTCTTGTTTTAGGAAAACATGCCAAGAATGATAAATAAAAATTGTAAATCCTTTCCTTGGGGACCGCGGTAGCCGAGTGGTTAGCATGAGAGACTCTCACGCCGCGGTCGTGGGTTCGATTCCCACCGTTGCCCCTGGCCCTTTTTTCCCAATAACCCCCCAAATTTGAACACACATATACGAATTTGTCACATGGCTAATATGCATAGTTCATAACGCAAAAAAAAAAAAAAAGAAAAAAATCCTTTCCTTGTTCAAAACCGCGATTCTTGGTAAAACCAGTATCAATTAGTGAGGATAATTTTTCAAAATGAAAATAAAAATTGCCATCTGATTTATTTCTATTCTGCTAACTGGCTAAGGAAAGTTTAGCGTCGGCTATATTCAGTTAAATGCTATTATTTGTATCATCATTCAAATTTAGCTCTTCTTACTTATATGTATCTTCTTAGTATGATCAACAACATTAATGTTTTAATTCAAGACATAACTCGACTGGCTTTTGGCATTGTGAAAAAATACTCTTCCTTCACAAATAAAAGCTTTACTAACAATAATAAATCTTCAAAAACGGTTATAATTTGGCAACAGTTTTTGGTTCTACTAGTCGCCATTAATTGCTGTTAATTAATACACTATTTTGTTGTAAATAAAGTATTTTAAAATGTAATTACCACTGATCAAATACAATTTGTACATTAAATTATATGTGGTGATTAGTGACCGTTAGTAGATGATTATTCAGAAATCGTGAGATGAGGTGTGATGTAGGTTTCAGAGAAACATTTTCTTTATCGTGCCGACGTTTCGATCTTTATTGAGATCATCATCAGGGCCTGTGATTTACAAATATTGTTTAAATTTAACAAATACATATAGGATGTGGAAAAAAGTGAATTTATGTTTGAACATAAAACAGCAATATCTCACTGGCACTTTCAACACGACACGCAAGAATAGCACACTTACGCAGAAAACAAACACTTTGAGTGAGTAGAAATACTTAGAAATACTTTGACTGAATATAAAAAATATATTTTTTGCATTATATAAGTTCACTTTTTTCCACATCCTACATGTGTTAAATTTAAACAATGTTTGTAAATCCCAGGCCCTAAAGATGATCTCAATAAAGATCGAAACTTTGGCACGATAAAGAAAATGTTTTTCTGAAACCTACTTCTCACCAGACCACATCTCACGATTTCTGAATAATCATTAAATTATATATTTTCGAAAGAAGGAGACAAATTTTAATTCGAGTAAAACACCGTGAAAATTAAATTTATCTTGTGTTGAAGACCCTTGTAAACTTGAGGGAAAATTAAAATAAATGAAAATAGTAAATATTTTGAGCCTGTCGTGACTTCGATCCCCAGTCCGGTAGCTGTAAATTAATTAAGTTTTTTGTAAATGAAGTATATAGAAATATAATTACCACTGAACAAATACAATTTGTATTAAACTGTCTATCTTTGGAATGACGGAGAAAAACGCGGGTGTAACATTCGAGTAAAAAACTGTGAAAAATTAAATTTATCTTGTGTTGGAGAGAAATAGTAAATTGAGGATTTCAAGCTTCAGCTATAATTAAAATAACTGAAAGTAGTAAATGATTTGAGGTATCGTGACTTCGGTCTCCCATCTCAACCTAAAACTTTTTGAAATTTCCATCTTTTTGACAAATATTTAAATTTCGCTTAACCGGAATCGATTCTCCGATTTTCGGCGAACATGAAGTGGCGATGGTATTTAAGTACGTCCTTTAGTAAATATTATATTAATCTTTACGTCTTAAATAGTATTAAATAAATACTAAGAGTAGTAAATAATAGAAATTTTTAAATTTAAGATTCGTTCAAGTAGACCTGTGCATAAATAGGGTTTGAATACAATTTGATTGTCGGTGGCCGCAACGATTTCGGCGTTGACACGGCGCTCATCACTGAAAGGTAAAGTTACCGGGTTCGAATCTAGCGGCCCTGCGAACCCGACATACAAATGTGCTTTTTTTCAAAAACATCGGCACCCCGAGGTTGATTTGACCTCTGCTTTGCTCGTTAAAACAATACTGTTTGATTATTCGTCATCGTGCTTAAACCAATTCGAAATGTGTGAACTATTTTTCGAATTGATAACGATGTTAAAATATTTCAATTTCATATGCTATGCGTATTGACTAAAAATCGGCCGTATTAACAGTATTAGATCGATCGGCTTATAATGGCGACAGGAATTCTACCAGGAATTCCTCTATTATCGGCGTTGGAATATTTATCGTGGTGCAATAAATAATTTCGAAAGCGAGGCGGAACCGTTCCTCCGGTCAATCCCGTAAATCGGTTGGATTATTTGCCAACGCATATGCAAGTGGACGGGGACCATTCGACCAGACGGGGATTATTCGATGGATTAGTGGAAAATTAATCAACCGATGAGCGGCTCTTGTGCTTTTGAACATTTTAACATCTCCCCAATCCGCGAAAATTTTCGATAGATGTCGATTTTGTGACGGACAGTGACAAGACTAATTACTGTATTATTGGCTTTATTACAACTCTAAAATTTACACTAGCAATTATTTAGCGAATCGAATTAAACTTTAATATTTTTAAATCCATCATATTTCGTAGTCCGATTGACCAAATAACTTCTTTCGATTAATTAATTTTTATATAAGGTATTGGTTGTAACGAAAAGGTCAACTAATTAAAGAAGTTATTTGGTCAATCGGACCATGAAATCTAATGGGTTTAATAATTAAAACGAAGTATATCTTCACTAGAGTTCTCCGTGGTCATTTCATTGTCGCCGAGAATCGAATCCTGATTACACGACGTTTAAAAAATGGCAAAAAGGAGGGAAAATTCGAAAGGTAGGTTGAGATGGAAGTTGGTGTCCCAGTGGATCGAAGTCACGATAGCTCAAGTGGAAGAGAAACGGCGGATTTACCCGAAGGTCGTGGGTTCGAATCCCGCTTGTGACACTGACTTTTTCATTTCAATCAATACCTTACATAAAAATTATTTAATATTTTTATTTGCCTTAGTCATGTTTGTTGAGTTTCTGCTACTTATAATTACTTAATACTAGACTCGATTTTAACTAGCTACTACGAAAAATATATCTGTTCTCAGAAATGAGAATTTTTTAAAAGAGAATTTTATTCGTTGTGGGAGGAGGGTACTTTTTTTTACGTCTATCCCCGACTGCTACCTTCTTTTGTAGATGTTACAAGAGGCTGTCCTCACAGCCGGTAGCTATTATAGTTCTAGAATAATTTATAGCTTTCCATTTTCCATCTTCCACATCACAATTGAATAAACAAGGAGAAATTAAGAATAAAATAAAGCCTCCGTATAGGCTTTACGGGAGGTCCGGTGTCCGTGGGTCCATTATCAAGTAGTTATTTATCCTCCAATTTATACGGTCTGGGCCCCACACAACCCATTGAAAGAAACTTCCTTTTACACCACGCCTTTTAATATTTATCACTGGCTAACAAGAAGAGTACCTTCGAAGAGAAGGGTTGAAGAGTTTCGAAATTCTTTTGTAAATGAAGATTAATATCATTGAAATTCCCCGGACTATGGAGATTTACGGGTTTAGAGGTTAATGTGATTTAAATGGTACCTCTAATATTTATTTATCATTTGCTCACGCCGTATTTGGTGAAACATGTAGGCGGGGAAGTGTTTCATAAAATGTGTTTGAAAAAGTAATTTCTTGTATAAACGATAATAATAATTATAATAATAAAAATCACATTATTATATAAATTTTCAACGTAGGACCGTTAGAACGAACATTTATATTTTAATTAACACTTCCCATAATTTCCATTAATGTTTCAGCTCCTTTGTCGATTTAGGGGGCAGGAGGATAGGCTTCCGGTGGGCGTGAATTTTCATGTTACGAGAGCGGAAATTGAAGTGTTATTTATCTACACACGAAACTCGATAACATTTATGCTCTAGCCTTTCATCGTTCATACGTTGTTAAACATTGACTGTTTTGAATTTCAGATTGTGCTGAACTCGATGCACAGGTACCAGCCAAGGATCCACCTCGTAAAATGGAGAGACCACGGTGGGCCGATCACGGATTTGGACCAAGAACAGTTTCGGACTCACATTTTCCCCGAGACGGTGTTCACGGCGGTGACCGCATACCAAAACCAACTGGTGAGTCAATGAATCACAACATTTCCGATAAACTGTCCGAGAAGCGATCATTTGTCGTTCGAAATCAAACGCCATTTTCCGCTCCGGTTAACTTTGCGTGTGGGTCATTCTGTCCGATTTGAATCGTGAGGTAACAAAGCCTCTCACGAAACACTAACCTACAAGCATAACGAAACTGTCTTTGTTTTGAACTTTTCCTTTACACCTTTACATTTGCAACATAATTTAAGGGTGTATGATTTCAACGTTTCTATGAACAACTAGTACAAGAAAAGAAGAGAGGTTTTTATTGTGACATTTTGTGGAAGGGCGACCTTTATAACAACCTTCAAAACAGAATGCAATGGCTTTCACATATAAGAATAAGAGAGATGATGTTGTAAGTTTTTTAATAAAATGAAATAAAAAAATTGACCAAATTGATTTATTTCTCGGCCATCAAAAATTCTGCTCTTAATTTTTTCTAATTATTTTTCAAATATAAATGGTGATGTAGGTTTCAGAATAACATTTTCTTTATCGTGCCAACGTTTCGATCTTTATTGAGATCATCTTCAGGGAAAAAAACAAGTAAGTTTTGTAACTTATGCCAAGCTTTCAACCTTTATTGAGGTCTTCATCAGGGCTCTACAAGTAATAACAACGTTAATAAGCAATAAATAATAAGTACCACGATAATTCTCAGATAACTGGATAACTTACTCGTCACAATATCAAAAGTAAAATTATTACTTGAGCCTTGATGAAGACCTCAATAAAGGTTGAAAGCTTGGCATAAGTTACAAAACTTACTTATTTTTGATGACCACATCCCTGATCTCGAACTTACTATTCTTCATTATTGAAAATTAGTTAAAAAATTAATTGCAAGTAAATTTAATTAAAAATTTTCATAGCTTTTAAAGCACAGTGGAATGTATTGATTTCTAAGATATGCAATCTTGCTCCAGCAAGTGTTTGACGTAACACGGAAGAATATATACGTATATATATATATATATATATATATATATACAAAACCAAACATTCTTAAAGTTGCCGCCAATCTAAAGCTTAATACGTATTGATAATTATTGTTGTTTGCCTGATTTCAGATAACCAAGTTGAAGATCGACAGCAACCCCTTCGCCAAAGGTTTCCGCGATTCTTCCCGGCTCACGGACTTTGACAGGTAGGCATTCACGAATCTACCACACTCGTTTCAGGTGTTTACGGCCTCAGGCAGTCTCAGATGGTATCGAACCACCCGGCCGACCGACTGTCAACCTAGGGAATCCTTCCCGTCACATCTCGTTACGACCCGGGAACCGTTTAAATCCATTCGTCCCTCAGATGCTTGCCATA
This sequence comes from Cimex lectularius, assembly GCF_000648675.2. Taxonomy (NCBI): domain Eukaryota; kingdom Metazoa; phylum Arthropoda; class Insecta; order Hemiptera; family Cimicidae; genus Cimex; species Cimex lectularius. The sequence continues at coordinate 419,091 of NW_019392633.1, read as the reverse complement.
AGTGCATTTCTCCGCACACATAATGTTACACATTATGTCCTACGAATATTACTCGTGAAAGCAATAAAAAATTTAATTAATTGTAAGTGAGAAACCTTTATAACTATAACTCAGTCGTTTCTCCCTTCAACGGATATAATACTCGTGTAAAAATCTGACAGGTACAACTTTTCGCATTATTCACTGTTGTGCGTATTCGTTCCGATCATTGATAATGACCTTAGAGGAATTTTATTTATTGCGGCAAATACACGTATCTACTCCATCGGTCGGGTCCAGTTTGAAAAATCTCAATCCTTTTTTTTTTAAATATACATATATCTATATAAATTAAAAAAGGCATTTGCTAGTTTCAGGACCTAAATCGGACGACTTTAAAGATATTGAGTCATTTAAATGCATCATAAAATTTGCCCACCATCTCCCACTCAGTTGACTCCCAATCGCATTTTGTTCGCCATTCGATTGATCGAAACTTTATTGGACACAACTCACGTACTGGGAAGATATATTAGTTTTTGGGACAATAATGATATCCTTATTCATAATTTTAATATTTAATTATTAGGTGCGCAGAAATGTTGGAAATGCGATAAGTGCGAAGAAGCGGGACATGATCCTCGTGTTTATTTCATCGAAGAAACAAGGAACCCCAATTGCCACATAAAAATCAAATTCTGTGATTGAAATCTCGTGAAATCGTTTCTGATTTTTTTTTTAATGTTAGACATTACATTTATACTCACAAGTGTTGAAAATATTGTCGGCTGGAAGGAAGTGAATACTTAGCCTTGGGTTGATTTCTTGAAAAACGCTTAGCCCAACTATTTAACGCTTCGGGATGCCCTCTGCAAACCCTTCGGACGAACCTTTAGATCCAATGGACCCTTATCGAGATAAAATCGTGTCAACCCGAGCTGTCCGACGACCTAAGCTATTCACGCCTCCGAAAAGCACCGATCCGACAGGCTAATAAAACCGATTTCGTAAATTAAGTTCAAGAGTCATAATGGTGGAGGTGTTTGGGAACAATGCCGTGAAGGGAGGTGGGCCGAAGATTAGAGTCCGGTAAACGGCGTGTAATTGTCTTCCCTTGCGGCTTTGTTCGGAACCGACAATAATTGAATCACACACTCAGAGGAGAAGAGTGGCTAATACCTCCCGAAGGAATTACCTCTCCTTCCATCCTTCACCGAGTACCCATCCGGCTAATGAAATTTTGATTGCTCGTTCCTTGATGGACCGTGATTTTAATTTTTCAATTTTGATACCCCGCCTGTCAGCGTTTCGCAGGCCACACAAGCTGACTCTTCTTCACATAAATATACATGTCTACGTTCCATATACCGTATAAAATACTCTTTATTGGGTAGACGTTGAAATATGTGTCAGAATCTTGTACATACTATACACGATTCCCTCACTCGATATTGTAAACCCGAGAATAAATGTTTGTGTCCAGATAATAATAATTTAGTAGTGTTGTGCGACCTCGACTATCACGTAGAAAGAATAAGGCTGTACTTTCCGGTAACTCGAGCAGGTTTTTAATGCCGTTTATGCATATTTTAACAAACTCGAAGGTTATATTGACTCGGGCAGAAGCCTGAGGCTGTGGGCCCACCTGCCCGAAGCATTAGCATTATGTTAACACGTCGAATTTGTATCAGGTGTCTTTACACGGATTATCACAAGCTGCTAACCATTCCCTACAGATACGCCGTAGGCTATTTACCGCCCGAACCCTCTCAACATGTGTTAACATTGGTTTATTCATTAAACGCTCTGTTTTGCGACAGAGTGAAGTTTTGTTACTGCAACGCCTTTTTAATATCGAAAATCAAAAGGCATCACAAACGCAACACATACCTAAACAATTAAATCAATTTTTAAAAGACCCAAAGAAGAGTTATTATTGTGGCAAAGAATAAGTGATTATACCCAGTTTAATGCTATTGGTTGATATATATTTACCAGGTAAAATGACTTTTTCTCTCCATCACTTTTCTGCGCGCCGTCTAACAACAATAACATTTTAAAAAAATTAAAGTCAATTTGTAAGTATGTCGGGTTAGAATGTAGGACCGTTGGATTCGAACCCGAGTCCTTTACCTTGCAGTGATGAGCGCCGTTCCTACGCTTGCGGCCACCGATGCCCATTTGGGGTCATCCTATTATATAGCATACAAAAAGAAAACATTTCGGTTACTAAATTTCTTAAAACTTTTATTTGGGGACCGCGGTAGCCGAGTGGTTAGCATGAGAGACTCTCACGCCGCGGTCGTGGGTTCGATTCCCACNAAAAAAAAAAAAAAAAAAAAAAAAAAAAAAAAAAAAAAAAAAAAAAAAAAAAAAAAAAAAAAAAAAAAAAAAACCTTTTATTCATGTTATTATCTTTAAAAGAGAATAGTAACAATGAAAGAAAACATGATTTCTACAAACTATCGTCATTTATATTCCTAGAGAACTGATTAAAGACACTTGCAGCATATTGTACATTACATTCGACGACTTCGGACCTCCTAAAAGAAAATAGTAATAAAATGGTTTAAAGTAATACGTAGTTTGTACAATTATTTTATTTTGGTGCTTTTCATTACATCTTATCATACGTAGACTTGTGGGATTTCCTTTTGAGAGATGCGTGATGATTCCGTCAGCTGTAGGTTTGCTTCTTTGTTTCATCCAGCAAACTCACTGATGATGACAAAAAGCCTAAACGCAACTGTCAGACACACAAAAGAAGCATGGATAGGAGGAAAATTAAATAATCTTAAAGGATCAAGCTACAAATTTAAGATTAGTAGACTAACAAATGAGCCCAATATGAGAATATTTTCTTGAACGTTGTGGCTACAACTTGCAGTTGCAATGCGACGAGCGATGCCCGATCTTACTGCAGATCGCTTTCGTTCTGGTCTGCAACAAAAATGCACGTTTGTGTTTTTTTAGTTTGTAAGAACTTAATAAATCTCTAAATGTATTTTTTTCCATCGAGCAAACATCCATTCTGAGAGATGGTCAGAACTAGTTGGGTTTTTATTTATGATTTTTTTATCGATTGCTAAACCCTTCAACACTATTAATTTTCATAGAGTTAAAATACGCCCAATCTTGCTGTGAGGGTAAAGTCATTTGAAACTCAGTTGGAGCTAAGTTCGGGGAACTCTCAGTAGCGACAGAAACGACGGCAATCATAAAGGGACCAGGTCCCGTTTAGTAAAGGTCACTGAGAATAGACGTTATTTGTTGGCGGCTATTAACCGCGAGCCCGGCACATAAACATTTAGAGATCGTTCACTAACTCAGAGACTGTATATCTCGCTGCGCTTTTGAATCGAACACACTGGGGGTCCCGTCGATTTCACGATAATCGTACACCGTTGACGGCTAATTGCTCAAACTCATTAAAGAACATATTGCGCGTATTTAGTATTAAGGTAAAGTGAGAGAAGAGTGGTTGATGATTTTTAAATTTCATTTCAGACAGAACAACTCGAATTGATGGTTGTATCGGACAGAATCGGTGTTTAAACCAGACCGGGATGTCTTGGTTCCGCCAATAGATAGGATTAGAAAATGTAGAAGTAGTAGATTCGACGTCAGGTTCGAAAATTCGACGATGCGTGTGTCGAAAGGCAAAGAGTCGCCAATTTATTTTTAATCCCAGAGGTGAGACTCCCTCAGGACTCCTAATGAGTGGTATTAGAGCTGTGTTCGCCCACTTCCCTATAATTTGAAATCCCTCCGATCCCTGTCGGTCGGGGGTGGGAGAGGGTAAAAAAACGTAAAACTACACCTAGGTGTGAATGTGGGGTAATAAACCGGTCGTCGAGGAGGGAGCATCGTCACATTCCTGAGGATAGACTAGTTTTCGCTCAGAACACGTGATCCGTCAGTTCAGTTAAAATAGATTTTACATACTGCTTACCGGCAACTATAACAACAAAAATATTTTCTAACCAGTTTGGCGATTCAATTGACCAATTATAAATGAATAAGGAATTTAAAAAACCTCTAGGCTTTCTCTTACTCCCACACAAACGAATGCGGCTGAGTGAGAAATTTAGTTATTCACTTTTAATGATTTCCGGTCATCAGTATTTTGTGCACAGTTTTCTTAAGGTTTATTCAAATATGTGTCGGATATGAGTCGAATGTACCATGTTTTTATTCTTTGCCCCGTGTAAGAGCGCACCCTAATCGGTAATCCTCGCGTGTGTGGAGAAAAGAAAAAGAAAGAGAGAGGTTGAAAGCCGGGGTATAAAGAGCAGGTGGCTGCTACCGCCCAGGTTCGACTACCCTGTCATTAGAGGCCAAGAAGAACACCGCCACTCATTAGCTCCTCTACCCGCCCAGCCCATCCACACTCACACCAAACACCAAACACCTATTTATTTTTTTTTAAATCGGGCCGCTCTGTCCGTCCGAAAGCGGCGCCTTTTGATAATCCTACCTGACACCCCACGACAACCGGCTACAACTTGACGATTTCATTTTGTCATTACCTTATCATTATGGATTGTGCAACCTTTTAGTCCCCCGCGGAATACCTCGCGCGCTCCCGCATTAAGATAATGCGATCTGGATATACATCGAGAGGGCACGCACGAAATCGTATGCCACGCACATTTGATAATCGTTACCAATCCTCACGCACGCCGTTAAGTGTATTGCCTGCCGCCTCCTATTTTTCTCCACGAATGAAACATGTGTCTCGTTGTACTATTCTAACAAACAAGGATCGGAAAAAGTAATTTAGTTACCGAGGTGCGTAACGCACATCGGTAGTTTCGGGTCGAAACTAAATTACAGGACATCAATATCACATTTCCTTTTCTGTTCCATTCTGAAATGTGTGTCGAATCCAATTTTTTTTTTCTTTAGCAGATTTCAATCGGTGCATTACCAAGCAAGTCCGTTCATTCAGCAACTGTTCGTTTTCTTCCGCATCCTTTATTGAGACGTGTTGACGTTTCACCACCGACGAAATAGGTGTCAGATGTTTACTCTATAAACTAATAAAAATGTCAAAGTCTGTACTGGTGAATTAAATCAACGAATTATCGGTTTTCATTTGAACGACACCTGAGCGGTATTCACCAAGCTTTAAACAAAAGTGAGCCTTGAGGACCTACAGGAAAAATGGTTGTAACTTCAGAATCAATTCCATTATATCTCGGTGTGGATTGCACGTCGATGTCTTCTGTCTGACCCTTTACAGCACCTTTTCAAAATAAAGTTAACCGATATCAACCTTATAACGGCCTCGGGTTTGCTCAACGTTTTCAGAAATTGTTCCGGGTTAATTTTTCGGTTTCGCACCCCGAAGATAGGAGCGTCAGGTGTACGACAGTTTGTAGCAATTAGCCGAAAGCAGGAAGCGCTCATATTTTTTGTCAATTAGCTAGTATAAAAACAATACCCAGACCGTGTTAATGACAAGAAAGGAAAAATATATACATCTAAAAACGGAAACATTTTTATAATGGCCGGCACTTTGTCGGTAGATATTAGTTATTAAGGAAAGGTTAACAATTAATTAATTTCGCAGAAACCGAACAACTTCCGTCTGAGTTTTACAAGTTTATACATATTTTAATTTTTTCCTCGAGGACAGTGATTACAATGCATACTTTTCTTTATGTTTTAACATCGAAGACAGATGTTAGGGTGGAAGATGAATGTCTTATCGAGCCGTTTCCGCCCCATGGCTCGAGACGAATTAGCTCGGAGGATCCTCGCAGAGGACGTTACCGGGCGGGGGTGGATGGCCCAAATTGAGGGATTTACAACGGGCCTCCCATCCCAGCGCGCACATAGCAAATTAGCGATTTTACCCGGGGGTGGTAAATCCCGCTTTCTCTCGGGATTACGGCTACCCCTTCACGGCCAGACCCGCACCCCCAAGAAGTTATTATGTGTTACTAAAGCTAGAATTTAAAATGCAGCATTAAACCGGGTGTGCAATCAACGAAAGGTTATAGTTTTAGAAATTCAACGCAATTTGAGTTTTTCCCTTGGATAGGATGATCGCAGCGTAAAAACAACTTTTTAAAGGATCACAGTTTTGAGAAAACCCTTCTTTAATTCTCCAGGATGATGAATTTGTAATTTGGTCTTCCGAACATCACAGTCGGTCTTCCATCGGTTATCTTGTCTATGAGACGCGTTTCATCATTTCATTTTCATTGGTGGATTGAGGTATGGCAGAAAATACCAAGTCATTTTCAATTTTGGGCCCTTGTCATTATTGAACTATAAAGTTTAGCTAATCCAGACGTTGTTTATTTTAAATTGGTACTATTTATATATGAAATGATTAAAAGTATAATTTTATATTATTGATCGCTACTTATATTTCTGTATTTTTCCAAATATAAATCAAGAAACCAATCACAAAATTTCTAACAAACATAATTAATTAAAATTATTATTCAATCAATTATGACTACTAAATAATATATGGATTAACATATTTCTAATGTTGATAATAAGTAACATCTCACATATAAATTAACACATTAACACAAATGTCAGGTGTTATATTCAGCGTCCCCAGAGGATCCAGGGTATCACGGTTGAATTCCCACTTATCCTGGCTCTATCCCTTTCCCCTATGTCTATATTTCCTTGGTACCTTCCTTTACCAGACTATTAACACCCATCGTCCACATTACAACCAGTACATCCGATTCAAATCCTCTTGCCACTCTTACAACACCCGCTCATATCTCTATGGTTTAAACGGTCTTTCTTGTCCGAGGACCAAAATTCTGGAACTTCCTTCCCCTAACTATCCGCAATGCTACTTTCTTTACCCCATTTAAACGTCTCCTTACATGCACCTCCCACCCTGAAAACAGAGTCGATTTAACCACAGTTTAAATTTACTCAGTATGTATTATTTTTCTATGTTCATTTTCGGAGTAACTCATTTTAGTTGTAACTCTTTTGGGTTTTGTTTTATAAAAATCCGTTATTATTACTGCTGTTCACCACGATAACGTTTATTTTTGCGTCAAAATGTTAATAATTTTCAGTTTAACGTATGTACTCGACACGCCCGCCCTAGAATAATTTTTTTTCTTCTTCTTTAAAAATTGTCATTTATTAATGGACTGTAATTCTGATAGTGCTATCTATAAGTAGTATTTATAGCACACATATATATAGTATTTATATATTGGAGAGTTTTGGAAAAGGGCGCCAGCCTGAAAGAGGGCGCCACAAAAAGATCGAGAGTTTTCGCGGGGAAATACCTCTCGGATGAAAAAAAGGATTTTTCGCTCTCTTCTGTCTTGGGCCGACCACCGTGAATACGTGCATTTGATTTTTTGTCTCCCCAAAATTTCATATTTCATCTGAGTGTAGATTGTGAGTAGAGTCTTGTATTATAATTTTTAGTGTTTGTTAATTAATGTATATATGTTTTCTATTATTATTTTTTTAATTAGAAGGATTAACTTTTATTTAAATTTTTTTTTTCTTTTCTTGTTTAAACCTTTTTTCCTGAGAAGATCCACATGGTTACCATAACAGCTATTTGTAATAAACGAATTTCTGGACGTTTTCGTTTCCCTTGACGTCCTCGTCGGTATGTTTTTAAAATGCATTTTAAAACATGATTGTTTATGCGTGTTACATTACAAAGTAAATGGTCCAAATGTGAAATTAATATCGCAATTGACACATTTTAATTGTTGTTTATGAAGAACGAACACAACTTATTTTTTATATAAGATTTAAAATTATTGATGAGATGTGCTGGAATCTCATTAAAAGGATGAAATTTATATCCCAGTATGTTTGTTAGCAATTCGCGTCGAACAGCCCGTAACGGGCTCTCGTCGAAACGCCCGTTTCGTCCCGCAGCTTATGAATGACAGAGACGTAAATGCACCAGTGACAGATAATTGTTGGAGGCGCGTAATTGATTGTATATAATTGGGTTGGAGAAGGCGGCTTCTCTGATGTTGCCGGCGGTAATGACAGAGGAGGCCTGTTAAGAGCCCCAGGCGATCCGGGATTATTTAGGGCTCGGTACGCCCACTTGGATACACCGACACCCAACCTGAGAAAACTCATTTCCCACTCCATCCGAGGGAATGGCTGTCTAAAAATACCGAGCCTCGACCCTACCAAACCCTGTCCTGACAATGATCTCGAAGGATCAGGCTAATTTAAGTGTTCTCCGTAACATTCGCCGACGTTAATTTCCATTTAGGCATTTTCACGTGATCCCGCTATCGGTTGCTCAAGCTCGGATCCGCTTCAATTTCAACAAATTTTCAAGATAAAACGTTAACCGATCCGCACCAAAGGCGATGTACGCCTTCTTTCTAGCCGTAGGGTCACGCGAAAAGTCGTTTTTGACTAAACAATAGGACCCGACCAATTAGAAACGATTACCGTTCCTGGGTGCGCCTCAAACAATAGAGAATTAATCTTAATTGGAAACTTTTCCCTCAAAGGCTTCTAGATCGCGTTCTTCCTTGGTTAAGGTTAAACGGGATCTCACAGTTTAAATTTTAAGACAAAATTTTATGTTATATAATTCTGTTTTTGATATAAGCTTTATGACTTTATTAGCAACAAAGTGCATTTTAAACTTAAAAATGTTGCCACTGCATGTAGTGTATCGTAGTACAGAAACATTTCCTTGGTTTTCCTCGTCTTTCCATTGTCTAAAATGAATAAGACAAAGGACAAAAAAAAAAAGAGGAATCATTTTTTAAGAATTTTAACCCATTTATTTTTCAAAAGAATTTTAAAAAAAGAAGAGCACATTAATGTTTACTACCTTGTTAACAATAAAAGACAATGAGGGGAGCATCGGTGGCCGCAACGATTTAGGCGTTGACACGGCGCTCATCACTGTAAGGTAAAGGTCCCGGGTTCGAATCCAACGGCCTTGCATTCGAACTCGACATACTTACAAAAGGGACTTTTTTCAAAAACAGCGGCACCCCGAGGGTTGATATAACCTCTGCTGTTGAGAACTTTCGTAAAAATAAATAAATAAACAAAATAAAAGACAATGGCCTTCTACTGAGACAAGTCCTCTGCATTTGTGACATCTTCCGAATTTCCTGTTATCATCCCTACATTGGATAAATTCCCAAGGGGTTAGGCGTACTCTTGTACGTTTAAAGTGTTTTTGACTACCGTCGGTGGCACCTCTTGCTTGTAAAAAGATATCGCTGTTTCTGTGGATATCTTTGGTGAGTTTTCTCCATAACGCATAACTTCTCTTAAGCTTTGACCATACCTCCTATTTCTGTTAGCGTAAGACACTTCTGTATTTTTCCAAACGAGCCACAATGCCGGATGCGGTGATGGCATTCATCCGCAATTTAAAGCAAGCAGCCTCTTTAGTCAAGAGGTCAACTGTATTATCGTATTTATTGCTAATATGCCCTTTAACCCAAATTATATAAACACAAGCACCTCTTGTCCTATCTTGAGTATTTTTCATTTCTTGTAGCCGTTAGCACAGCAATAACTGTCTGATACAAGCATCGTTAGATGAGGTCCAAGGTCATGAGCTAAAGCGGCAGTTGGTCATCTTGTTATACGGTAATAAACTCTTCAGTGTGCCAATGGTACAATTTTTGGCTCACAAATGGGACCATACATATCATCCATCTAAATGTTTCAAAACCAGACGAAAATAGGATTGTGTCTGCTAACATAATATTGCCGACTCATTAGTCAGATGAAAACTTTGGAAGTGACAGAATAATAGGTTAATAAAAATTCTGAAACTAGCAAGTGAGTTATAATGTAGCTACAGTTACGTATAAGTGCATAAAAGCTCAAATATCCTACCTGATGGATGCAGTACAAAATGGTTTTGAACCACCTTAACAATAAATTTATTTAATGTGGTCTTGAAACGGCCGATGGGACGAACGAAGAAAATGTGAACAATGTTGTTACTAGCTTCCTTTCCTTCAATCAGTCGCGTTTCGACGATTCGCCAGCTACAGTGGTGGGCTTGTACGCTTAAGTACTGTTGTTCTTTAATATAAGGAAGGGCCTCTGGATAATAAGCCACTTGCCGCAGCCTCCCTGGGCCCTCTGTACATCGGCCTCCTAACTCGCACCACCCCGCCTGTCTCAACACCATTCAGAGCAGTGAATCTTCTTCCCTCACAGTTTCAACTATCTCTTTGCAAAATCTAAACCTACAGCTGAACATGGCAAAAGCCAAAACGCGTTTGACAGATCAAAATAACAAGAATAGGCCGACCAAAATGGTCGGAAACGACGATGGTATCGATTTATCTCTGTCCGAAAATGTGTAGGTTTGATGAAAGATTTAGTATGTTACAGATACAGTGTATTTACTTAACTTATTACATGTTATTTTATATAATGTACTTAACAATTTATTGTTTTAGTACATTTATTTATATGTACAACTGTATAATTAACTTTTTGATGATTGATATAACATGAAAATAGTAATAGTAATTTTTATCTGTGTAGAGACCCTATGGATATGATGCTGATGGAGCAGCACTTCTTGCGATCCCCTCTGAGGCTGTATTCAGAATTGGACGCTGAGAATAACAACGGAAATCCTTTGCTATCGGCAGCGATGTTGGAAAAGGCGAGGGCGTTATGGGGTGGCCCTCAGCATCCCTTGCTGGTCCCTTCCCGGATGCCCCTTTGGGGCGGCCACTGGCCTCCGCCCCCGGGACTTCTGGGCCCTCCTCTGCATCGGCCTCCGCAGCTGACACCCCCGCCGGTCTCAACACCATCCAGCAGTGGATCTTCTTCCCCTAGGCCCTTATCGCACAGATACAGCCCTTACCACGTTCAAGCATCTCCTGCCAGGAACTAAGAGATTCGCTCAACCACGTGAAAACTACAGTGCAATTTTCTATTAGCTTCTATTGTAATTAGTAATTTATGTTTGTGTGTAAATAGATGTTTTAAATTTGGCATGTAGTGTTTATTTTGTTTAGAGGAATATAAACCAAAGAATTTTGTATATAGCGATAATTACCCTCATTTTTAAGTACGTAGCAAATTCATGGTACGAAATAGTTTCAATCCAGACCTCATAAAAACAGTGATGTCTGCACCTTTCCGCCCTTCTTCCCATATTTGTAAAATCCAGAAAATCATACAGACGTTGCGGTTTTTTCAGCAGTATTAAAAATTATAAAAGCCCACAGAAGCTGATTCTACGATAAAAATGATTATTTACATACTTTTTAGTGTCATTTACAATTGGAAATGTAAGTAATTATTAATGATTCTTAGAAATTTATTTATTTGAGCATTAACGTACTAAATTTGAAATAAATTGTACGATTTAAAAAATATGGGAATAATGAGTTTCAAAATTATTGATTTTAAAAATTTTTTATTGTCTAATTTAATTTGTAAAACTACTTAACCACTCTCCCACTAAAAGAAAATCCGATGTTGACATTATTTATTTGTATATTTGTATGATTATTCTAGTTTAATTTATACAAGTGTTCGAAATTAGCTAAAATTGTAAATATTATTATGATGGTGTATATAATATATTATGGATGTCCACTGTGTATTTATCAAATATATGCAAATGAATGAAAAAACGGTCGTCATTACACACACCTGCTACCCGATCCAGTTCCATAACCGAGGCAGAAACACGGAGGCATTAAGGACATTCGGACCCGTTGATAATATTTTTCGTCAGCATATTTAGAGCTTCCGTCTGAGGAGTGTTAAACCCACAAAAGGTGGTTTATTTTTTCGGCCCGAGTCACACCGGGGGAGCTATCCATTGTCCCTCGGCTGTAAACTGAATAATATACTGCGCCCCACGTCCAGGATTATGTTTTGAGGCTCATTTTTAATCCCCGAATAAAAAAATAAAAAACGTGAATGAAAAAAATAGGTAGGTAGGAGTAAAGGAAGTTGGCTGGAGAGGACGGGACTCGTGTTGATCTCAAATGACAATGTTTATGGAGAGGCTTGGTGTTGAAGGAACCGGCCGATAACAAAAAATGAATAAATGGTTTTATAACAAGGAATTTTACGAGCAGCGTGGTAAGTACTCAATAAAGAAATCGGCCCAGGTTTCCGAGAGTTCTACTCCCCCAGTCACAAGTCTGAAGAAGGAAATAAAATCAAAAATATGGGTCTGCAGAATTTTAAACCATAGCACCTTGATGGCAACTTATTTAATTATATAACACTTTCTAGGTGATATATTTATCTTATACATTTCCATGAGCAAATAATTTGCAAATGTTGACGACATTGGGTTAATACGAGTTCAGGGTTACCAAATTCACCATACCTGATTTTTTAGCTGTGCTGAGGCTAATTACTTAGGCTTACTATTACCAATTCATCTGTAAAATTTGATCTCGATTCTTAATTCCCATGTTTTACTTCAGTATTTACAAGTAAAATATTGAGAATCTATCACTACAATGAGGATGCTTACAGATTAAAAAAATAATATATAACTGAGTGAGCCGACAGTTATTACTCGAGTCGCAGACCAAATGAACTTTTTGGGTCAATACAGAGCCGAAGAAGACGAACTTCAAATTCGGATTACTCCACAGCAATTCAAAGGGCAGATAAGACCCACGGGAATGCCCATATCGAGGTACGAATTTGCCCTCGGGGTTCTGGTGATTCATGATTCGCTCATCACTGTAAGGTAAAGATCCCGGGTTCGAATCCATAGGCCCTGCATTCGAACCCGACATACAACTTTTTGACACCCTGAGGGTTTATATGACCTCTGCAGTTGCGACCCTCGTAAAACAAATGAGTACTCAAAAATATTTTTTTCGACTTAGCACGAGGTTGTCAGATGCGCGAAAAAACCCGGGATCGTTCTTTTACGTTCACATGGGCGTCAATTTTCAGTTTTAATACCTTTTGTCGTTAGAACAATCCCACGTGGAGAACTGTTTACAATTAACTCACCTCATCTGGTGTAGCTCTACAGTACAAAGTAATTGCCTCTTTCCCCAATCTCTTTTCACCGCTAAATATGGCGAAAAAGTAACATGTCTGGCAGGCCAAAAGATCAGAAACGACCTTGCTACGGGTTAATTAGCCAAGTGTGGGTACCTCTGAACCCTATGATACGACGACCCTTAAGGTTCAAAATATGTGTCTTAAGGCTCATAATTACTATTACAAATTTGAAACGTTATTCTAGACATAAACTTTGATTTGTGTCTATTAACACAGATTTGTCAACTGGCCCCTAGTGAACAATGGGTGGCCGGGGAAGGCGATTATCATCCATGACGAGGTACATCATCATATTTCACTTATAAAGGCGTCACTGGACATTTGTCTATCTCAGGAAGGTAAATTGATTCTAAAAACACATTGGAAAATGCCAAACCAAATAGTTTAAATCGTCTATACGGAATTTTCGTTTCTCCTGTATTAAAAAGTTGCTGGATACACACAAATAAATAAATATGATGCAGATCAATGAATTACATGAATTAAACTTACGATAAATTACATAAAAAATTGCATTTTTGATCAAATTATTTATTATTTTATTTGATTTGTTCAAATATTAAATAATTGCAGTAATAGGCAGGTCATGAAATCCACGAATAATTTAATTGTTTCAAGAGAAAAATAAATTTTAATAATTTATCAATGCTTACTTCCCTCAATTGCAGACAACTTAAATCGCTAAACTTTTTTTATTATTATTAACTCTCTTCGAAATCCTTGAATTGAAGTCGAAAATGCAGAAGAGATTATCCCTACAATTAAAAATTAATAACACTTGTTGCGTTAGCTGCCTTTCGCCGCATTAGCTGCTACACAAAGATTTGCATAATTCCTGGATATAATTACACCTATACTTGACACGAGACGCTGCCCTATTAAAGAAAACTTCTTTTTCCTAACTATAATTAACATAGAAACCTCTGTCATTCGCTAGTTTTTCCGCTTATAACTTTATTTTGTCTTATATTTAATTAAACAAATATTTCTTAACTGTCGGGGTGTGCATTATACTGCGCCCTTTAAAGAGCTGGTGTATCCCCCCGTTCTGTGCTTATACCACACCGGTGCCCGGTTCATCAAGGAACTAGATTGAATCTTTTCAACGGTTACATTGTACGTCCCAAAGCACTTCCTCTTGCAGGCAAGTGTAACACCACACTTTGTTAATAGCTGTGTATTATTAAGAATCTGGACTTGCCCTGTTGGGTTATGCCAAACTTCTTCAGATGTCCATTTAGTTTGCAGTGTCCTGTTAATAATCCTGTTAGGATTTGCAGTTTTTTCTTGCTTCCTTTAATGCACTTTGTTACCTCTTTCCTTTCAAAGTTTGTTAGGAGAATCTTGGATTGTTTGTGTCCAATGAGTGTGCTCCATTGTGCCTTTATTTTTTTTTTAATCCTTCTGACTGAGGTGCTCATTGATAGCGTGTCTCGGGAGCTATCAAGGCAGCCCTCTTCTTGCAAGGGCATCTGCTTTCTCGTTGCCCTCCACTCCCCGATGCCCTGAGATAGGCTGTCTTTGTTTTACCTAATTTGCTAGTATAGTTTTGCAATTCAGCACCATCTTTGAGCTAATGAACTTTGAACTTAGCACTTTGATGGTTGTTTAACTATACCATCTATTCAGATTGAATTGGGTACATCTCTCGATTGCGTGGACCTTAGCTTGGAAGATTCTAGTGTATTTTCCCATGGGTTCTGAGCGTTTGGTTCCAGGACCGAAAATTCCTGCACTTGTACCTTCTTTGTTCTAGTGAAAAATAGTATTGTTATTACTAGTTTTTTTCAATAGATTCTATACTTTATTTGTTATTATTATCCATTAAATTTCAATAAAAGAAGACAACCAAAACAATTTTCATTAAATGTTCTTTATTTATTACCGCATATCGGGGTTTCTCTCTCTTAGTATTTTTAAACTTAAAATTGTCCAGTGTACAGAGCACCTTTTATATCTATAACAACAAATTATGTCCAGGCTCTCCCCTCCATGCTGGAGGCAGGAAAGCGAGAACGGATAGTTCAGTCTAGCCTAGGCATTGCAAGAAAAAACAATAAGAAAAAAAATCCAGCTGAAAAACCAGCCAATTCAGATTTGTATCCACTTTGATTATTATTAATACAAATTATTTCTGTTGTGTGGCCCATTTTCATTTATGGTTTATTTGTTTGGTATTTTCAATTTTTGTTATCAAGGTTGATTATTTTTAATTTTGCCCTTCAGGTCCATTCTTCCCATAGTATCTAATTATTCTTATATTGTTTGTATAATTTGTAAGCAAAGGTTCGTGTTTTGTTGTTTTATATATTTTTTTTATTATATAACGTTTTTGATTCATGAGGAATACATTTTTGTTTTAAAAGGAACAAAATAGAGGTCTACCTCTGCAATTGTATTTGTATTTTATTTCAAATCAAATTCCTTTGATTTTGAGGCAGATCTCCGGCCTCGAGGGGGTCAATCAAACTTTTAAAAAACAGAATTACTCAACCTTAAAGGACCTCCTATATATCTTAGAATTTGTATTTTATCGCGTGGCCAACATCGTTTCAGTCTCCGACGAGGATTGGCGGGTAATGTCGCGGATTAAGAGGTTCGAGTGAATAATTTAGAATGAAAATGTTTGTAATGGAATTGCGTAAAATGGGATTGGGATTTTTAAGTAGGTATGAATTTGTACGGTTAGTGTCTCTATTGGGGGGGGGGGGGGCTAGCAGGCAATGCAGACTTTTAATGAAAGTTTGCGTCGCTTGTCAAACAGGCTGAATCTTGTATTTAAATTTTTACGTTTGAGTCTCGCATGGGGATTTCAACGTAAGTCGTTTGTCGAGGTTAGTATCCAAGGAATCGTACATGTTGCGTAACGGGAATGGGAAAATTATTGAAATAAAGAGCACGGAGAGTTGTTTTTTCTTAACGGTGAAAACAATGTATTCAGATTTATACCAACTTTTATCATTTTTTATAAAGTTATTCTTAATTATACATATACTCGATTAATTGTACACAGTTTTTTCTTAATGAAAAATTGTGTATAATTAATTGAGTATATGTATTTACATTTAGTTTCACTAACCTCTTAGAAACAAAAGATTATTTTACAACACGATAGATAAGTCGATGGACTTATGGACTGGAAGTGTTCGGTTCAGCCAATTCCAACATCCGCCGTACTCAAACCGCCTAATCGTTAATCCTACGAAAAATCCTTGATTCTCCATTTTATATATCGAACTTCACAACACATACAGACTTAAAATCCATTAAGACCATTCGAAAAATTCGAAAACCACCATAAATCAGTACATCCAAAACCTCGCATCCCGGCGAAATCCTCGAACCATCCTTGCCGACTGAAGAGACGATGTCCGCGTGATCTCCCACGCAGCAATATTAATAGAAGCATAAAGAGCATCATTGGTGAACTACCATGATCGAAGACCTCCCCCCCGTATTGATCAATGGAGCTCTTTATGCACGTTTATAATTCGCTGGATGTTGTCCGTTGCAAAGTGCACATGTAAATAGGTTGCTTCCATAGCATGGGTCCGTGGGCATAGGGGGCATAGAGGCAACGAAAAAGTTGACATGTGGCCAAAGAGGAATCCAACACGGACTCTCTAGGTCCTGGCCTCTACTGTGTTCTACCATCTTGCCACAAAAAACGATACATCTCAAAATGATCCTTAATGACTCCAAAATCTGATAGGCTGACAGGCATGAGACACCCGAAGAGATTCATAGAAGGGCCATCCGCAAAACTTACAAAGGAATTGACAGGGCACCGACACATAAGAAAGCACATGCACCGGTTAGGAGTACAGACAAAAGAAACACTGTGCAGATATTACCCGGAAGAGAAGGAACCACAAAACACATATATATTTTTTTTTTTGTGAAGATCTATGTAGATACAGGTAGGATCACACTAAGGAGCCGATGGCAAGGCTGTAGAGGTTGATCGACAACCTGAAGCTGGCCAGTGAGTTTAGAAAACAGTTGGGGCACAATTGATCAACTTATGCCGAGTTACAGAAGGCCTAGTAGCCGCCTCTTTTATCCCTAACCCTATCCCTATCCGTAATTAGGTTGCTTCCTACATTCTTCAATGAAAAAGGTCACCAACACATTTAACACCCTTCGGTTTGTGCAGGCAATATTGTCTGTCTTGTCTGGCCATTTATGTTTTAGCGGTCAATCGGGTAAGTTACTTCTTTCAATTAATTATTATTTTTATGTAAGGTTTTAGTTGAGATAAAAAGAGATAGAAAGAGCGTGCGTGTATGAGCGAGCGAGGGAGGGAGGGAGTGAGTGAGTGTGTGTATATGTGTGTGTTTGTATGTGTTTGTCTGTGGGTGTGTGTGTCTGTGTGAAGGTCAGGAACGCGTCGAAGGAGGAGGGAGTCATAAATCTGAAATTCATGATGGGTCCGGCTCTATTAGAGGTGCGGCCTCCTTGATGCCTCGGCCCTCGAGGTGTCTGGGAAATTTATTATCTAATTGGCGGTGGTGAAAGCTATTAGAGGCTAAGAGTCGGTCGGGTGGGCCTCCAGCAATGAATCAAGTAGCCCAACACGACTATTACAGGCGGTAATGGACTCGGGACTTGCCGACTTGGCTACTGCAATTAAAATACGAGGACGTAAGTGTGCTGTGAGACTTGCAGAATACCGCGTAACCTGCAGAAATGTTAAAAACTCATCAGAAACCTTTCGTTCGTCGGATGGTTCTTGAGCTAGTGAAGGTGATAATGTAATTTAACGGATTCGTGTTTTAATATCACCTACAATCTAAATTGAGTTAGTAAGCCTAGATAGTCTAAATTTGTGAATAACTTTGTTCATGTCTATGAAGACATTAGTGTCAATTCTAAATGGAAAATAAGCAAAGAAACTGGATTATTTTATACGCATTTCCTTATTTTTAGGAGAATATTCCGGCGACATAGAAAAATTTTTGTTTTACTTCACACCTTCATACGTAATTTGCATTTGATTAATTTTTGTAATCTCTTTGCTTTTAATTACATATTTTTAGGTATGAGGTGTTCATTAAATTTCACGTACCGTTTAACCTACAAATTAAGTTTTGAGGGCATGTATAGAAGCATAAATGTACTTCAACAAATATTTAATCACCTTGACTAAGTACGTATGGATCAGATTTCTATTGCGTATCATGCTGATATATCAGTTCACCATTCTTTCATGATAAATGTGATATTCTTCCATTCTCATTTTAAAAAATGTAGTTTTTAAGGTAAATAATATGGTATTCAATAATTAAAGGGGTTTTATTTTATTTTTTAAATATAGTCATGCAACAGCGAGTAGACCAGCTCAGTGGCATTTCCTTAACAATGCCTAAGATTAACAGTTAAGTACTGATTACTGATTTATAAAAAATCGGCTTTGCACAGGCACATAGACAGTGTGTATAACGATACCGATATGACAGCGATAACTGATACAGATTAATAAATTTGATTTAACAGGATTGGAACACTTATGCTGTACATAGTCAGTCGCCAAATAAAGGAAGATGGTCAAGATGTTTTGGAACCTGGTCGGAAGTCCAGAATTCTGCTTGAGCTTTCCAGCCAGGATTGGATTGAAAGGTTATATTTATTTTCCGTTTATAAATCACCATCCGCGAAGATATCCATTTTCGATTCAAATTAGAACAAAAATCGGCTTTGGTGGTCATGGGAGAGCAATTTTTGATAAAACTTGATAAAATCGACCTCTCTGCGTTTCATCCGATGCCCCAAGGAGTCGTAAACCCGGATGCATAAATGTCACCCCTGATGACTGACTCGCCCCGTTTGATAGGAAGATAATACTAAATTTTAATTTATTAAGTTAAAAAGTATATTATCTTAAACGGGTTTACGAAATGGCATAATCGCGCTACAAAAATTCTTGCCTTTATCACATTTACCAGTGATTTTGTGAATACTCCTATTGTACATATTTTAAATCCCATCGACTCGATCAACATAATCCAAACCGACTAACATTAAAATATTAATAATTTGAAAATTTTCAACCCGAGTGCAGAAAACTATATATCACACGGAGCGCGTGAGGAAAGAAGACGATGATTGCGTTGAAATTAATGTGTTATAGGTTGTTTTTCTTGTCATTTCGCTACTGGTGAGCGCAAGATTTTTTCGTGTTTAAAAAATAAATTAATTGGCAAGCCGTGTAAGGAAGGCTGGTCGGTGTCAATAGCCGATTGTTCGTCGGCACGTTTGATCTCCGAAAACGCTCCAGGCTCCACTTCGGAACCTCTGAGCCGGGACATGTTTATAACGATTTAAACCCACCCTCGTTTAGACTTTATTTTCATCATTAATGTGAATTATTGTTTTTTTTCTTACTCTCGCCGATGTAAACCTGTTCATGTTAAACACCGTCCTGAGATATTAAATGAATTATCTCCGCCATACTACATGCATTAATTTAATTACCCACTAATTTGCCCCTCCTCGCTTCAGAAATTTTAAGCCCACATTGAAAGAAGTCCGTTTATTTAATTAAATTATTTCGTTAGGTTCCATTTCAGATAATTAGTTCACGCACAAAATTTTGAACATAATCACTGGCTATTATTATCATTTTCAGTAAGTTAAATTGATCAATATTTATTTGCACAGAATTTCTTTTACAATCTTTATTCTACCCACTTTACTCTTTTACTTTATTTTTGTATTTTTATTATGTATTTTACATGTAAAACATTCGGTTACAGCAAAAAATGTGATAATTGTACATAATTAATGTATATACACATGTATATATTTACATGTATATAACCTTTTATATATGATAACAGTTGTTGTCATCCAGCGGTGGCACCCCAACAAGGTAGGGGATTTTCAGAATAACGGAAGGGGAAAGTTGTTAAGGATGGTTAGTGTTGTTGGTTTGTTGTTTGTTTTGTTTGTTGAAAAATTATTTTTCCATTCCATTTTTCCCTAAAAAAAAGTGAAATTTGCTCATGAGAAGGCCAACTGTCAACACATTATGATGGAAATTAATCACTTGTAAGAAGGGTATAAAGACAACGACCAATAAACTTGACCAAGGATCGATTTAACACTGTGCAGTGAAGTGACAGTGGCGTGACAGTGATTCTTCGGCCCGTGATGCCACAACGATTTTTGTTCAGCTCAGTGGTGTATCAGTCTTCCGGCAGTGAACCTCTATACGTTTAATGGCGATCTTTTCGCATAATAAACTAGTGATGTTTTTTTCAAATCTGGACGAAGAAGAAAACAAGTGAAAAGGCGGGATGGAAATACAGAGGAACGGTGAAGTAATAAGTTAAATTCAAAAGTTAGAAAAGTTACGCTAATAATATTTTCAAAATTATGGAATCGTCTTATTAACAAGTACAAAAAGGGTACGTAATATTATTGAGCGATAAAACACGGATAAACTGTATTTTGAATGCATGACATAAAGGAATGTAGAAAAAGATATAAATATACATAACGATCAATTCCATAAATCCAGGAGAATCTTACGAACAGTTGGTTAGAGATATTTAATGGTACAACTTGCTTGTATTCGGAAATCGTGAGGTGCGTTCTGGTGTGATGTAGGTTTCAGAAAAACATTTTTTTTATCGTGCCAACGTTTCGATCTTTATTGAGATCATCTTCAGGACCTAGGATTTACAAATATTGTTTAAATTTAACATGTAGGATGTGGAAAAAAGTGAATTTATATCATGCAAAAAAATATTTTTTATATTCAAAGTATTTCTACTCACTCAAAGTGTTTGTTTTCTGCGTAATTGTGCCATTCTTGCGAGAAGAAATGTTGTTTGTAGATCGACCTGAAGATAATCAATGTAGAGTTCCATATCTACTTTAAGGTCTTTACTAGGTGAAAGAAGGACAAAAGTGTTGAAATCACCAAGCTTTCGGCAACATTATGTTGCCATCATCAGGGCCTATTTATTAAGAAACTATACATAATTAATATACATTTTAACAATCAACAATCAAAAACATCAGTGCATACTTTCCCAAAAAAGAACAGAAAAAATTTTCCCATAGGAAAAAAGAAATGCAATGGTTTAGGTTATGAAGCACATGGCCAGCATTCGGTTATATATGGTGAACAAGCCATCTATGTAAAGTAAATTAATGAGTAATTATGACATTAATGATTGACAAAAATAATAACTTAATATATACAATAACATTTTTTATATAAAATAAATTACCTCACTAATAAATAGGCCCTGTTGATGGCAACATAATGTTGCCGAAAGCTTGGCGATTCCAACACTTGTCCTTCTTTCACCTAGAAAACACCTTAAAGAAGATATTGAACTCTACTTTTTAAGTAGATTTTAAAAAACTTTTTTAAAATAATGTTTGCCATTATAAATGCATAAAATGATCAAATATATTCACCAACTTGAGTTCGGTAAGATTGGCCAATACACATAATTTGGTTCGATAAGATTTTTGTTATTCATGTTTTATAATTGTCAACATTAATAAAATACAGCTGTGGCCCGCCGTAAAAATCGACAAATATCGTCGGCAACTAATCACTGTACGGTAACGGTTGGAGCACGGTCAGTACAACCCGCCGAGTGAGTGTGAATAGAACCCTCTTTTTAGATCCTGTAAAATCACTGGTCTTAATCAAACTATAATCGAATAAATTGTGTTCTGCATTAAAAATTGTGTCGTTAATATTTTGGCTTAGAACAAAAATCTACAATTAAAATGGGAACAAATTAATAATTAGCAATTCAAAATAATTATTAATAAATAAATTAACGAATCTATAAAATCTTCATACAATTCAAATAATTTTATTCAGATATTTTAAACTTTTTAAGTAGATTTTAAAAACTTCTTTTTAATAATGTTTTCCATTATAATTGCATAAAATGATCAATTATATTCACCAACTTAAGTTCTGTAAGATTGGCCAGTACACATAATTTGGTTCGATAAGATATTTGTTATTCATGTTTTATAACTGTCAACATTAAAATAATACGGCTGCGGCCTGCCGTAAAAATCGACAAATATCGACGGCAACTAATCACTGTACGGCAACGGTTGGAACACGGTCAATGCAACCCGCCGAGTGAGTGTGAATATCTTCGAAGCAAATTAATAGAATAACATTTTTGGCTTTGTCACTGCGTAGTGTAAATCGACCTTTAAACCGCATATAAGACACGTTGACAAATGGCTGACGATGGACGGACTAATTTCTACCATATTAGTTACATAGACATAGTGAAATCATCGCAACATTCAGTTCATAATACAAGAAATTTAATCGGGAAATATTTGCCTTGCACCTGGCACAAAAGATTAAAAATTATCAGTGGAATTTCACAGGACCGCGTAACGCAGTTGCGTTAATAAGGGAGAGAGCACGCATTTAGTAATTTGACTGAACAGATGGTAGTTGTCGTAGCGGGTGGCATCTGGCGAAGTCTTAAATCTCGTCTTTCACGGTTCCCAACTGACATTACTGCTACAAATCAAATTAATTAACCGTGTACAACTGGGTTAGCCCAGTTATTAAAAATAACGGTCGGAGAAAAGACATTGGACAAAATTGTACTACGACAAAATAAACAATGGACTAAGGCAGGCGACTAATTACAACTTATTGAAGCAATAAGAGATTATTAAAATAAAACTACCTTGTTGTTTCATTTTGTACGTTTTACTGAGGTGTTTTCAATTGCTAGTACTACCACTTTACCACGGCATATCCCAAAATTGGTAGGCAGAAACTGATGAAAAACTTCTTTTTTCCCCTTTTAATTTGTAACTACGAATTTCTTCCTTTCAATCGAAACTTTGTCGCAATCTCATCTAATATGCTTCTTCAAAAATGAAAATTTATGTTAGTAAGTCGTTCAATGGAAGTCTATCACCCCCTGCGTGCATAACAGTTCGGTTGTTTCATTCAGCTCACTCCATCTGTTGAATTGGTTTAGTTTCAATCCATCAATTCAAATGATTGGAACAGAAAAACACTAGATAAATTTCAGGGACTAAAGCGGAATATGGCATATTAGCTATTTTCGGTTCATTAATCTAGTGGACTTAAGCTCAACAAAAACATGCTATCAAAAAGTAGGAAATGTGCAAAGATTGATAAATGTATCCATCACAACATCACCCCATCAGCTTCCCTAAAAACACTATTCTATTTATCTCCATTGAAAACATTTACAGCATGTACCGTGAAAACGTCAATACTTCAGAAGGTACCTATTAGCTGTAAGAACAGTTAAACCAGTTGCCTTTTGAAAACATGTACATATTTGGAAGCAGCACTGCTTCCTCTTCAGCTCTTCAGCATGCAGAAAAAATCCTAATCATCCCCAACTAAAATGTCTGTGTTGTCCATAGTCAAATTTTCAATTGTAAGCGAGATATCGAAATTTTCGTGTTATTTTCACCTTTTAAGACTTTTTCCCATAAAACCGCGGTATCTCAAAAAATATTGGTCCTCCTGTAAATTTTATTAACTAAACGGAATGAACTTTTACGTTTTTTCAAAATTCTTGCCTATAGATTGTGTTGGGTCAGTATAACAGGTTGGGGTAGTGACAGTCATGGCGCTTACATAAACTTTGCCTCTACTAATGAGTTTTTGACATATGTACCTAATTTCTCACAGGCCAGTTATCACGAGTGTAAAATTATCGCTTAATTGTTAAACGTTTAAAAAAATTAGACATTAAGATGGTAAAACTTTTATCAAAAAATTATGAAATTAATGGAAAATTAACAAAAAAGAAGGATATAAAAAGATTCTTTGGTATACAATGCAACAAAAGCTTCTAAACATTAAATGTTCATCATTTCATCCTGCTTCTTTTCCCCCATAAGAGACCAGGATTCCAGAATCCTTTCCAAGGGGTAGGTAAACTTTGGTAAACGAACTTAAAAATGATATAAACATAAAAAAATGACTGAATTTGTAAAAATTCTGGTGTGTAAAATTTATGATGACCTCCCTAGTATTACGTATTAAGCATAATAAACAGTGGTGTTCTCTATTTCTAAAGACAAAAACTTCTTCACTTAGACTAAATCCGAGGGTTGTAATTGCGTGTTTTCCTGTTGTCACTTGTGAGAAATGGGGTCGGGCGTTGTCGTGTACCAGAATCGGCCTTCTCCGATCGTCCAAAGACGGTTTCAATAATGGCAATTAATTAAGGTTTTTAGTTGAGATGAAAAAAAGTTAATGGCACGAGAGGGATTCGAACCCGCGAGGTTCGGCTAGATACGCCGCTGCTCTACCACTTGAGCTATCGTGACCTCGATCCATTCGGACATCAACTCCCCATCTCAACCCCACCTTACGAGTTTTCTCTCCTTTTGCCATTTTTTTTTTTCATCTCAACTAAAAACCTTAATTAATTGGTCAAGCGGACCACGAAATTAGTGAATTTAATGGTTTCAATAATGCCATTCAATGTTCCTGGTGCATTGCTTCAATGTGAGAGCGATACATTTCGGCATTGATTGTTTCGTCTGGATTCAACAAGCTGTAGTAAATCAGCCCAAATGAAGCCCACCAAAGAGCTATCATCACTTTTTTGATAAGTTGGGGGGTTTTGAAAATCTGATGCTGCTTCTCCGTTGTCGAGCCACTGTCCAGAACGTCTACTGTTATCGTAGAGACTCCATTTTTTATCACAAGTAAAAATTCTATCCAGAAAAGGTTCGTTTCTGTTTCGGCAAAGACGTGAGTAAACTTCATAATGATGATTTTTTTGGCGGTCTGTTAATGCATGAGGAACCCAACTTGCGAGCACCTCTCCAATTGTCTTAAGGTGGTCAGAGACGGTCGATTTCCTCAATGAAAGATTCTCTGAACGTTCTCCAGCAGTTGTTCGGGGATTTTCTTCGACCAAAGCTCGCAGAACATCATCTTCTAGGGAAGAAACCTTTCCACGGTCTTCTTAGTCTTCAAGCTGGAAGAGTCCCTCTCGAAATTTTTTCAACCATCTCTGAAAGGTGCTCTCACTCACACTGCCATCGCCCCAGGCTTCATTAATGTTTCTGGGGTTTGGGCACAGTTCCAACCTAGTTTAAACTCGTAAAATGAAATTACGCGAAAAGCACGCGTTGACATCTTACAATTACTAAAACTGAATTATTTCCAAGTAACGAAAGCTACTGAGGTAAACAAACATTTTTGTTTGGAAGAGGATCAAAATGTGTTGACATTCGTAGAAAAGAATAACCTAAATAGTTTATTATATTGAGGGATAATTGAAAGAAAACATGATAACCTGCATTTTTTTCCGATTTGAACAAAACCATTACATGACGTAAGACTTCACGACTCCTTGAAGCTAAATTGTCGCACTAATATTCATATATATATATATATATATATAATGTTCATCAAACGTAAACACTTTATGATATAGAGGGGTAATTGATAGAAAACATGAAAACCTTCATTATTTTCCTGATAACCCAATAACTAAGTAAAAACAACTAAACGTTTTAGGGCATAACCTATCAGCTCTCCCTCTTTAGTCGTCTTTGGAACGTAAAATATCATTTAATGTTATTACTACGTACAAGAACTATTCAGAAAACGTATTTGAAAACCCGTATATGACCTTCCTGAATACATTTAGCAGATGGAATCTTATGACTATCCGAACTTTCTTCATAGCATATTAACACATTTAATACAATTCAACTGAATGGTTGTTTTAAACTGAATCAATTACTCTGCTAAATTGAGACTCCAAATTTAAATGGTCTCTGTCGTTCACTAGTTTTTCTGCTCATTACTTTATTTGCCTTATTTTTAATTTCACTAATTTCGTGGTCCGCTTGAACAATTAAATCATTACAATTAATTAAGGTTTTCAGTTGAGATGAAAAAATGGGTTTCCTTCGCTTCTTTGCAGAATCTGCACTTGCCGTATGGGGTTATGCCAATCTTCAGATGTTCATTTAGTGTACAGTGTCCTGTTAAGAATCCTGTTAGATAGAAAAGGCGTTGAATAACGAAGAAAATTAAATTTTCCGAGTTTGGTCCAAAAATGAGTCGGTCTGACCTTCTCAAGGAAAATGCGGCCGGCAATCAATGGAGGATGTACACGCGATTCGTACTGTCGGGAATATACGCGTCGCCACTTCTCCACGGATCGTTATCGTAAATTATTCCAACTTATTGGACGGCTTCCGCCGGATGTGGGCTGAGTTTCCGTGGAAAGATGATGCCCGTCAGTTGCGCGGTTACACCTCGTGTGGACTTTCGACAGAATTTTCCTCTTATCCAGTAATCAAGCAGTCCTCGCGATTAAAATTCTTGTTTCATTCCCGTGTAATGTGTTTATGTATCATAGACCATTAAATTTCTAATGGATTTGCAATTATACGTGTCAGTGAAGTCAGCTTTAAATTGCTCAAGGTTTTAAAAATGGCAAAAAGGCGTGAAAGTTCAAAAGGTGGGGTTGAGATGGGAAGTTAGTGTCCGAGTGGATCGAGGTCACGATAGCTCAAGTGGTAGAGCAGCGGCGTATCTAGCCGAAGATCGTGGGTTCGAATCCCACTCGTGCCATTGTCTTTTTTATCTCAACTAAAAACCTTAATTAATTGTTTTAAAAACAGTTCGATAAAATAATAGATGAGCAAACTGCACTTGTATAAATAGCTAGAAAATTAGTGACATGTCCTTTCGAAACAATCGCTCCCTTCGTCTAAATAGCAGCATACCTTTGTCAGGAAACTCTAACTGTGGAGAGCATAATTACGATATGTACCTACCTACATACCTTTTCGAAAGTCCGATGTTAAGGTGATGTTCAATGACTTCTATAACTGGGTGTCTGTTTCCGGGCTGTCCACGTGATCGGCCTGGTGAACGCAGACATGCTATATTTCCGCTTGGCTTCCCTCCCAGAATGGTCGAATGTCACTTTTCAATTATTTATTTTGGCTGTCTCTGTCAGTCACTGTACAATCTCGTCAACTGCGGTGCTTGCCGTGCGAAATTATCGTGTGTAATTCTTTTGGTTAGACGTAAGTCCAAACGACAGGATTTCTAGGAAACGGCCTTCACCTTCTCACACGAGAGTGGTCAATGTGCACTCACTTAAGTTTAATGTCATTATTTTTCCATCTTGTCATTACAATTAAAATTATATCGTCGCAGAAAGGTTGACAGTTTTCTTTAAACATATAGTCATGAGTGTCTATTTAAAATGTCACCATACAGCAGCATTGCAGTATTGAAATAAACCCATCACTGATGATAATGAAAAGATGAAACGCGACTATCATACAAAACGCGAGAAAGGGCAGACCAAAATGACAGAAGAATTACCAATGAGAGACATCGAAGAAATTTCACAGAATTGCATAAAAAATCTCAAATTCAGCAATCCTTTTAAAGCTCGTAAAAACATATACGTTTATTTAATCACAAAAAAATAAGAAGGCTTTGGATTTTAGTGTCGTTATCGATCTAGGTAGCCCAATTTAGCTTTTTACTCAGAGAGCCTTTTACTCAGAGTCCCGTCCGTTGGTAAAACTTGTCAAAACAGTGTGGTTGTAGACATGGACCTCGACCGGACTGAAATCGCGATCAGAAAGCGGGCTTGTCTGACATCTGGCGTAAATACAGTGTGTCAAATGCAATTCTCGTTAGTCGGTTGTTTGTTTAGCTTTCCCACACGAACACTATCATTATATAGATAGCCGATGTTCGCGGACCTCCGTGATTATACATATTTCAAAACGGAGGATTCCCGGTTAATGGAACGGATATCGTGTCCTCCCGAATCATCTCTCGATCTGTTCACATCCCCTCCGGGCTGTGTCAACGTCTTCCGTGTAGGATGCATGTGCGTGCTTCCCCTCGTTCCGATTATAAGGCCCAATTAGGCAGACGGAGTTTAATTTCGACCGTGGACGAGTGGTTATGACCACCTTTCAGAGGGTATGCCAAACCTGGAAGCGAAATAACACTCTTCCAGGCATTCCTAAAATAGAGGAGTGCCAGCTCGCATTTCTTCTAAAGTTTAATTTTTCAATCTTTGACCCAGCGAGTACACGGTTTTGAATAATGCTTTTTCCGAAATTTTGATTTCTTAAAAGATATTCGTAGTTCTATTGAAAATAAAGAGATTCATTGAGAATCCCCTCCTCCACTCATGAACGAGAATTTCAGCAGAAAAAAGACCATATCGGTTAATCCGACCTCGTCCTCGCGAATGTATAATAAATCATTCGTAATGGAAACATGCCGGAGCGTAAAAATCCACATTACCATTTTTCGGCATCCCACGTGTACTGTTGATTAATATTCGGGGTAGTGGATATTCGGTGCGCCTCCGACCCCCCGCAACACTCGTATAACGCCGCTGATTATTTTCCATTGGTCAACAAATGCAAAAGGAAGAACGACGTTTCGAACCTCGTTACCTCAGCCCACGTTGTATCCCCTGCCAAAAATAACGATAACTGTTGTTTTTTTCACTAGGAACCCTTGAAATGGCTTTACAACGTGACCACATGATATTACCCAACTCACGTAAACCTTTTTTGGAGTGATACGTTTAATCGCGACCGTGTGGTGTTCACGACTCAAAAACGTTACGGCGGAATGAGATTTATTTCAAATACGTAAAAGTTTGATTCCCGGTCCACCCCAGTGATATGGTCACATTACATATTGAGTAAACCTGGAAAAAGACAATACCTGTGAAATTATTAACAAGGGGGGTAAATTCTTAACATTTATTGATATCGAAATTATAAATGATGGGGTGAGTGAGGAGATCAATCCTTTTTTAAAAAGATGGTTCCTACTCACATTAAGCTATTTCGCAATGATCCGGATTTAGAGCCCTTTAGCTCATCGTCAGGTTGAAGGGTTTCCACAAACACGTCTTTCAACATGAATTGCAGAAGTGAACCCGCTGATACCCCCGCCAACGCGACGTTCCAATGAGGAGCTGGGTTTTTAATGGCGCTCAATTTGAACGTGAACAATTGTAATAGTAAATACTGTAAGAAATTAATTGTAAATTAGTGATTAAAGATTAAAAAAAAAAAAATAATAATAATTAATAAAAATAAAAAATAAAATAATTAGAATAATACCTTAACATTATTAAATTATTATAAAAAATAATAACAATTAGAATAATTAGTTTAATTATTTGGACGTTTAATATTATTTATATACATATTTAAAATGGGAGGTAGATCAAAATCTGTTATATTATTAATGCATTTATCACCATGCTCAATTTTACATTTTTTAATTTCAAATTTCTCAAACCAATCTAGTTATCTCCTTTTGTTGAAACTATGAAACACTGTTGTATTTAAATTCGAATGGAAATTATGTTTTGTTTCTTTTAGATGGTCCTTGAATTCCGAAAATTTGTTCGACTTAGGCAAATGTTCTTTTACTCTCGTTTTTATTTCTCTACCGCTTTGACCTCTATATTTAATATTACAGTCATTACAATTGAGTTGGTACCCCGCTTTTTGTCAAGTTGTCTACCTTGTCTTTAGGTTTTGAAAGGATGTTTTTTAGTGACCCCGTACTTCTATAAGCTATTCTAAAACCTTGTTTAAAAATTTTACTAACTTTTTCCGATAATTCACCAATGTATGGCAAACAACGGAAACCTAATTCTTCATTTATGGTGGGGTGGCTGAGTCCCATTGTAGATTCTTTTAACTATTGTAGTAACCTATCAATAAATATTTTTATTTAATTTAAAAAAAAAAAAAAAAAGGATTTATTGATATCTACCATTTTTTGACCGGTGTTAAGACTTAAACAAAAGAAGGTAGCCTAAACAATAGAAAGTAATAATTGATAAATGGAGATGTAATTATCCATTAAGAGCATATGAAGGTAGAACATGAGCACTTAATGGGTAATTAATAATCCTTGTTTCCGTTGGTCGGTGACGTGTAAAGGTCATTTTCCCTCCCCTTCTTTATACCATTCGAACCTTCTTCCTCTTAAGTCCCTCAGATCGTGAAATATTAAAAACGATAAAAACAACCAAAAATCAAAACGACTAATACCTTTCACTTATTGAAAATCACCACGACTATTCTTTCCTGGTCAAAAACAGAGACAGGCGGACATATACATATTTGCTTTCAACATCCCCGATAATCACACCCTTGTCCGTCGGTCGTTCTGTTCTAGAGATCGGTCACGGTCGTCGAGGTTCACATGTGTCCCTGCGTCCGTTTAGTCACACCTAACTAGCGGCCCTCTTGAAAGAAGAGGCGAGGAAATCTAGGGATTTCACGGAAACGGATTAACACAAAATTCATTGCCCTTTAAACAGCCTCCACTCAACCAACTGTGCCTCTCTTATTTCGTCTCCGATCGAGGTGCCTGTTATCAGTGACGTTTGCCAACCCGCGAATTCCATTAGTTTTGTAGCAAATTTTTATGCGAGGCGTTTAGTTTGCATATTTTTCATGTAGTTACTCTTTAGCAAGTGTTTCCAACACATGGAATTAAGTACAAGATGGCTATTGTCGGATTCTGTTTTGAAGCCATGAAACGTGTTTGATTGATCCCGTCATTTAATATTTGAAATAGTACGAGCTGCCGTTTTCGCATGTCCGAATAAATTAAAGATTACTAGAAGGAGTAAAAGAAATTTCGTGGGTTGACCGGCGAACACCATTAACAGGGGCTGTGATAAAGAGTGAAGAACAATTTGTTGCCCACGCTCTGGCAGATTAGGCGAGTTAACAGTGTTTATAGAGTAGCGTGCATGACGAGGTACAAGTCAATCTGAAATCTTGACCCACGCCCCTACAACGGCTGCGACGACATGGAAAATCGCGTACGCGCATTCGTGTGACTAAAAGGCGTTAGTTCGCCTATAATTTCTATTATTCAAATCCCCCCGATCTCGGGAACTTGTGAACATTCCGATAAGAAATGCAAATTAAACGATGATTGTCATCTAAATACACAGGTTCGATAATTTTGCACTTCGTGGATAATGCCAAGTCGCAAGTCCACGTATTTCAACCGGCTTTGAACTAAACATTGAGTAATTACTCAATCTTATATGCTTTCCCAAGTATCCAAGTAAGACAATCTCCACCGTTTCTTTTTTATGTCTGCGGAGTAATGAATTTCGCCGTCTTCACTTGTGGGCTTGTCATAAATCAAATAAACTGCTTAAAAATGTATAGGGATATTGCCAATTTTGTAGTATTTACTTTTGCTAGGATTTGTATATTTTTTATATAAATTGCATTAAAAGTTATTAGAAATTATTATATTTTTTCTCTAGTTTTCGTGTTCCGCTTGACCAACCAATATCATTCAATTAATTAAGATTATTAGTTGGGATAAAAAAATCAGTGTCACGAGCGGGATTCGAACCCACGATCTTCGGCTAAATACGCCGCTGCTTTACCACTTGAGCTATCGTGACTTCGATCCGCTCGGGCACCAACTTCCACCAACTTGAAAAATGGCAAAAAGGAAGGAAAATTCAAAAGGTTGGGTTGAGATGGGAAGTTAGTCACTAAGATCCACTCGGACACTAACTTCCCATCTCAACCCCACCTTTGAAATTTCCCTCCTTTTTGCCATTTTTCGAATCCCGTTCGTGAAACTGACTTTTTTATCTCAACTAAAAACCTTAATTAATTGAATTATATTTTTTAATGATGGAAAATTTGCTTAAGTGATTTTGAAAAATAACAAATGAAATGTTTTAATTCCATAATTTTGTTTATTGGACGCCGCAATTTTTTAAACAATTAATACCGTGTAAATGTGTGGTGATTAGTGACCGTTAATCGATAATTATTCAGAAATCGCGATGCACCACCAGACCGCCTCTCACGATTTGTGAATAATTACCGTGTATAATGTCTCTGTTAGCTAAAACCTCTGTACACCTGTTAGGCATACTGTTAATGAGGTTTTTACTAATATCATTAGAAATTTCACTCCATAATGTTGCAACGCTGCACTCAGTTGTTGCAGGTCAACTGGCTGCGGGTGGTTATCGAAAAACCGTCTCTGCGACGCATCTCACATGTGCTCAATGGGATTGAGGTCTTGAGACAACGGGGGAATGTCTAAAAGACGGGAAATTCCCAAGTTGTCTAAACTTGATTAAAAATTTACTGTCGTCTAGAAATCGAAAAACCGTACCAATGAGATCCCTGGTTTGAGGGATGTATTTCTCAATAATTTCTTCGACATAAGGGACTGAGGTGAGGTCGCCTTTAAAAATATGGAGTCCAGTTCTTCCTCCAGTGTAAATCCCAGCCCAGGCCTGAACCGCCTCCTTCCAACTGCACTGAAGGGAGCACGAACTGGGGCGTTGTACGCTTCCCCTGTTCTCGGTGGACTCTTCGGCGGCTGCTCACTACAGAGACAGAAAACGACTCATCAGTAAATATAACAGCGTTCCAAAAGGTGTTCTCTTTTAGGTGCTAGCTGCACCATATTCTCTTGAGTGGCTGGTGCCTAGCTGGTGGGTAACAAACGATGAGGTTTTATTGTCCGACTTGCCTCCTTCCCACATGGAAACTTCCTTAATGTTCAATAATGTAAAAGAAGGATTTAAAATTTTAGGTTTGATGTGGTGTACGATACTATGTTTTTATCTTTTTGTTCAAGCCTTTGAAGGGCAAATTTGCAATCGTTATACACTCTTCTATGTGGCTCGTATCTTTGATCTCGGTTTCTAAACTTTCTTACATTGAGGATTAGATGTTTTCTGCAACTGTTGTGGCTGTCTTACGTCGAATGGGAGAAAACTTCTTTCTCGATGGCGGCTCTTCATTAATAAAATAGAAGTGATCTCCCAATTGCGTATTCTCCGACTTGTGTCTCCGCCCTCACCCTCACTTTATCGACTAGTGCATCACTGAAGATGCCAAAAGCCGAAAATAATAGATGAATGTAAATTACCAAGACCCGCTATATCTCCCTGGGCGGCTGTGCGGGGGCGGCTGCCCGCGGCGTCGGTGGCACTCCATCTGTCTCACGGGGAAATAGGTATATAGCTAATGCCGAAAGGTTAGGCAAAAAAAAGTAAATTACCAAGTTACTTACATTTATTTAAAATTAAACCTGTATAATTATTGTACCTACTCGTCTGGCCTAGCACTTTCGTTCTGATTTGTAAAGACCCTCCTGAAAAGCGGATTTGTTTTACTGTTTTGACATCTATTTAGGCTCATAAATAACCCTTAATTAAAATTCTGCTAAAAAATTTCCTTTTTTTTAGATTTTTAGGCACGTCGTTCTGTAATGACATTCATACGTAGGGAAAGTAAAGCTAGGCAAACCAGCTAAACCTGCAGTTTACTCACTCAAATGTACGCCTGCCCATGAATTATGAAAAAATTTCTTAATTGTGTATTTGTACTTACTACCCCTTCATAAATTTTAAAAACTATTCTAAGGGGATAATATATAAGTTACTAAAAATTAAAATTTACATAGTATTTACTTGAAATTTATTAATTACATATCAAATATATTGGTAATAAGTATAAATTAGGCAGTTCAATAAATACAATTTAAATGTAAATATTTTTAAAGCATTTTATCATTATAAATCAAAGCTGATGTGTGATAAAAATTACACTATTTAACAATTCAATAATTATTTCTATTTTTCAATTAATTAATATTTATGAAAGGTATTGGTCCAGATAAAAAAGTCAGTGTCACGAGCGGGATTCGAACCCACGATCTTCGGCTAAATACGCCGCTGCTTTACCACTTGAGGCTATCGTGACTTCGATCCGCTCGGGCACCAACCTCCACCAACTTGAAAAATGGCAAAAAGGAGGGAAAATTCAAAAGGTTGGGTTGAGATGGGAAGTTAGTGCCCAAGCGGATCGAAGTCAAGATAGCTCAAGTGGTAGAGCAGCGGCGTATTTAACCGAAGATCGTGGGTTCGAATCCCGCTCGTGACACTGACTTTTTTATCTCGATCAATACGTTTCATAAATATTAATTAATTGAAAAATGCTAATTGGTCAATCGGACCACGAATTGTAATGAATTATTTCTATATTTACTTTTTCATTACAAATTATTTAAAAAATTCATATTCACTAATTACCACAATTAATAAAAAATATACCAAACAAAAAAAACGCGAGGGTGAAAATCGCCAAAAAGATGAATAAAGAAATTCCGTTGGCGTGCTATCCTCGATACCTTCAAATGAAAGTATTTTTGAGAAACAAAAAGATTTACCATAAAAAAATGTGTTTTTCACAATGTTATGTTAGGAAAAAATTACCTGAGAGGGGGGGGAAATTTGATTAAAAAATGTTTTTTTTATCAAAAAACGTCAAATAGAAAAACGGATTCCAAAAATACAAACCTCAAGACACCAATACCCTACAGCAAGCTTCGAAAACCGGCGTTTTTCTAGGCGTTGTGGAACAATGTCCACGTATGAGAAAGGGTTAATTGCGTCGTTATGAAACGTGCTGGAGAAATTTCCATGCCATACTGTACGTTTTCTCTTCAGACAGTTGATCCGTTCCCAAAGATTAAAGTTAAAATATTTAAAAACAATCGTTATTTAACTTATATAGAACATAAGACTTATTACAATGCGATTTGAGTTCTAGCGGTTTTCAATTAGTGTTATCAATGGAAGCCGGTTCATCTTTTTATAATAGTTGACGGGGGTCGTAAATTTTTATTTTTCGGATGATTTAGAAGGAGGGGAGCCGACACCCTATCTGCTCCGAGTTGTGATAAGGGGAAGCAATTCGAATTCTATTTTCCGGGCATTGGACAGAATGGTCTGAGGGGTGTGAGACTGATGAAGTAGGGAGGAAATGGAGTAACTGAGCCGAGACGATTCGACCATCGCTTGTGGGGGGGGGGTCTGTCGAATTGGGTGTTCGGCATGAGTCAACGTTATCGGATATGCCGAACACAGGCGGTAAACTGTCGTTTTAACATCTCCTTTGGGCCTCATCGGTCGTAGATAGTCGAACAAGGTCGGTGATTATAGTAATGACTTGATTTTCAAAATATTGAGAAGAGCGTCGGCACTAGAGATGAATGGATGCATGGTCATTCTTCAGAGTGCAAGGAAGAATATACGACGAAAACCACAAGAAATAAGTAACATTCAAAATTTCTTGCTGAGGCCTGCGAAACGGTTTACTTATAATTTGGCCGTTTCCTGCCCTCCTGTTCCGTCCATCTTGTCAAACGATAAAATTGACGTCATTCATTAGGTGAAAAGATTGAAGTAAAAGTTTGAGACTGTCTCCATCGCTCTTCGTTAGCGATATTGTCCTGATTGGTTGGTTTTGCATGTCTGTGGTGGGATTAGTCTAGCCAGGAGCTGTTTTGTTTTTATATATTGAGTTTACTAGTCTTCATACTCCGTTCAATTGGATGATTTGTTCCTTTTATCCTTAAACATTTTTAAATCCTTTGTATAAACATCTTACGAATTGCACTTTTCTTAAAATTTCCTGTCTTATATTCATTTTATACTCTATTTTTAACTTTTCTTCGTTAAGAGTGGCTGTGGCCGCAATGGAGGCGAGGACTCATCAATGGTCCCAGGTTCTAATCCAGCGACCCCTGAATACTTACTAGGCCTTTCTTAAAAACACCTGCACCCCTGGGTTTATGTATCCTCGTAGATAACCAAAGACATCGGCACATCCGTGGTGATGTAAAGGTTTAGCCCGTTTATGGTATAGCCACTTCGGTAGGACTTTTCTCATACCCAAGTACGAAGAGGCACCAAGGACAGTGCTCACTTTTATAAGAAATCACGCACTTTCCAAGGTATGGCTATGAGCTATAATTGTCCCAAAATAGACCTGCTTAGGTCGCAGTGGAGACAAGAACTGTCTTCTGCATCAACCACCCAAAAAATTAAAAAAAATGTAAAAAATCCTCGTAAAATTTTCTTCGACCGCTCGTCGTTCGCGGAGCGACCAAGTTGAAGTGAAGTAACCCGTCGTCCAGTTACCGCTTTTTTTTTTAATTTCTCCTGGTAAGGTAAAACAACTACTATATGTAACAATTGTGACTAAGCAACCAATAAACGACAAGACGGTACATTCACAAGCAGTTCAGCACCTTCTAGACCAATGGCGCTTCAGTCCATCTCATCAATTTCTCAGCCGTCAACTTCCAAAGCACCATACATAGTAGTCCCCCCCCTAAAGGGATCCGTTCATCTGCCTAGCAGACGAGGAAATCAACCAGCTTTTCCATTCGATTTGTGTTCATATTGTACATTCCCTTCTCGCTATATATTTCACTCAAATTAGAGAACTCTACCTACACTAATAAACTGTTTGTTGGATGAATCGGTTTTGAGCGATGGTTTTAGAACTTGGTCACGTACCTACGGATGAAGAAAAGTGTTATTAGAGCAGTGATAATGCCAGTTCTAACTATGGCCTGGGAAGTCGCCGGAGAGATCCGTTTATTAGTTAACGGCTTGGGTTGCCGGGGGTGGTCGTAATAGCC
The DNA here is from genome assembly GCF_000648675.2 of Cimex lectularius. Taxonomy (NCBI): domain Eukaryota; kingdom Metazoa; phylum Arthropoda; class Insecta; order Hemiptera; family Cimicidae; genus Cimex; species Cimex lectularius. The sequence continues at coordinate 382,547 of NW_019392633.1, read as the reverse complement.
AAGGAGCCACCTCGCATACCAAATACTTGGCAACATATGCCCGCTTTTCCTAAGCGCTCACGCCCGTCCTCGTCCGACATCAAAAGCTCGCTTACGACCACCGTCGATTTTTCAGTTGGAACGGGCCAGCTTAGCTCAGAATTATTCATTTCCTTGACCCGCGCTGAAGAATAGCGCGTCAAAAACAAAATTCAACTAGGCGCCACGACGCTGGAGCCATTTAAAAATCGTTTTACCTTAATCCTCGCCTGATTTGTCGCAGTCATGTTATAAACATCTGAGCCGGACTCGGGATATGATAAACATCACAAATTAGTCCGTATTATGATAATCTCGATGGCAGACTAACATTAGTCGTCTTTGAGTACCAGTTCGGGACATTACCGGCGGGAAAACATTAATTGAATGAATTTGTAGATTAATCGCCCAACTTCCAGTAGCTGATCGAGGCTATTTGTTTCCAAAGTAAACACGTTGTTTAACACGATACACGCTTACTCATAAACCTCTACAGCCCAATCCGTGGGAAAGCAAAACAATATCGAATATCAATCCGATTTTCAAAATTATCAAAATCATTTACGACAATTAAAACTACTCAAAAATGAAAAAAAAGTTTATCAATTATAAACAAACTTGTAAATTAAGCTGAAATTATTAATTTCAAATTGTATTGAAATAATTTTTTTTTTAAACCAATAACAAGAGTTTTATTTGCTATTCTATTCTCAAATATCGTGAATAATAATAAATAAATAATAATAATAAATCGTCCACATAACAAGCTAAGCCAAGGAGAAGCACGCTTTCCAGAAGAACTTTATTAGTAATAGGAATAACATACATTTTACGGAATTAATCTAATATGCAAAATTGTTTAAATATTGAAATATACAATATACAAAATATAACAATATAAAAGCAAAACTAGAAAAAAAGGAAAATTACTTAAGTATTAACAATATGTAAAGTAAGAAAATAGCTTAAAAGTATGTTTCATGTAAATATAAAATATATAAATAACTCATCCGGATCGTGGGTTCGAATCCCACACGTGACACTAATTTTTCAACTGAGCCCTACTTTACATAAAAAATAATAATTTGTTTACTTGATTTAACTTGATCCGACAATTATTATTGTACGATACTTAATACACAAATGTGTGGTGATTAGTGACCGTTAGTCGATGATTATTCGGAAATCGTGAGATGCGTTAGGTGTGATGTAGGTTTCAGAAAAACATTTTATTTATCGTGCCAACGTTTCGATCTTTATTGAGATCATCCTCAGGGCCTGTGATTTACAAATATTGTTTAAATTTAACAATACACGTAGGATGTGGAACAAAGTGAATTTATACAATGCAAACAATATTTTTTATATTCAATCAAAGTATTTCTACTCACTCAAATTGTTTGTTTTCTGAGTAAATACTTTGATTGAATATAAAAAATATTTTTTCATTGTATAAATTCACTTTTTTCTACATCCTACGTGTATTTGTTAAATTTAAACAATGTTTGTAAATCACAGGCCCTGAGGATGATCTCAATAAAGATCGAAACGTTGGCACGATAAAGAAAATGTTTTTCTGAAACCTACATCACACCAGACCGCATCTCACGATTTCCGAATAATATATAAAAGCGTAATTAATTGAAAAGAATTTATTTGGTCAATCTGACCACGAAACCTAATAAAATTTTGTTTTATTTTTTGTAATTATGCTAATAAATTTTTCCTTTACGGGTTGAAAACGATTATTGTCGGCTATTCATAAATTTATAATTTATGTTAGCAAAAAAAAATCGATCGATTTCAATGATAATTCAATTAAATATGAATCGAATAAGTGAATCGTAAGACAACAAAAGTCGGAAAGTACAAGAACAAGAAAACGAATCAGAAGAACTTATTAATACTAGGAATAACATACATTTTACGGAATTAATCCAATTTGCAAAATTGTTTAAATATTGAAATATACAGTATATAAAATATAACAATATAATAGCAAAACTAGAAAACAAAGGAAAATTACTTAGCATTAATAATTAACACAATTACACGATTTACAGAATAACACAATTACTAAGCATTATCATGTATTGTAAAGTAAGAAAATAGCTTAAAAGAATGTTTCATATAAATATAAAATATATAAAACCTTAATTAATTGAAAAGAATTTATTTAGTCAGGCGGACCACGAAATCTAATAAAATTTGTTTTAATGTTTGTAATTATGTTAATAAATTCCTCCTTTACAGATTGAAAACGAATATATTATTTTCGGCGATAAATTTATAACTTATGTTAGCAAAAAAAATCGATTGATTTCAATGATAATTCATTACATATGAATCGAATAAGTGAATCGTAAGACAACAAAAGTCGGAAAGTTCAAGAACAAGAAAACGAATGTAATGCTTAATTAATTAATGACGACATTGATTTCTTACTTTAAGCGGAGAACTAAAATACGTTATTGATGTTCATTTCTTTTGGAACTGGAATTGGAAACTTAAAAATACTTTCATAAATACTACAGCGATATTCTACTATACAGATGAGCCAAATTTGATATTCATAAATTTCTTACAAAAAGAAAAACTGTTTCAGACATCGCTTTTGACGATCATACACGGGCTGTTGAATTAAGGAAATATAATGATAACATTTCCTTAAAGTTAAACACGGCAAAAATAGGAATATTTATAGATGGAAAAAGACACACTTGAAATTTGCTGATGATATTCGCTGAGACAGCTGCCAAACTGGAAATATGCTAACGAACTAAATAAAGAAGGGAATAAAGCTGGACTAAAAATATGCGATAGCAAGACAGTACTACTGACGAACGGGAAAAGAGAATGTATAAGCCTATCAAATAGAGAATTGAATTATGTAGAAGAAACGGTATACTTAGGACAATTAATGAGCTTCAAAGAAAAAATGACAAAAGAAACCCAAAGAAGAATCTTACTATCGTGGAAAAAGTATTGGAGCCTGAAATACATATTAAAAAAAGAAAAAATACACCGTACAAAAAAGGAAGAATACTAGACACTTGCGTTACGTCAACCCTAACGTATGGTCTGTCTCTAACAAAACTGGATAGGTCTGCCACTCCACAACAGCCTGATGATATCTTGGGTGCCAGGGCACAGGGGAATTTTGAGTAACGAGAAAGCAGACAGACTGGCCAGAGGAGGATCTGCAAGGCCATAGGCCCCGAACCTATTCTTGGGATAACAAAAAACAAATATAGAATCCTCCATCGCAGAATGGATCCAAGCAAAACAAAAGGAGAAGTGGATAAACTCTAGCGGTGCTAGACATAGTAAACTTATGATGAAACAACTCTCACCAAGACTTGCAAAAGCTTTGCTGCAATTGGAGAGGGCCAAACTCAGAGGACTTCTAGTACGAGTGGTAGGACGTAGGTCTGTCTACCAGTCACTGCCATCTGAGAAAAGATCTACAGAACATGGGTATATACAATGAGGAGGAGGAAATAGCCACTCATATCATCTTCGAATGCGAAGCAACAGCTCAATGGAGGTTTAACCTAACGTACGGAAAAAACTTAGGGAATCAAATTGCAGCAGCGACAGTCAATGACGTGATACTTCTAAGAAGAAGGATTGAGTCTATTGACTGAACTAAGGAACTAGGAAGGTACAATAAGCCAGAAGGCTGCAGTGCCTGGGGAGTACTAACCTCGCTTGCTAGTGTCTTTTTCTACCATACCATACTGGTCACTCAAAGAACAATGGAGCGAAGCATGTTAAATATAAAAAGGAAGGACCAATGGAGAAACGATGATATTAGAAAAAAAACATATGCAAAAGACATAACTGCGAAAATTAGACTAATGAAGTGGATTGGGCAAGTCACGTGATTCGTTATCCAGATGGTAAATGGACCGAAAAGGCAACCAATTGGACACCACACGTATCAAAATACTAGGAGAAGAGGAAGACCACAGAAACGATGGGAAGACGATTTTCGGGAGTTTGCTTGAGGTTCACGGTGAATATTCACAAGAGATAAGACAGCTTGGAGGGAAAAGGGAGAGAGGCCTTCGCTCTAAATAGGGCCGGTTTATAAATGACTTTGACATGAAAGAAGAAGAAGAGGTAGAAGGGGAAGAAAGAGAAGGAAAAAAGAAGAAGAAAAAAAACTAAAAGAAAATCAATATTTTTTTTCTCTGTTTCAATTATGTACATATTATAAACCAATAAAAAAAGGCTTATTTATTTATTTAATGATAACATGATAACATAGTGTTAGCGTAAACGGTAACGTTAAATTGATTGAAGTGTGCATGCGCAGATTTAACGGAAAGCTATCTGAAATAACGTCCTACGCTATTTGTCTTAGAATAGCGTGCTTGTTAAAGTCAATGCGGTAGCCTTAGCGTACTAACGGCTTTAGAACAGGCTAAAACTGACGAAAACCCACTGATAGAGGAAATACTAGAGGTATTTGCCGAATTGAGGAAATGCGAAGTAGAGGTTCACTTCATATGGGTCAAAGCATACGATAGAAATAAATACAACAAGGAAGTAGACCTATTGGCAAAAGATGCTGCAAAAAATGGGAGCCCATTTAAATTGATAACAACATGCGATATCAAAGCACATATCAATAAAATGGCCAAACAGAATTGGCAAAAAGAATACGTCGAATCCAAACGAATTAAAGGGAAATACTATGCAAGAATACAACCCGCCATTCCCTACAAGCCATGGTTCCACATACTTACTAGACCAAGGAACTTTTTCACTACCATTATCAGACTTAGACTTAACCACAACCAACTTCCGCACCATCTAGCAAAAATATCCCTCATAGAAAACGCAAATTGCGACTGTGACGGAGAAACATATGCCGACCCGGAATATGTCATATTAACAAGCCCCAGCATAAACAAAGGTAGAGAGGAATTATATGAGAATTTAAGAAAGCACGGAGTAGCGTTCCCAACAAATATAGCAACTATATTGAGCGACACTAAAAATATTCCAGTATTTGACAGGTTAATGACCTTTATAAAAAAGAATGACATCAAAATATAAAAGACAACAACATGTAGTGAAAGAAACATAGTAAATTCTATAGACTGCTGCGTCGCCGAAGGAAAACGCATGGCCGATGCATTGATGCAAAACCAAGGAAAAAGAAAAAAAAGTCAATGCGGTAGTTTTTTGATTGATGTCCAACTTAAAAAAATAATATTATATGTGTACAAATGTACATAATAAAATTGTTTATTTTATTTTACAATTCGTACCAGTTTTCATGAATCACAACTCCAAAGAATGTATGTATATTTGATGTTGCAACATTAAAATTTTTAACTGTTTTATTTGCATATAAGGAGGTATGACAGCTAAAACAGCGACTTTACACATCTTTCCTTCAACAAAACCACAGCAATTGTGAAAAACAGACCCTTTGGTCGAACCGCCTAAATACAATTTAAAAGCTAAACTTCTAAGTGAATTTAATTATTAATCAGTATGTATATGGTTAACTAACCGCACTGTAATGTTTCAGTTTTTCGTAAAATGGTTAAGCTTTTAGACACTTTTCGTCCTCAATTTCATTTACAATGAATTGCCCTGTAATTAACGTTTACTTTGTACGTTAGAACTTCTTCAACTGTCATGCATTTGCCAAACTATCTTCAGCAATCAAGAGACAATCCATAGCAACCGTGCATTTGTTTACAAGTTTGCAGGATACGATTATAAGCTGAACCACACAAATACCCTAGGAAACTTAGCGTCAAAACGTCTTCAAATGGTGTCAACGTTGTTGGAATCGTCGTTAAATGTAACGGTAGCCTCGAAATAGCGGAAACGTTATGCAAAATCTTTTTATTATTTTGTTATGTTAGGAATATCGATGTTTAGAACATTGGAATTCAAAACTTTCCAATTACAGGCACAATTTGTCCCAATCCTATTCGGGAAACCATCTTGATAAAAGGGAATTTCCAATTAATCGGCGCCTACTTATCGGTTTTTGGCCGAAGAAACAATTAACACCCATTAGAGATGATAATTGGACGGCGTGTTCCCTTATGTATATTTCTCCGGCTAAAAGCGCCCGCGATAACATCGAGGAGGAAGGACTTCCTTTTGTCACTCCGCTTGTTTCCAGGTTCGACATAATTATTATGACGCAATTTACATACTACCTATACTCAACCGGACTTGTGAATTCTCTTTTTTCCCAGAGTACAACCGAGTGAAACGTGCGATGTCGAGATATCAAAGCGCCGACATTTTTTTTCTGCTATAAAATGTTTTAAAAGATAATTTTTCTTTATTAGCATAATTAAGAACGGGAACACGCACATAAATTAATATCTGATGAGCGTAAAACGAGTGTTTAATGTCATTGTCGCTAAAAAGAACAGTTGCTATCATCCTTTTGTTTTAAATAATTTTTTGCGGATGCAAATCAGCAATCAATGAATTGAAATATCACCAACGAGTCTCTCAACAAGGCCAAAATCAGTTTATTTACTTGTTCCAATGTTCCATTTTAGTTACGTACAAATCAATCCATTAATCATGATCAATCTTCAGAAATTGTTCGAGAGTGAGTGGAAGAGGGCGAATTTTTAGAAGTCATTTTAATTTGCTGAAATGGTGAGTATCGGTCTGGAATGAAGTATTTTTAGAAAAACGCCTTATTCATCCTTTGCAGACGTTTCGACCTTTATTCGTGTCATCTTCAGAGCCCGGGTGAATTACACACATTTCTTCCAAAGTCTAAACCCAATACCAACAGCCTACAAATCCGATGTAATTTATAAACAATTAATTAAGGTTTTTAGTTGAGATAAAAAGTCAATGGCACGAGCGGGATTCGAAAGGAGGGAAAACTCAAAAGGGGGGTTGAGATAGGAAGTTGATGTCCTAGTGGATCGAGGTCACGATAGCTCAAGTGGTAGAGCAGGGGCGTATCTAGCCGAAGATCGTGGGTTCGAATCCCGCTCGTGCCATTGACTTTTTTATCTCAACTAAAAACCTTAATTAACAAAATTCAATATTCAACAATAAAAACTATGGGGTTAGTTCGAAAGAAATCAAATCCACATGGTGTCCATTTTGTAAAGATATTTATTATAATCCTGGGCAACTTCCTTGAAGGCTTTTGGTCTCCAAAANCGAATCCCGCTCGTGCCATTGACTTTTTTATCTCAACTAAAAACCTTAATTAATTGTAATATATTAATTGGTCAAGCGGACCACGAAATTAGTGAATGTAATTTATAATTTATTCATTAATTGTATGAACTGTCCAGCTACATACATTGGATTACATCGCAATATCTTGAAAAACGGAAAAAAACATCTATGACTATAAAAACACGAAAAACTAATCCCGCACACCATTTTGAAAACACACACACACACGCGCGCGCGCGCACGCACAAGATACCCAAGGCCACTTTATATGGGTATGAAATACTTGATTCAAAATTTATATCATTTACATCTGTATAGAATTTTTTCCAATCAACATGTTTTGTAATTCACCGAGAACCTGAAGATGACCCGAATAACGGTCGAAACGTGCGCAAAAAATGAAAAAGGGTTTTTCTAAAATAATTCATTCCTGACCGCTCCTTACTATTTCAACAAATTGAAGAACCGGTCGCTAAAAATCATACACTTATTTTATAAAGTTTGAATATAAATAGAATCGCATAATTTTTTAAAATTATTTGTTTTAACAATTACTTTAAAATCAGGACACTCTTTTTCGTTCTCTGCAGTGATACAATTTAAATTAAAATTAAATAATGATAATATAGAAATTTTCTAAGGAGATCAAGCGTTCTTTGACCACGTTAAACTCGCAATTACGAGCCTTAAAAATTCATTTCAAATTCAAACTTTGAACCGTTCGACCTTGCTTATCATAATATTTTTTAACTGCGTTCATTTGTTGGTGTGAGATAACAAAAAAAGTTTTGATTAACTGAATTTAAAGTAGTAGGATAGTAAGCATTTTTGTATCCATGGGATCTTTCGTCTTAGACCATTATTGCATCGTTACTAAAGAAGTGATTAATTTTCCAACAGGTTTCGTGTGATTGCCCTCTGCCGGTGATGAAAATTGTACGTGAGATAACATGTACCCAGCCATGCAGAGATAGTACAAGATGAAATGATTGCAAACTAACAATGAAAGAATGTAACATAATAATAACACCCAGTATTGTTAAATTGCTCGGAAATAGGCAATTTTCTCGGTTTGATATCAAACAAGAAAATATTAGTCAATATCCATTATATTTCGTGGTCCGATTGACCAAATAACTTCGTTCCATTAATGGATCTTTACGTAAGGAATAGATTGAAATGAAAAAAGTCAGTGTCATGAGCGGGATTCGAACCCACAACTTTCGGCTCAATACGCCACTGCTCTAACCTCTTGAGCAGCGGCGTATTGAGCCGAAGGTTGTGGGTTCGAATCCCGCTCGTGACACTGACTTTTTTCATTTCAATCAATACCTTACATAAAGATTAATTAATGGAAATTAGTTAATATGTTTTTAGTTGTGCCTATTTAACCAAAGTATTGATTTAAATTGATTGAAAACTTTTAGGAAGTGTGGGCGAGATGAAAAATTAGTGTCACGCTTGAGGCGCATTTAATTTTAAATCATGAAAATATTATTTTTCTGAAATAAAAATCGAAGAAAACATCAGAGTATCAGTTGTGTTCTCGACGTACATAGAACATGAAATGTTTGCAAAATTCGTCTGATACATAGTTATGTTAGTGTTTTTTGTGTATTAAATAAAATTGTGAGGCAAAACTGACTTTTTTCCTAATTAACCTTCTGTTGTCTTATAAATGCGTATAGAAGAAGTTATGAACGTGATGGATGACTCAATAAATATGGTGTCTCCATATAAATGTACAACCATAAAAATTGAATATTTAAAGTAGCAGGTGTTCGCCGAGCGCAAGCATTGAAGTAAAACGATAATTGCTACGTTTATTAATATGAAAGTAGAAGTCGGATGTCCATCCAAAGCGAACGGGTTCATTAAATTTAACGTGAATTACGAGAAACAAGTGTTCTCCGACTGCTAAAAAGACAGAAGGGTATTCACGAAAACTGTCCTAATTGTTTTATGCACTTCGACTTGTGCTATGATCTGTGCAAATGTACAAATTTGAAACTCTTTTTCGGTGTGGTTTTAATTTACATAGTTTGTCGCTCATAAAAGAACGAAAAGAAGCAAACAAATTAAATTGAGAAAGTATCCAAAAATATGGTCGAGGCAGAATAAAAATCACAACCGATTTGTGTAGCACAATCACTGTTAAACAGTGCACTTTTTCATGTAAAAGAACTCATATGCGCAAAAATTCCTGAACACGGTGACATATTATATGAAAAACTCAAAAGTTCACTTATAATCGTTCTAACTTTTCTTAATAGCACAACAACAATTATCAAAGGATCACATGAATACTATAACAGTATCTTGATGTCACAAGACTTGCTGCTGGATAATAGAAGAAATAATTGATGTGCATATGGAGCAAGATAGATAGAGGTAGACAGACAGATAGATAGGGATAGATAGATAGAGATAGACAAATAGATAGGTAGATAGATAGATAGATAGATAGAGAGAGAGAGAGTGAGATAGTGAGGAAGAAAAAGTATGAAGGGGAAAGGAGGGAGGAACGGAAACATACAGAGCGAAGAGAAAGGCATAGATAGATATTTGATAGGTAGAGAGAGGATGAGAGAGAGAGAGAGAGAGAGAGAGAGAGAGAGAGAGAGCGAGAGCGAGAGAGAGAGAGAGAGAGAGAGAGAGAGAGAGAGAGAAACAATGTGAAAGGGAGAGAAAGTATGAAGGGGAAAGGAGGGAGGAACGGAAACAGACAGAGCGAAGAGAAAGGCATAGATAGATATTTGCTAGGTAGAGAGAGGATGAGAGAGAGAGAGCGAGAGAGAGAGAGAGAGAGAGAGAGAGAGAGAGAGGAGATAGATAGATAGATGGATAGATAGATAGATAGATAGAAAGAGAGAGAGAGTGAGAGAGAGAGTGTGAGAGAGAGGGAGTGAAAGGGAGAGAAAGTGTGAAGGGGAAAGGAGGGAGGAACGGAAACAGACAGAGCGAAGAGAAAGAGTTAAATAAATATTTGATAGATAGAGAGAGGATGAGAGAGAGAAAGAGAGAGAGATAAAGGGAGAGAGAGAGAGAGAGAGTGACAGTGTGAAAGGGAGAGAAAGTATGAAGGGGAAAGGAGGGAGGAACGGAAACAGACAGAGCGAAGAGAAAGTGATAGATAGATATTTGATAGGTAGAGCGAGGATGAGAGGGAGGAAGAGAGAGTGAGAAAGAAGATAGAGACAGACAGATTCAGAGACAGACAGATACATAGATAGATAGAGAAGTCAGGTTCGTATACACACCAAGCTTTTTTAAACCGTCCTCCAATTTCCCGGCGGCCACGCCGCACATTTAATAGATCGTGTTAAAACAAATGTTTGGTAGAGTATTTAGCCCGGAATGAAGATGGGATGGTAAAGCGTGCAGCTGTAGAAGAGCGGCAGGTGCGGGTACCGCAATTATCATAACTTGCTCCCTTCACCAAACGGTCACCTGTCACCTCGACGAGCAATTATGTTATTAAGACATCAATCGGAACTCCGTACAATTTGTCTCCCGAGTCTCCAACTATGTGCTATCGCCATAACAAATCGTCCTCTTTTATGGCTATTTCGTTCTTGCTACGGTTTGCCGATAGTAATTGATTACCATATTAGCGGATATCCTGTCTCCGACTTTGATCGAGTAGTTGTCAAACGACACCGGGTGGTAGTCGAACCTTTTAATGGTTTTTTTCACAAGCAAACGAAACATTAATAACCAATTAAACAGCGATAATGAAAAATTGTGCAATAGCTTCGGACGCAAGTTAACAAACTACCAATTGTTGTTTCAGAGAATCTTTTTGGATGGAACAAGACAAATAGAACAGAGAATACCCAGAAAAATGTATATGTATTTGCCATATGTATAAGGCCATTTGCTACAAGGCTTACTATAATTATATAGTAGCTAAATTGCTTTTAAAATAATTGTTTAGACAATATTAAGCTTAAGAACCCATAGGCATTCATGGGGTACTAGTCTACCCAGGCATTTACCCCCTCGGGTCTTGGTCGTCCACCCTGCATAACCATAGGCATTCTGACGTATCCAGAGCTAAATTAATTGGCTGATTGATATGTCAAATAATTCGGAGATCACCATTTTGAATTTGATGAATTGAAAGAATTTCGCTCTATAAGAGAGGAATTTCTCATTCATTTCTTTCTTTTCTAATAATTTTGAAGAACGTTTATTTTCGTTGGACATATTTTTAACAACCGAATTTTTAAAACAATCTAGCATCATTTAATAGTGAAGCTCTACGATGATAACCAAAATCGGGGAAAAGGTAAGTTAATTTTTTTTTACCCGGCCAATCGAATCGCAAAGAAAATCAAGACAAAAACCCGAGGAGAAAATCCGCAATCATCCGCGAGTGGTTTTACAATCAACAATTATAGAGCGGCGATTCTGTTCGGCTATTCAAAGGAATGCCATTTACAAGAGGGGGCGAAGGGCTAAGTTATTGTCTGAAGCTGCTACCGTAGCAGTGTACTGATTGCTTCTGTCCTTCGACAATCTTTACGAGTTAACCTCGGACCACATTCGCGATTGGTTACAGCGCATTCCCACTCAGTTGACCTTTACCGCCATCGACCCTCCGCACTGCTCTGTTCTCTGAAAGTCCTCAAAGATTTGGAATCGGACCAGCGATTGAACTCAAGCAATGCATCGGGAGAGGTAATCGATGACGCAATTGGCGAGTTTCCACTGGTCAGTTTGAGATGAATCATTCGATAAGGACGGGTGTAAAAGACCAGTCCAAATTGGCTTGGCAAAAAAGACGATGCCATGACAAACCCGTAATATTTTACTTTTTTAATGTCTTACAACTCACAGACGGATAGATCGCATAAACATACATATATACGTATCATGTATTTATTTTTTTCATATGAGCAACGAAGGACGTACTTAAGACAAGAAAGCACAATTTAAGCCGAGGGAGTGTGTGAATAAAGGCCGGAAATGTAAGGGAGTCCGAGGGATCTTAATCGGGGGGAGGTCAAATGAAGCTGAACAAAAAACCGCTCCCTGCCAGGTTAATCCGACAGGGGCATCATACATGCAGACCAAGATTAATTGATGATCATTACAATCATTTGACGCGATAAGATCTGTTGACGCCTGGGGAGCTGGATATCGTCTTGATGTTACGTTACTGCATCCAATTCACCGATCAGTGCTGCGTTTCGGTTGACTTTGACAGTATTTTATTTAATTAATTTAAAAAAAATTAAATCAAGAGGAATTAAAAAAAGTTGCTTGTATAATTAAAATTGTTACAAATTTTCGATCTGCTTTAAACGGTTGTTTATAATAGATTCGGCTCTTGTAAACTTGATTCCTTCTCTTATCCACACCCCCTGGGTTCAGGTTAAGTGATATTTGTGCTAAATTAGAAAAAAATGGATATAAACTCTAATCAAGGTCCTTATTGTGTTCCATCCTGCATACTCCAATTTTTCTAGATTTACTTTAATCGAACCCATTTTCCGTTTGTTTAATGAAATCATTAAAATCTGGAACGTACGACATTCGGAAGACTAGCTTAATCAACCCAATTTTATAAACTGTGATCGAGGTAGGATTTCAATAACTCATGAAATCAAAATATATTCAAACCACTTGTAACAACACTTGTAAACAATGAACATTTGCACATGCTAAAAATGTTCACTTTTAGGGATGAAATGTACAACCATGTGTAGAAAATCATCTTTGTCCAAAAAAGAAGTTGTTTATTCTTTAAATAAGAAACATGAATTTTCCATATTTACGAACATATCGAGATTTTCTATTTCAAAAACAAAATACATGAAAGTCCATATTAAAACGAGAGAGAGGGAATATCTATGCCAAATTTCCGAAGAAATTGAAATCAAGAGAGGAGTTCGCCAAGGATGAATTTTGTCAACAGTCTTATTTAATATATAATGCAAATGTAGCTATAACATCTCCAACTACATGATTTTTCAAAACATAAATCAGTTTAACTTTTACTTCAATATGACTTAATATGTCTTCTATACTAATAGAAGTTAGGTTGATTTTATCTACATTTACTTTACTGAAGTGTTCGAAGTAAATCTACTCTTATTAATTAAAAAAACGTTGAGGTTATGAGAATTTGTCAACCTTGGATGAAAGAAGTGTAATAATCTATCTGAAAAACAGAAGTCATATAGTCAAATTGCTCATTTACAATCCCAAGTTATTCGTGTTACATCTGGTGTTCCTCAGGGTCTGTAACTTGTCCCTCAGTTAATCAATTAATAAATGATATAGTAGATGGTTTTGAATTCTGTAAGTTTATTACCTTTGCTGATGATCTTACAAGCGTCTTTGATGGTGTGATTATAATTTTATAGAGCTAAGTGTAAATAAGTATTAAAAATCCTATTGTCTTTAATCATACAATTAGAAATAATATGTTATATCACCACTGAATGCCATTAAGGTTCAAAAGTGTTTTATTTGACCTAGTTTAAATTTTAAATGTATACAGATTCGGGCCGCCTCGAGGAATGCCGAATACTCCGGGGTGAACTTGTGGCGTCCGGAGCTCAAAAGTAAGTTATTAGCGAGAATCCCCCCCCCCCAGGAATATTGCAGTTTATACAGTGAGTATTATCCCGTATTGTTCTTTTATATACTTGATATTTATATATTTTATTATGGTATATTGCATATACTGTTAGCCAAATTAACTATTTAAAACAATGAACCCTTATTGCAGAAAAAAAACACTGATTAACACGCGAACCACTCCTTTGGAGGTAGATAATCAAACGGCGAGCGTAATCTGAAAGGAGTCGACACATTATTGTGTAAAAACTAGAAGTTTTAGGAAGGAAGGAGTTCAAAATTTTTTTATCCTCTTTCTAGTCGAAGGTAGCAAAATGGCATTAATGTAAACAACTACCATCAGCAATAAGTGGCTAATTACCTTTTTCCTTTTAACGTTCTAATTAAATTCTGATTAAGTGAGATGAAAGGGTTGAAACATTTCAACATTAGGGAATTAGTGCCTGTTGGTTGTCAGCGTATCACGAACATGTCTATGACAAGGCTGTGTTTACAGCTACCCCTCCAGGCCCTACCGGTCGTCGGCGAGTATTAAAAAATATACTGGTTATTCTGGTTTCTTTTTAGTCAGGAAGGTAAGCAGCAAAAAGAAACGAATTCGGTTATTATTGTTAAATTTCAAATCGAACAGATATCACAGTTAAAGTTGATTAATTACACAAGAATTATTTTCTTTAAGGAACACGAAGTATAACCGATTTTGTCATGCACCAAATTTTTGTCCGAAGATCTAACACGACTGCAGATACGTTTCGTACTGATAATAAAAATTATAGTTTTATTTGTGTAATTTCATAATTGTCAGTGTAGAAATGTATGGTGATTAGTGAACGTTAGTCCATGATTATTTTCTTTATCGTGCCAACGTTTCGATCTTTATTGAGATCATCTTCAGGACCTGGGATTTACAATCATTGTCTAAATTTACCAAATACATGTAAGATGTGGATCACTGGCTCTGTCAACACGACAGTCAAGAATGGCACAATTACGCAGAAAACAAATACTTCGAGTGAGTAGAAATACTTTGAATCTAAAATGTTTTAGCATTGTATAAATTCACTTTTTTCCACATCCAACATGTATTTGTTAAATTTAAACAATTTTGGAAATCCCAGGCCCTGAAGATGATTTCAATAAAGATCGAAACGTTGGCACGATAAAGAAAATGCTTTTCTGAAACCTACATCACACCAGACCGCATCTCACGATTTCCGAATAAAAATTATAGATTTATATTTGCAATTTCATAATTGTACATGATTAACTCGCTGAGCCAACCTTAAATTTGTCTCGCGCGCTTTTTTTTTTTTGTAGAATGTGTAGTCGTCGATCGATTTAATTAGCAATAATAAGAGTATTTTGGATAATATTTTTATGTAAACACTTAAAGTAGGCATATAACAAAACATAAAAAAAATAACTGTAGACATTTAGTAAGGCAACCTCAGCCCGTGCAAAAGACAGAGGAAAATATAAATTATGCATATCGTAGGAAAGAGGAGGCCTTGGGCCACGCACAGGTAACCCAATGTCCGATCCCGAGAGAGCAAGAGTTTTTAGAGAGTATCGCTACGCTGCCACGGTGAGCTCAGTGAACGATGCTGACTGTGCGAGCCCCGCTACCCCTGTCGTCCAGGACAAATGGACATAAGGAGTGAATGCACCTAATGCCCGTACAACTGCTGAAGACGTCTCCAAGCTGATGGGCATCAAAATCACTCAAATTGATGCGATGCCTGACCATTGGCGTCCTGCGGACGAACGCTTCCAAACGATATTCGATACCAATCCGTTCAGCGTATCTTCAGGGAGTGTGGTCGACTTTTAATCGTGTTTCTTTGCAATCACAAAGTTTGAACACGGTAGATTTTGAAAAAAAAACCAGCATTACATACATGGTAGTTAGTGATATTTGGATGGATCGCGCGAACACTCAACGGCATCGAGTTATCCAAAAGCAGGAACAATATCGTGCTTGATAAAATGGAGATCGACCGTCTGCAGAGAAATCTTCGCCGATGCTATCAGTCTCAGCGTCAGTTACATATTGAGAAAACGTCAAGCAAACAAAGCCCCACCTGATTTTATTTTCTACTCCATCGACTCCTCACTTCGTATCGTGGCTTTTTGCATGGTTGGAAGACCTTCCGTCAAGTCAAAAAGTATGGGAAGGAGTAAATTGTGAATTTACCAGACTTAACACTGAAGATGATGAAATGTCGCAATGCGTCAGATAGAACAAAACATGGATTAAAAAGATCCTACAATATCAAGATCTATTTAACAATGTACCTATGTGATGGTTATGCAATGAAGAAAAACGCTACTGATATTATCTTCGAATGTGAATTAACTTCAATAGAGACACCTAGGCAACAAGAAGACCTTGGGAAAAGAAGTCAAAGTCCTACTCCTCAAAAGAATAGAATCAATTCAACAACAGAACAAGGAAAAACAGCACAAGCTACAAAGCTGCAGTGCTTAAGGAATACTACACCCCCACTTCCTAATATCCTCAATATCCCATCATATCCTACCAAGCTGCGGGTTCATTACTCCACAAACTCAACACTGTTTCAATTCATCACAGTTCGTGGTCCGATTGACCAATTAACATTTTTCAATTAATTAATATTTATGAAAGATAATGGAGATAAAAAAGTCAGTGTCACGAGCGGGATTCGAACCCACGACCCACGCTAAATACGCCACTGCTCTACCACTTGAGCTATCGTAACTTCGATCCGCTCGGACACCAACTCCCCTTCTCAACCTCACCTCTCGAATTTGAGATGGGAAGTTAGTGTCCGAGCGACTAACTTTTTTATCTCAACCAATACCTTTCATAAATATTAATTAATTGAAAACTGTTTCAATTGTTCATAAATTCAAAAATCACTACACTTGGTGTTATTTTTCTCGCTATTTATTAGTTCATAATAAATAATTATAGCATAATGAATGCTCAACTGGCGACGGGTTTCGATGATACCAACTAGTTATTTTCAAAATTAAATTATTTAAAAATTTTAGATCTTTTTGTAAGCACTCTTCACAACGGCTTTTCTGGAGTCGCAGAGGATTGATTAATCGACAATCGAATCTCGTTAGTTGGCACATCGCAATATCGTAACATGACCCGGGTTCGCGTCATGTTGGATTGAATCACCAGGAACATCGTGCTCGTCCCCTGGGAGGCGAGGGATTCGCCGATCTGCGGAAACATCTTCTCACGCCCGCGCCACCCCCAACATAGCTCACTGACAATTCATTCATCCTGGGCCTATGCCGATCCGTTCACACGTGTACATCAGCACAATACAATTGCATCTGTTTCAGAGGATGTACAAATGTGCATTTATGTGATAAAGAGGCAAAAACGTACAATGTACATAACCGTTGTAATTATTTAATTAGTTATCTGTTTACCTTTAATTATTATTAAATTCACTAGTTTTCGTGGTCCGCTTGACCAATTAATTAAGGTTTTTAGTTGAGATAAAAACGTTAGTGTCACGAGCGGGAATCGAACCCACGATCTTCGGCTAGATCCGCCGCTGCTCTACCACTTGAGCTATCGTGACCTCGATCCACTCGGACACTAACTTCACATCTCAACCGCACCTTTTGAATTTTCCCTCCTTTGTGCCATTTTTCAAAGTGTACCTTCACCAAAAGCACTCCGTGGCCATTTCATTTGTCGCCGAGAATCAAATAGATTACACGACATTTGAATGTAGATCACGATAGCTCAAGCAGCGGCGTATCTAGCCAAAGATCGTGGGTTCGAATTCCGCTTGTGACACTGACTTTTTATCTCAACTAAAAACCTTAATTAATTGAAAGATTTTAATTATTATTCCGAATTTTTTATGCACAGGCGGTCGAGAAGAAAAATTTCGACATAACCGTTGTACCATGCACGATTAGAAAAAGATGCAGGTTATTAATTTTTTTAGATGAATGTAAAACATTTTGGACTATTTTGGAAATATACCGCAATCTTATTTTTAGTTGACATAAAACACATTAAAAAAAGAAAAACAGTATAAAGTTGTACATTTATCAAAAATAAAAAAATAATTGTAACTCAATAGCTATTATATAATGAATTCATATGATTGATTTGGTGAATCTCAGGATTATGTCGTGATTATAAAATACGTGTAACCAGGCCCGTTTTTGACTGTACGCTTCCTCAGTGATCGAATTCTCCATAGAAACATCAATTATTTATATACAAGGAAACAGTAAAACTAGTCTGCTCGGTATTCATGTTTGATTTTCAAAATTGCTTCAGTACGATAAGTTAGATCCCAAAGGAACAAGTTGTTTAACGTGAATGTTTTATTCTTGTTGCTGATGGTGTACCACACTGTTAACGCTGTCCATGGAGAATATGGAGAATCCGATGGGATTTGTAATTGAATAAGTTTTCCCTCTTCCCTCCAAAACGGCGTATGTCGTGAGTCAACAAACACGTTTTCCCACAACTGCATTAACCAAATGGCTTTCGATGTATCTTAAGCATGCGCCTCGATTATTGTAAAGTTAGATAATACTGCAGACGGCGATAATACATCTGAATTTTCATTAGTCGAAATGATCGGTTGCAAATTATAATGAAATTTTAGGAAAGTTTCATAGGCGACGTAGCGATAACGAAATCGATGAAACGTTCAGATCTTAAGTCAACGCCACCCAGGATCAGGATTTCTTGAGGTCTGAAGAAATCACACGGCGCATTCAAGGACGCGGCCCTGCACAAATTTAGTTGTTTAATAATAAAGCAATTTTGCCTCAGGCTCACCTACATATATAATTACCATGTGCGTGAGAGGCGAATTAACAAATGCCTAGTTAATTCCCGGTTTCCATATAAAGACATTTTGACTGATCTAATTACGAATAGAGCTAGTCAGCCATTGGGCGGGAATTATATATAATTATAATATGTAATTATCCTATGTGGAAAGATGTCATAAAACAGCAGGGTGACGTTCGGAAGAAGGACCTATTTTCCATGTCATTCTGCATGTCGATCACTGGATGTAAAACATTTCTGATCTGGACTATTACTCGGTTCAGTCATGAAAATTAATTTTGATGAAGGGAATTTAATGGAAACTTTATTGCACCTTAATTCAGAAAATAACTCACAGAACTGACTTTTTTATTGGACTAAATAGTAAAAATAGATTTACAATTAATTCTGATATCAAGGCAATAAACACCAAAAATGATAAAAATTAAGGAAAATAATCATAAATTAATCATAGGCGATGATTTACGATGGATATAATCTTGGAAATAAATAAAACCCGGCGGAGAAATGCTACGATGTGTTTTCAAGGTTCATTCTTCTTCGGTGACAGGGGAAATGACAAATGTCGAGGGTGTGAGCGGATGGTACGATGACTGATGCTTTGTTTAGTGAAGCACCGTGTGTGGGACCTGATAGCCCTTGTTAGGACTAATCAGTACCACATGAATCGTACTTCTCGTTAAAACGAAACGGGATCGGAGTATTGTGTCACATTTCAATGAGGGCATCGGGCCTCGTGACACCAGCTCAGTAATCCGCAATAATGGAAATGGAAGAACGTTCGAGTGGCTCGTCCCACCCGAGACAGTTGACAGAAATTAGCCTCACCGTGTTATGTGCGATGCACGCTCCGCGGTCGGAAACAAGCGACTCGTTAGCGTCATTGTTGTGTCATTGGTCGGGAGACCAGATGCCTCGGTCATTGAGGGGCGGCGGAAGGGCAGGACCAGGACGTGGGCGGCAAATCTGTTGCATCATTCTTCTGTCAACCGCTGACTTTCCGTTTTCACGTGGAAAAGAAAAACATCTGGCTTTTGTCAGAGTTTCGATATTTTTGCAACTCTGATACAAATGTGCGACACATTGTCAACAAATTTAGACGTTCGCTATTTTCATTTTTCTGTCAAACTTACTTTCCCCGTAGAAATATTTTTCGGGCCACCAACTCGGGATAGAGGGGTCAGTTTTTTAGGGTTAATCCAATTAACCGTTCGTACTCGATTGCCAATTTTCCCTGTAGAAATATTTCAATCATAACATTTTTATAATCCAGATGGAACACATTAACAAAATTATACATTTTTCTTTTTTAAACGGATGGTTCGCAACAGCATAGGTCATATCAACCTCCTGGATCCCCATGTATTTTGGAAAAATTTTTTTTTTTTAATATGCACCTTTGTCATACAGTGTTGAGTAGAGACCGGATTTCTATGCAGTTGCATATGTTGTTTGTCACCACATAAGACCGAGGAAATCGATTATCTATACGAATCATGTATCTAGGAAGCTATAGATTAAATTTTATAGAGCATATTTTTGCATATTTTATGAATATCGCATAAAATTGGATATTTGAAGGATTTTTACGTAAAATCGCATTTATCGCATAAAATATTTAAAATAATATATTGGTTTTCCGGGGAAGCATAAAAAAATCTGAAAAAATAACAAGTTGACGAAAAGTTGGTTTATTTAGAAGAAAACTGAAACAGGCCACAAGGAAAAAAAGAGAAGATTCTATAAATACCGACAAATGAATATAAAACCCCTTCTTAGGTCTTATTTCAATACTTATATTCTCATAAATAATTTTATGTGACCGTAGGCACTATTTCACGGAAGACAATTTAGAGATGTACTTGTTTGTTAACATTATTTATAGTTAATTAGTATAAAATACGTATTAATTATATAAGTGAAAAAATATTTTTGTTAAATGTAAATAAACTCGAGGGGGCGTCAGTGGCCACACGGCGCTTATAACTGTAAGGTAAAGGTCCCGGGTTCGAATCCCTGCATTCGAAGCCGACATACTTACAAAATGGCCTTTTTTTTTCAAAAACATCGGTACCCCGAGGATTCAAATAACCTCGTAGTTGAAATATTCTCGTTGAGAAAAAAGAAAAAACTCTAAATACTTGTGAATTTTAAATATTTTAAGTTTTAAAGAGTTTTAATATCTATTTAGTTTAATTACCTATATTTCTATTTAAAGTTGCAATGATAGTAAAAAAACTGGTTTACTGCAAACCATTGCATATTTTAACGTATTAATACTGCACATTATTGTATATTTCATGGCTTTCAACTGCATATTTTATGGCATATTTTGGCAATTTTAACTGCATAAAAAAACCGGTCTCTGATGACGAGTGTCGTGTAAATGTTTTAAATGTCGCGGCCACCGACATCCCCAGAGACATGTATTGTTAAAAGTCGATCTTTCAATGAATATTAATACAAATTTGTCAATCGAGCAGGAACGGTTAATTGGGTTAATACTAAAAAACTGACACATGTATCGGATTTTGTCCTGTCCCTTCTTGTCTTGCCGATGTTTTCTGTCAGTATAGAAAATCTCTCCTACACTAGCAACGGCTTTGTCTTGGCCTTTTACATTTTTATTTTTTTAACGAGTCCGAGTTGGTGGCCCGAAATTACTCGGTTAACTACCGCTCTCTATCCTCCAGTCACAATGTGTATTTAACCATTAGCGGATCTGTGTCATTAGATTTTCTTACCGCCAAAACAAAAAAACCCAAAACTGTCCGACTGGTGAGTCCATTTCCTGGGGAGTGATGATATCCGGAGAACGGACTTTTTACACGTTTGAAGGGGCTATTTGGTATAAGGATAAAAACAACCGTTTTACAATTGTGCGAAGAAAAATGCAGATGATGCATATAATTTCTTAGAAATAATGTATGCTGTGTGATTTGCTGTGAGATTTGATGTAACATTTCAAAACCGTTAATTATGGTGCCGACCGTTTGAGCTAAATGCAGGCGACGCTCGATAAGTCGAAACCCAACGGACCTTAAAAATAATTCGGATTATCAAGTGTTGGAATAACACGATGTTCGAACTGTCAAGGTGAAAGATAAAATGGAAAGAAAAAATTCCATTTTTATTAAGAGTTGCTATATATTTTTAAAAATTCTTGCTTAAATTGTACATATAAAAACAACGTAAAAATAACGAAAACATGCAAACAGATCAACTGCAAAATTTAACATTATTTGGTTTTGAAAATTCTATATTCATCATCAACCTTTTCAATTATTTTTAAACCCTTAATTAGTATCTTGTTTTTGTAATTATGTGTAATGATCGTCAGTATCCTCATACTTCCGAAGTTGCTTGTACAACACGATAAATTCACCATTTTTACTTATCGCACAATCAATACGGTGCACCCAGGATGAAGGTCCCTCCGCAATCGGCCATATTACAAAGAAATGTTTTCTGCCAGAAGGATTTTTCTGGTCAATTTTATGAGAGACATATCAACAATGTGAACTATCAGGACGACTTTTGCGACAGGTTCTTTGCTTTGTTGTGGCCACTAGGCATCTAGGCACTAGGTACCAGGCGAGTCATCAGGTAATTCGCCAAGTCGGACACCCCGTGGCCTAAACCTAAATGATTTTCCAAAGCGAAGTGCTAAAAACACATTGACAAAACACTAACCGCCGAGCATGACAAACCAGAGAAAACCAGTGACCAGCTGAGGAGTTCGAATTATGTATCAAGTCCATTACAGTTCGTGGTCCGATTGACCAATTAACATTTTTCGATTAATTAATATTTATGAAAGGTATTGGTTGAGATAAAATGGCAAAAAGGAGGGAAAAATCGAGAGGTGAGGTTGAGATGGGGAGTTGGTGTCCGAGCGGATCGAAGTCACGATAGCTCAAGTGGTAGAGCAGCGGCGCATTTAGCGTGGGTTCGAATCCCGCTCGTGACACTGACTTTTTTATCTCGACCAATACCCTTCATAAATATTATGTATCAAGTTTCGAATTAACAAGAGCCGAATGTTTATAAGAAATAAATATAAATACGTAAAAATAATCATATCGTATTTACAAGTTGTAATGTAAGTTTGATTTTATGTAAAAATGGCCACTTTTCCATACATAAAATTGTTATCGGAATATGTAAAGAAAGCATTCATGAAGAAACATCCGAATACAAATATTTCATTTAAAAGTAAGTCTCTCCACTTAAAAATGTTTATACTATGTTAAAACATAATGTCTCAGATTGATTTAGTACACAAAGTAACCTGTACTAATTGCAAGGGAGTTTGCTATGGGTAAATAAAATAATATCTCCACTGAAGGTTGTACCAGCATAAATATGTTGTCAATAATAAAAAAAGAAGATACAGTTTTGGCTCTTTACATAGTCAAGACTGGGTATATGATTGTTTTTCCGAGGCATGGGCACATCCCTAAAGCAAAAAAATGATTGTTTTTTCAACTTATCTACATAATTACGGATAAATATATCTATCAGCTTTTATATACCATGTTATTATTTTTATTGGCGTTTTAATAAGTAAAGTCTTGACAAAGAGGCGATATAGTCTCGAAACTTAGGCATTATAAGGAAAAAGCGTTTTGTTCTTGGCACATTGACCGAAATCCCATCCTTATCAGTTTCGAAATTCTACTGTTCTTAGACCTACTATAACAATGGCAATAATTATGCTGATTGTAGTGGGTGTACTTTCTAAACAAAAGCCAGTGTTATTATAATATAATTATTTATTAATCAAATTGAAAAAAGGAGAAAAACGCATGGCATTTCTTTGTGTCCTTACCAAAAAAAACACCCTCCCTGAGAGTATACTTTGTAAAAAGTCTTTTAATGATTATTGCCTATGATTTCTCGTAAGAGAAACTTAGTCCATTTTAAAATTTTTACTTAAAATTTCAAGTCGTTAAATGAATTTGGTTAAATTGATCAATTATGAACGAGCAATTATTTGGAGAAAGAGTATATTTAATTCCCTAATTTCGTGGTCCGCTTGACCAATTAATAGATTACAATTAATTAAGGTTTTTAGTTGAGATAAAAAAGTCAATGGCACGAGCGGGATTCGAACCCACGATCTTCGGCTAGATACGCCGGCTAGATAAATGCCTACCTTATCTAAAGCTCAACGTGGCCATTTGTCGCCGAGAATCAAATAGATTACACGACATTTGAAAAATGGCAAAAAGGAGGGAAAATTCGAAAGGTGGGGTTGAGATGGGAAGTTGGTGTCCGAGTGGATCGAGGTCACGATAGCTCAAGAGGTAGAGCAGCGGCGTATCTATCCGAAGATCGTGGGTTCGAA
Source organism: Cimex lectularius (assembly GCF_000648675.2). NCBI lineage: Eukaryota > Metazoa > Arthropoda > Insecta > Hemiptera > Cimicidae > Cimex > Cimex lectularius. The sequence goes on along the minus strand of NW_019392633.1, from coordinate 358,566 downwards.
TCCCGCTCGTGCCGTTGACTTTTTTATCTCTACTAAAAACCTTAATTAATTGTAGTATTTTTAATTTTAGAAAGTTTACAGTTTAAAGTTTGATATTTTTATACATTACTTCCTCAGCGTAATCCGTCTCGAAATATAACGAAATGAGGTAGGACAGTACGAGGTCGGCTGGAATATGTGACGACAACAAGGGAGACAGATATCACTAAAAGAAGTAAATATTTGAGGTTGTCGCTCTGAGATTATTTATGGACAGTTAGTCACATCGTAAACTTTCTCGGTTAACGAGCTCCAGATTCTGCTCTGGTTCGAGTACGCTTTATTTTTGACACATGTCCTTCGACATGTGTGGCCCGTCGCGGAATAGGCGAAGCATCGCTGGAAGCCCGGCTCGATATAATACCGGAAAAGATTATGAGAATATTATAAAACTTTCCCCTTCTTGAAGGGCTTAATTTAAATTAAGGAGGGACGTGGAAGGGGGTAAAGAGCGGAGGTTAACGGCACCCCTCCAAGTTCTCCATTGTTGAACTCAATTAAGAAGTCTCACAAGGGTTGCCTCCGGTTATTAGTGCGAATGTCACCGGCTTGCTTAAACCAGCTAATTGACCTTCTTCCGCTAAGTGTTTTATAATTGGAAACCTACAGACTCTGCAGCTTAATGATGACTATTCACTTCGGTTGAAACGCAGAGAAAGAACTCTTATTAGAAAGTTTGGCCTAAGAGAAAAAATCCAATTTTTAGAGAGAAGTATAATTATAATGAATTGTTGAAACCAGTGATACACTGCCCATGGTCTCTGCGGTGAATTCCCAGGTAGCAATTGAGTCAGTTTGCGGTCGCCCCGTTCATTTAAATATAGGTCATTGTAGTCCGGCAGATGTCTTCCCCGATCCATCAACCCGGGTCACAACAATGAAATGGATGTTCAAGAGCCTGGCAACAGTCATTTCCAGAGGCACTTCACGCTGGTAATTTCATTGATTATAGACCTCCTTCGGCAATATCTTAACGATTCCAGGTCGATTAAGCTCGAATCTATTATCTACCGTCCCATTAATATAAAACTGTTTGTGCAATCTATAAAATTAGAAACACTTTTATAAAATTCGAATTTATGCGTCATTACTTCCTAAAACGCAATATTACTAGCTGTACGTAATAACGACTCACAACTGTTTGGTAAAGAAAGATTGTTTTATTAGCGTTCAGCAAACATTGAAACATATCATTACAGGTTAGCTATTTCCGATTAAGTTAGATCTATCAGTCAAGCATCGGCTCTTTGCCATATTCAGCAGTGGGTCAGTATTTAAATTATCTATTATCAGATCTCTTCTTTAAGGTCTTCGATCAGAAGATAATCTAATGTGTTGTTAGAAGTTAATTTAATAAGTTATTAAAGCTATTAAAACAGGAACTATAAACGAAGCAATATCCATTACCTAATAGCAATTGTATTGATAGTTAAATTACTGTCGTGTATTGAATTATGTACCCAACACGTTTAAATAAGTAAACTTTTTTTCGTAAATTAGATTAAGTTTAAGATTATGAATCAACGAACAGTTGTAAAATTTAAGCAATATTGTCCATTTATAAAATATTAGACGAATTAAAAGAATATAAACCTTTACAAATTCACTAGTTTTCGTGGTCCGCTTGACCAATTAATATGTTTCAATTAATTAAGGTTTTTAGTTGAGATAAAAAGTCAATGTCACGAGTGGATCGAAGTCACGATACCTCAGGTAGTAGAGCAGCGGCGTATCTAGCCGAAGGTCGTGGGTTCGAATCCCGCTCGCGACATTGACTTTTTTATCTCAACTACAAACCTTAATCAATTGAAAGATATTAAGTGATCAAGCGGACCAAGAAAACTAGTGAATTGAATAAGTTAAAATGAAGTATATCTTCACTAAAGCTCTCCGTGGCCATTACATTTGTCGCCAAGAATCAAATGGATTACTCGACATTTGAAAAATGGCAAAAAGGAGGGAAAATTCAAAAGGTGGGGTTGAGATGGGAAGTTAGTGTCCTAGTGGATCGAAGTCACGATAGCTCAAGTGGTAGAGCAGCTGCGTATCTAGCCGAAGGTCGTGGTTTCAAATCCCGCTCGTGACAGTGACTTTTTTATCTCAACTAAAAACCTTAATTAATTGAAAGATATTAATTGATCAAGCGGACCACGAAAACTAGTGAATTGGATAAGTTAAAATGAGGTATATCTTCACTAAAGCTCTCCGTAGCCATTACATTTGTCGCCGAGAATCAAATGGATTACACGACATTTGAAAAATGGCAAAAAGGAGGGAATATTCAAAAGGTGGGGTTGAGATGGGAAGTTAGTGCCCGAGAGGATCGAAGTCACGATAGCTCAAGTGGTAGAGCAGCGGCGTATCTAGCCGAAGGTCGTGGGTTCGAATCCAGCTCGTGACACTGACTTTTTTATCTCAAGTAAAAACCTTAATAAACCTTTACCTATATTTTTTCACTTACATTTTTTTATGATATTTAACCTACGAGGTTATATGAACCATCGGGGTGCCGGTGTTTTGAAAAAAGTTTATTTTTAAGTATGTTAGGTTCGAATGCTGGGTCGCTGGATTCGAACCCGGGACCGTTACCTTACCTTGAGTGATGTGCCCCGCGTCATCGCCTAAACCGATGCAGCCACGATGCCCCCGATTTATGTTGGTGATTTAATTGTAACCATACTAAAATAAAGATCCTGTATCTCAATCCAACGTACTTTCAATGGGCTTTGTCAATTAAAACACTAGAACTCCAGGAATTGATAAAAATTAGAATTTATCAATTTACAGTTTAAATGATTTAGTTAAGCCGATGTGGGCTTACGGACTGAAAGTGTGGGGTTCAGCCAAATATTCCAACATCCGCCGTATTCAAACTGCCTAACCTCAATTCTACAAAAAATACTAGATGCTCCATTTTATGTATCGAACCTAACCACATATAAAGATTTAAATATTCTTTCGTACAATTTTAATCCGTTCCCGTTACCTTAAACTTCACAAAACCCTGCATTAGAACACATGTTCACAAAACACATTAGAAACTTCTCGACCCAAAGAATTCCCTCGGACCCTCCTTGCGATTGAACAGACGATGGACGCGATGTCGCTACGAATTGACGGTGATAATAGCGAAAGTGATAATGACACAAGTATTGACTAAACAGGCAACTTTTTCGTTGTGTTAATACTACCAATGGGTATTTTTTCACTTTTGTTTTTAATTTTGTATATATTTCCTTTATCATTGTTACATGTTACCTATTTGAAGGTAGTTGTAATGTACTATAAATTTAAAAAAAGTTTAAAAATAACGAATTTCATACTACTTTGCAAATCATACAAAACAATGAATTAAAAAATAAAATTAATTAACATAATAATTAATTGGCATGAATTATTTTAAAACACTATTATCGATATTAATGATTTATGATAATAAAATTTAAATATTCAATTTAAAAGTCGTTTATTCATATAAATTACATTTTCTCCTTTTTTAACATGATTTTACATAATAAACAACATTTGATTATTGACTGTGTGTGGAGTAAACCAACAAAACAAGACATAAACTTGTATACGTAATTATTAACAATATTGAATAATAAATATATTTGAAACATTGAAAGGAACCTTAATTAAGTCTTGAATAAATTAATAGTTCATATAAAAAGGAACGTTTTCGTTAAGAAGACAAAAAAATAATTTACTTACTTCTACAATAATTTAAAACAAACTAAATATTCAACTGTCTATGTTTAAATGCTTCTTTACAATAATTAATAAGCACAAACCAATTTTTCCCTATAAATTTGTTTTAAAGATACACCACCTTCCAATATGTAAGTTCTAAACCATTTCCAGAGTAGTACTGAATAGCCAGCCTTGTACAAACCGCTATACAATGGAATAGGCTGTCATTTTCATTAGGCGAACCACAAACTGGTCATGGTGTGAAATTAGAATAGCTCAATATTAGAAAAGCCACCTCATACCTTCAAACTTACTATTGAAATATTGTTTAGGCATGAGTTACTTCTTAGAACAAAAATTATTCAGCAATCGTGAGATGCGGTCTGGTGTGGTGTAGGTTTTAGAAAACATTTTCGTGACAACGTTTCGATCTTTATTGAGATCATCTTCAGGGCCTGGGAAAAAGTGAATTTATACAACGATAGAAATTTTAGACTCAATCAAAGTATTTGTACTCCCACAAAGTGATTGTTTTCTGTGTAAGTTTCATTACTGTGTGACGCCAGTGAGATGTTTTTTCTTTAGTTGGATTTTGAAGGGATGGAGAAGGAAATAGGGATAAAAATCCATTTTTATATGAGAAGGCCCTGAAGATGAACTCAATAAAAATCGAAACGATTATTTGGAGATCGTGAGTATGTGAATCATTCTTGCCCGCACTCTCAACACAACCCAAAAGAATGACACATTTACACGGAAGACAAACACTTTGAGCCCTGAAGATGATCTCAATAAAGATCGAAACGTTGGCACGATAAAACATTTTTCTAAAACCTACGTCACACCAGACCGCATCTCACGATCTCTGAATAATCATTAATTAACGGTCACTACACACCACACATACACGACAAAAGTTGATAATTGGTAATGAAAATAATATTATAATAAGGAAATAATAATTATTATTATCCACATTAACAAGTGTAATTTCGTTACTTCTTGTAGCCACTTTCCGTAAAATCAGGATTATTTAAACTATTGCTTGTAATGTGATACATTTTTACGATATGCACAGTAAACAAAAAATTAAACTTTAGTGTGATGCTAGGAAGATGAATTAACTATGGATAAAACATTTCAATCATTTTTTTGGGGAGTATTCGAAAATTTCAAGCGTCAACAAAACAATTTGGGTTAGGGTTTTGTTTGTCATGCATTTATTTTTTTCAAGTTGTGCTTGTGGTTAAAATTATAAAGCTGAGTTGAAGTCCATGGTGTTTCTACGTGGTTGTGATGAACTGTAGCTGCGACATCACTTCAGAGAAGGCTCCAAATCGCACCTTTAGGAAATAATTCCATTTTCCACAATTCTGGCATTTAACATGAAAGAAATATTCTTTTTTTAAATTATTTTATTTGTGCATTGTACATATCACTACATATTACAAATGTGATCTCACCCACTATATTACACAGTTACAGCATTAACATTAACAGCAGCACTGGTCCCGGAGGACAGATGTCATGAGAAACTAGCCATTGAGTGTGAGAGATCAAGGGGCAAGGAGGACTCGAGGCCCATCTTCGAATAAGGCGAGATGGCGGGTTCTCGGGATGGAAATAGGAGGACTCGATCAGTAGGGTTAAGATAGGACGAGGAGTTGGAAGATTGAGGTTTGGAATCGGGAACGGATCCGTTCTGTGATAAAAGGAATTTTGAAGTCGTTGTGGATAGTTAGGTTGGTGGCGTAGTTTCGAGCTTTGATGATGAGTCCGAGCACTTTTTATTGGAAGGATGAGATGTGCTGGATGTTGTCTAGTTTGGCAGAACCCCACAGTTCCACTGCATCCGTAGTGGTAGCAGTAAAGTCTTGTATAAAGTTAGTTATGTCCAAGCAGATTTCGGTCCTAGAAGTCATCGAAGTTGTCCAAGTCTTCTGTTAAGTTGTCTTTTAAGTCTTGTGTGGGGATTCCACGTCATTCTGCTGCCTTGGTATAGTCCCAAGTATTTGACTTTAAACAAATAATAATGATTATTTGGAACAAAACAAATGTTGAACGGTAGAACTATAATTCCTAGATTTTTTTGTAGAAATATATGTATGTTAAAACGGTCAATAAATTTCTCTTGACCACATGCCCCACAAAGTAATCGGAATGACGGTGCATGCCAGATGTCTCGACAATTCGCACGACATTCCCACGCAACGTTCTTCGTCGGATGATTATACGCTTGCGAGTAAGAACGATAATAAGTTTTCCACGTCGGGCTTGTTCGACAGATGCCCTCCACAATGAGATCGCTCTAGCCACAGTCGGCCGACGGGATTTTTCTAATACGGTTTTGATTAGCGACTACAACGCTCGATTAACCGATGGTAAATTGCAGAGGAAATTATTTTTATTCGAATTGCATCAATGGAATAATCGCTTAATTTAAAAAGGAATCAAATCCATCCTTATTTTAAGGGCAATGTTTGGAAATTTAACGCGCGTTGTGAGCAAGTCGGCACTCAATGTGGGCAATGTGCAACCGAGCTCTTTATGGGCTAAACATGGGACGGCAGCTTTCAATGGTTCCCTTAATGTTTTTTTTTCAATGAAGCTTTATAAGCTCGTAGTATACATGTATGAAGCATAAATATAACATATTATACAAAGGTATGCATGTTTATGAGGTGAAGAGCCGGAGAAAGGACAACTTGGGGAAACAACCGTCCGAGGGCAGTACCGGTCAGACGGCTACTCTGTCCTGTCACTCGTGACCGTCGCCATGGCAAGCCGCCCCGTGTCATATTTCCGACCTGCTCTACTTTTAATGACATTACCGCTTTAAGGGCATTCTAATTAATTGAAGAATCAGTCTTCAATGTAAACTAAAACGTGGATGATTGCAATTTTCGCAATGTTTGGATTATTGCAATTATCATTGTATCAAGGAGCTGTGAATGTGTATGATACTGGGCTCGTTTTTCTTGCTGTCCATCGCCCTGCACGACTCACAATATAACCAACCATTTACATTGGAAATATTTGATGCTGTTCAACACTGATTTTGTCCATCCTCCGAGTTTTATAGGACAAATAGGTATTTCGCGTTTATAGTACCGTCTGTCTATACGACTAGCAGAGTTGCGATGGTTTTAACACCCTCCCTCACATCTCGTGCCGCATCGTTTTATGAATGTATATTTTGAGGATGGGTCAGAGGCGACAAGGACGAGTCCGACCTTTACGGAACCCCTAATACACCTTTACTCATCATCCCGTTGTAAATGACGCACCTGATGTCTTGGTAGCCTCTAACCATCCCCTTCTCATCCGACTTTTCGATAGTTTTGAAGTTAGTACACATATCTCCTATGACCTGAACATTCGATTCGTCAACAAACTGATCTTCTCCCAGAACTCCTTCAAATTCCATTTAAACCTTTGGACTAGTTATAACCAAATGCTCAAACCTGACGATGGCCTTGAGCAGGGCTTCCCAAACCTTTTAGCCAGCGGACCCCTTTTCACAGAACAAAATCCAGGGCGGACCCCTCTCATTCATATATTTAAATTAGATACTTATAGTACATAATAAATTAAAGTTTGATTAATTAGTCACTCCATTCCTAATTAGTTCATGGAGGGTGATATCACTATAAAACCAAACATTAGATTGACATAATTAACTTTATTTACAAAATCCGGAACACAAAAATCAAATTGGACAGAATGAAATCAATAAGTATGTAAAACGGGCCAAATTCAAAAGTAATAATTTGAACAGTAACGATTAACGTATTAATGGGAATAGCGAGCTTGTTTTAGACTGCCCAATTTGGATATGTTGGGTTTAATTTTTAATAACTTGAGACGGATGTCGGGTTCAGCATCTAGACAGTTTCGGTATTTAGGTTTGTTAGCTGCCTAGGTAGAAAATCCGGATTCGCATAGGTAAGACGGGGTGCCGGTGTTTTTGAAAAAAAATTGTAAGTATTAAATTCACTAATTTCGTGGTCCGCTTGACCAATTAATATATTACAATTAATTAAGGTTTTTAGTTGAGATAAAAAAGTCAATGGCACGAGCGGGATTCGAACCCACGATCTTCGGCTAGATACGCCGCTGCTCTACCACTTGAGTTATCGTGACTTCGATCCACTCGGACACTAACTTCCCATCTCAATCCCACCTTTTGAATTTTCCCTCCTTTTTGCCATTTTAAGAAGTTAGTGCCCGAGAGGATGGCTCGTGACAATGATTTTTTATCTCAACTAAAAAAACCTTATTTAATTGCAATTAATTAAGGTTTTTAGTTGAGATAAAAAAGTCAATGGCACGAGCGGGATTCGAACCCAATGGAACAAGAACATGTTTCGCTTTTTCAACGAGCGATTGAAATTTTGTATTTTCCGGACGGACCTAAAAATAGGGTAAGTATCGGAGGTCGTAGATTTTCAAGGTGGAGTCTGAAGTAATGTCTACCAAACATTCGCATTCTCTTGAACACTGGTTTGCTTTGTCGAAACTGAAAACGGTTTTACCACCCATTCATGGTCTTCCAGCATTGCATACCAAAAAAGTGTATTTATCTGAGGAAGGCTTGAACTTTGTCATAGGCATCGAAAGATCCTTGCAAAGAAAGAGTCATTTAATTCATTTGAATGAAAATATCTGATAAATACGTATACATTTATCATCATTGAATACGTTGGCCAATTTGAAATTGAGGACCATTAACAGAGATAATCTGAAGTTTCTTGTAAACGTGAAAATGCTTTCCCATGAGACAGAAGCCACCTTACTTCTGAACGGGGAAGCAGGGAATGATGAAGGCTTCCCATTAAGTCACACACTATGTCAAAATTCTTAGCTTCAATAGACGCAGATTAACATAATAATTTGCACAGACACATCTAAAAACCTTCTTAAAAGAAGCTGGCATTTGTTTCGTAACTAAAGCACAATGACTGTTGCTCCAAAACAACAAAACTTTGCAGTACTGATTATTATTAATTTTAAATTTTATTTATTCATTCACCGTTTATTTTGTATTTATTATTTTTTCTCGAAGTTCGCCGCGGATCACAGTTTAGGAAGCCCTGGCCCAGAGGCATCCGCGGTACCTTAATCCCCAAATTTGTGCAACTTTGGCTCGTTTCTCGCATGTGCCATTTGGGTGCAGTGCCAGTCACAGGGATGTAACCGTTAATATATGAACAGGTGACAAATAAATTCAAATTGGTGCAAACGTACAGTGTATCTAAACGTCTGCTGACATATTAAAATATCTAGTCATGTTTCTCGATAAAAGATTGACCCTCACACTAGACTGAAAAGGCAGGAGCTTAACAAACTATACAAACTTTTCCTAACAAAGTGTAAATTTACAAGACTCCGATCCATCCGGACATATGGAATAGAACTGTGGGGCCCAACTAAACGCTCCAATTCCAAAAGAATTCAGACACTTTAGTCAGAAGTTCTCCGTAAGATAACAAGAGCTCCTTATTACGCCTTGAACCTAAGCCTACACACCTTCAAATTCCTTTTGTCAAAGAACTCCTGTCCCGTTACACAAAATTCCATAACTCCATAAGTATACACTTTAACCAACTTGTCCTACATATATGCTCCCTACAAAACCGAGCCGAGTCAACTCGCCGTAAGGCTGCCGTTACTACGGATGCGAATTCTGACGAGTAAGTCCGAAATCCTCGTAAGACAAGGTTGTTACATTGTGCGCTTTTTTTAATAGTACGTTTCTGCCTTCCGGCAAAATGGACGAACTTAATGAGTTTTATTTTCTTGAAAGTCCGTTGATTAAGATATTGTTGATAGATGATGGGAAAACAGAGCATGTTAACCACTTATTTTCCACAAGAGACGAGAAGGGAGGGTTTCAAACTTATTGCTAGTCCTTTAACAAAAATGCCTATTAATCGGTCATAATTGACCATATTAATTCAAATGAAATTTGAAAAATGGCAAAAAGAGGGAAAATTCGAACGATTGAAGGTTGAGATGAATTGGTGTCCGAGGGGATCGAAGTGCGATATCTCAAGTGGTTAGAGCCACGGCGTTATGAGCCGAAGGTCGTGGGTTCGATCCCGCTCGTGACGCTAATTTTTCGTCCCAACCAAAAACCTTAAATAACTAACCAAATATGGTTTATTATTGCTAGAGTTGATTTCTCGAATAACTTTCTCCCACTCTGTCGGAGAAAAATTTCTGTTGTGATACCTCTCACAAGACCGATTCTCAAAAAATTTGGCAGCGAAGTGCATATCAGAACACACAAGATGTCAGAACAATTCGAGCATTCAAACCAGTATGATTTTTTTCGTGCGTTCTGACGTTCAATTTAGACAGTTTTGTATTACACCGTGGATTTTGATATACTGATTAGTCTTGATTTTGACAATCGGTGTTTGTGGGACATGAACGACAAAAAATATCACAACAGAGATATTTCTCGGCCGAAGTGGGAGAAAGTTTCTCAAGAAATCAACACGCCAATCAATAAGCCATATTTCTTTAGTATATAATATGCTACATAATTGACCATATTAAATATTGTAATGAATAATTCTTTTTATCTAAGGTTTTTGGTTGAGACGAAAAATTAGCGTCACGAGCGGGATTCGAACCCACGACCTTCGGCTCAATAGCTGCTCGAACCACTTGAGCTATCTTGACTTCGATCCCCTCGAAACCAACTCACCGCAACCTACAACCGTTCGAATTTTTCGCTAAACATACATCGATTAATATGCATTTTTTTAAGCGACTAGGAATAAGTTTGAAACTCTCCCGTCTCGTCTGTCGTGGAAAATACGTGGTTTCCAGCACCTGACAACAGTAGCTTAATCAACGGACTTTCGAGAAAATAAAACTCATTAAGTTCGTCCAGTTTGCTGGGAGGCAGAAACGTACTGATTATCAGAAAACGCGCACAATGTAACCACTTTGTTCTGACGAGGATTTTGGACTTACTCATCAGAACAAAATTTCGTCAGAATTCGCATCCATAGTAACCGTAGCCTAAAACGACAATGGCCACTAACTCAGTAACAACTAAGCTTAGGGGGGCAACTTACCTTTTCCAGCCTTCACGCCATTTTAATTGCGGCCATTTTAATTAACACATGTTATATATGTGTTTGTGCGTACATATATGATTTTTGATGATTATGTATAAATTAATTAATCTGTATTTAAGGTATTGATTGAGATAAAAAAGTCAGTATCACCAGAGGGAATCGAACCCACGACCTTCGTACCGTAAATACAGATTAATTAATTGAAAGATATTATTTGGTCAAGCGGACCACGCAAACTAGTGAATTTATTATGTATAAATTATGATTGTAATTGATAATATATTTATGGCATCTCTAGATGGAGGTACAAATTTCGTACAATAAAATAAAAAAGTTTGAAATACATCGTTCGTATCGAAATGTGCGAGATCTTAGTTTTGTGTTCTGTGAGCCAGTTTTTGATATGTTGTTGCAGGGCTCCTTCTGCCTCACCGGCATTTATCAACCCATTATGTTAAATAATCCTACACTTAGTAGGCTTCGCGTCATCAATCCATCTAATGGCATGTATTACTCAAGGTCCCTATGATCGGCTGGCCCTCGATGCGACATTAATCCAGACTCCGAGACATTCATACACGTCCCAGATTTAATCTCCACCCGACAAATTGAATTAATTAACATTTATTTATCTTCTATCTCTGACATTACCCCCATCCTAACCAGAATCGTCTCACCACATTGTATGCGGTGGACCCAAATCAGAAAAAAAAATTCGTTTTCGTTCTCTTTCAATTTGAAGAAGGTTTTATAATCAGTATGTCAATGTAGATATAAAGAAATAGCCAATGCTGAATTTAACTTACTTATTACTTACAATAAATTTGAAAAAATAATTTGGATCGTTCTTTTAGAGTAACTTTGGAATCATCAACGTTTTAAGTGGTGACAAATTGTAAGGATCAAATAGTAACATGGTGGGAGGTGCCCCACCAAGGTGTGATAAGATAAGAAAAAGGCAGTTGGGTTCGCAGAGTTGGTATTGCACGAATAAAGGCCTGTAAGTTGATCCTTTCTTTCATTTTCTCTTTCCTTATTTCCTCCCATAGTAATTTTTGTCAAGAGTTTGTATTTTGTTTTATACTGTTTCAAGGTATCTATTATTTTGTAAATTTTTATTTTTTATTTTAGAAGATAATTTATTATTATTTTAATTATATAGATTTTGACCCATTTTATTTCATTTATTATCCTGATAAAATTTGGAGGCACCGGCGAGATTCGAACTCACGATCTCCTGTTTACCAACACATCGTACTGAGAATCTTTTGGAAGAAAATCTCTACCTAATCTCAGCAAGTATGCAGCGACGCAGAATATTCACCAAACCTGGCTGAAACTCTTGGAGGAAAGCGAATCCAAGCGGACCTCAGAACACGACTGCTGAAGACGGAGGAGACCAAAAAAGGAGTCAGTCCTCTTTCTGGAGACCTTCTGAACACTGGGTGGACCTTCACATCAGAACTTGGTACCCTTCTACAACCCAGAAGCTTCTCGGATGCTCTTCTTCAGTTTTACTTTTTCTTTATTTCTTGTAAAACAGCCCTTTATGTAAAACAAAATTTGTAAGAGAGGAAAATTTTGTAAGGATCAAATAGTAACATGGTGGGAGGTGTCCCATCAAGGTGTGATAAGATAAGAAAAAGGCAGTTGGGTATGCAGAGTTGGTATCCCACGTATAAAGCCTGTAAGTTGATCCTTTTTTTCATTTTCTCTTTCCTTATGTCCTCTCATAGCAATTTTTGTCAAGAGTTTGTATTGTGTTTAATATTGTTTAAAGGTATCTATTATTTTGTCAATTTTAATTTTTTATTTTAGAAGATAATTTATTACTATTTTAATTATGTTGATTTTGACCCATTTTATTTAATTTATTATCCTCACATGTCAGGATTGGTGTGCCTTTCAAAACAAGTCCCAACCACTGTTTTGCCTCCAGAATGTAGCCATCATATACCTTATACTTAATATTATTTCAATTATAACTTATAATTAAAAAGTAAGATAAAAACAGTTCTCATTTCTAGATTTTTTCTTTGTTCGCCATTAGCAAACGTCGTAAATTGTGGTTTACGGTTCAGAGGGCTCTGCTTTTAAATGGGCGGGAAAAATCTGAAGATAATTTGATGGCCTAATTGGGCATAATTAAAAAGCCAGCGAACGATGCATAATTGATTTCTAACCATTGAGTCATCAAATAAAACAAAAGGAACTACGCAGACCTAATCGTCTGTTCGGTGTCCTTTTCGTCCCATTCTGATTTTTGTTGGATTGAATAATGTTTATGATATACGATTTTTAAAGGGATCTAACCTTTAAGAATTCAAATAAATTGCAGTTAACATGCACCAACTTGATAAAAAATAGTTGATATTAGTGTCGGAGAGAAAGCTCTGAAAACCTTTTCTCAACGCATTTATGTTATTCCAGTTATAACCAACGAAGTCTTAAAAGTCAAATTTTTAAAGATATCTTTAACGGACTAGAAATTTCATTACTACTTTTCCAATGCAATAGAAAGTAAATCCCAAATAGTGAAATAATGAAAAACCTAGTGATTTTGAGTCAAATAACAAATGATACGTGTGGTGATTACTGACGGTTAGTCGATGATCATTCAGAAATCGTGAGATGCGGTGTGATGTAGTTTTCAGAAAAACATTTTCTTTTTTGTGCCAACGTTTCGATCTTTATTGAGATCATCTTCAGGACCTGGGATTTACAAACATTGTTTAAATTTAACAAATGTAGGATGTGGAAAAAAGTGAATTTATACAATGCAAAATATATGCCAGTGAGATATTGCTGTTTTATGGCACTCTCAACAGACAAACACTTTCAGTGAGTAGAAATACTTTGATTGAATAAAAAAAATATTTTTTGCATTGTATAAATTCACTTTTTTCCACATCCTACGTGTATTTGCTAAAAATAAACAATGTTTGTAAATCCCAGGCCCTGAAGATGATCTCAATAAAGATTGAAACGTTGACACGATAAAGAAAATGTTTTTCTGAACCCTACATCACACCAGACCGCACCTCACGATTTCTAACTAAATATCGATTAACGGTCACTAATCACCACACATACATAATTATGTAATTATAATAAAAGGAGGAGAATTTACAATATCAATTTCAGAGGTTACAATTATTTACAGAATTTTCAAATTACAAGATTGAAATGCGATAAACTTTGAAAATAATAAAAATGATACTTCAAAGAACAAAGCAAGGATTCCAACTCACAAAGGGTCCCCCACTGGCAAACAGAATTCGCATTTAGAAGCCCACAAAGTAGAAATTATATGTATTACCTGCGAGAGCAAAAAAGGAAACAAAATAAGACTTAATAATAAGAATATTAATTCCCAACATTCCAATATGTTCATATCTGTAAAACCAGGCTTTCCGAGCAAAATCAACAAGACCCCGGCAATCCGAGCCGTTCAGAAGGGCTATAAGCTCTTCCCTCGTCAGAAAACCCTTACCCACCTAGATACCTCAATTCGTTAAGGACCGAGCATCAAGCGAAATGCATCCTCACGATCACCTAAGTTGCATAGACTGCACACTGCAGTGGCAGGAATACCCCCAACCCAAGGCCTGAAATTCAGGAACAACAACTCCCCTCGAATTTTAAACCACCAGTGGAAAAAAGAGAACGGAGCATCATTTGCTGGAGCAGAAAAAAACATTGGAAGGAGTTAGTCCTTGTAGAGTTGGGAACTATTTGAATCCACGGCACGAGAAATACAACTCTTCCGATGACGAGCCCCCATAATTTGATGAAGATTGGAAAACATTTCAGACCAAGCTGCAGAATTATCCAAAGAGAATCGAGCCACATTATAACTCTTCGCAAGAGAATTCCAGGATAACAGTCCCCGGCATAACCAATATTACGTTAGTAAAGTAAGAGTAGGTATTAAATTATTTACTTTTACTTCCCATTCATCTTTTCATATTTTGCTGAAGAAACTGAATAAAGAATGTACAGCACCAAATTTTTGCAGTGACTCCAATACCATAACAGCTGAGCTCTCCAGTCGTCTGCACATTATCACCCACTACCTATGAGCTCTGGCATCGAATGACGAAATACCGATACAAGAAGTAAATAGTTTAATTTATTAATTAAGTTAGTTTACTAGTACTCAGAAGCAATCTACTTTATCACCTTATATTTTAGAAATATCTGATTTCTGATTTTTAGCCATTGAAACAACTACAAAAATCTATTCACGTAATAAACTGACAATTACGGTATAGCCATTTTAATAAAACGTTCTATTTACATGTTGATAGACGTGTCTTTAAATAGATGTTTCAAAAATAAATCACTGACTGTTCAATCTGAAACGACAAGCGTACAAGTCCGATTTATTCGTGACACTCGTTCCGTCTTCTTCTCTTGTCATTTCATCCATTTAGACGTGGTGTCGGTTTATTATATTTTATAAGGGTTTTAATTCACCCAATAGAAGAGTTTGGTAATTGATCACCCTCCCTAGGGTGACAGGGTCGCCTTTGTTGAACACCTATCAATTATCGTCGTGCGTTATTCTTTATATGCCATGTAAATTTAAGCAGTTTTGGGGGGAAGACGAGTGAACGCAGTTTGGCAAACCGGTTGTATTTTTATTAAGAGAGCTTTTTTTATGACAATTTTTATGTTCTTAAATTGTGACAATCATCTGGCTCCTTTGCCAACGGAAAAATTTATTCAAACCGCCATGTTGGGCCTGCTATGTTTTCTTTCGTTGCAATTCAAATTAATTACGACGAATAATACAACAGAAGAAAGAATGGTAAGAAAAAAGTCCCAAGGCCATGCATATTACTTATATTCTTATTGACTATAAAAGTATAAATTGTATTTATGAAATACATATTCATTTAAACATGTAATACACGTATTCATACAATACAAAAGATAGTAAGAGAGTAATTTATTTAGTAATTACAACTGCAATATTACATTGCAAGTAGTAATTTTGTTGTTAATGTCTTTAATCTTGAGAGATTTCGTTTTTCAATTCACTTTCTTTTTTTAAATTGATTGTCTTTTAAAGACTCTCTTGGCCAATGTCGTTGCAGTGATGGTTTTGCAGGATCCCTGTTTGAAGAAAGAAATGGAAGAAAGGAAAGAGAGATTTGGAAGGAACTGTAAGCTCGCTATGATACTATAGAACTATCGAATAGGGATCTGATGGTCATTTACAAAAGGAGCATCAAGCCATCAAGGCTTTATGTATGGTAAGCAACGTAGATATAATAATGCCATTAATGTCAAACAGGACAGAAATGGCGTTATGTACTTGTAAGACTTTGTAAAGCAATGGTCCCAAACACGTGTTGTAATAAAATTTATATTAGCAATGAAGAAGTCTTGTAATAAATTTGTCATTTATTTTTACAAAAAAATCATTTTATTACAGTCCCTAGTGATAAAATTTAAATTCTATTTCCAGAAATTATTGAGTTTGAGATAGATGCGGTGGCCAAGGGGTTGGAGGTTCGAATTCCGGCATAAACTCATGGATTTTTAATTGTGAATCATATGAGAAAGTATTGTAAAGTGGTTTACAACCTTGTCCGCGACAAGCAACGGGTAGTAGTTAGTAGTTTAGCTGTATGACATAAATTGAATAAACATCCAGGTTTAGTCTTGAAAATATATANTAATATAATAAGAGGAATAAACAAAAATTACTTACAATTGCATAGCCCGAGTAATTATTTCTTTATTGTTAGTTCTGTGTTGAAATACCAATGATAGAATGCTTATTACCAACAGTTAAAATTCTAGAAATGCTAGAGAGAAGTTTGTAATAATAATTTTGAGTTTGGACTGAGAATATATATATATCACTAGCAGGCGAAACCAAACTCAATTCTAGGATATTCTACGTTCCAAATTATTTACCTACAGAGAAGATCATCCGGACAACATACTTAAGGAGGCTCCCTCGTACCAACAGGAAAAACATTAAACATCAAGAACTCATCAGAATAATGGAACCCATTACGCAAATATATAGAATTGTTCTAAATGTCAACGGCCGAGATATACAGATATCGTCAGGGCAAACAAACTCAAATTGGGAAAATAATCAATACATATATATCCGGGATTTGGTCGGCTCACGTGTCCTGCATAAATCTCTTGGACTTGTTCACAAACTCCAAGATTTTGGACCATTTTATGTCGGGGAGTGATTTGGTGATGTCCACTCCTTCAAAGATTTCAAATTTAAACCTAGCATACCTATCACACTCTGCGAGGTAGTACCTTGCCGTTTCTTCTTTTATTTCGCAAAAACGGCAAAAGGGATCTGGTAGAATACCCATTACCGAGAGGAGTCTTCTCAGTGGACAGTGGCCCGTCAGGATACCTATCTGCCTCCTAATTCCCTTCCTTGAGATAGAGAATAGCCTTTTCGATTCTGCTGGTATGATCACCTTAACAAACTCTTTCGATTGCCTGGGTCCGGGGGATAAATTCCACTCCTTAAGGAATTGTTTCATGCCTCAGTGATTAATACTCTCTTTCGCTGTACTCATAGAGTAAGGTAATACCGGTTGAGGTTAGACAAAGTATTAGAACGTTCTTCGGCCAAGCCATCCGCCTTTTCATTGCCATAGTGTCCTTTATGTGCTGGTATCCAAATAAGGGTTACCTTGTTCTCAAACCTGTAAGAGATCCTGATAAGATCTACGGTTCCTCCACCAGTCTTGAGGTTGACAAATCTTTCTGTACCTAAGACCTAAGACTAGCCTGACCGTCAGAAAAACTTCTAATATCCTTTCCCTTGTGTTCCGCCTGAAAAACGGAGGTGTTATTGCCAAGAGGGAGATGCTGATTCCTAATTTAGGTATGTAGGATTCCTGCACCACTCCCTCTACCTTTGATAAGTGAACCATCTGTGCAGCAGTCTATGTTGCGATGGTCATCATCCAAACTGTAATTACATTCACAAGGGGTGACTACCCGAAAGTACTTTTTCCCGAAGGGGTTTTAACCTTTTTATCACTAACGCTTAATAACCTTACTCAATAGTTGTGAGATTTTCGAGTGACCTATGTATTCATCAAACTTCAATAAGTGACATATGATTATGGCTCATGGACTAGGTCTGAAATTTATTATTGGAGATTTTAATACGCAAACACTAATAATGTTTGGTTCGAATACTTTAAATCCACGAGGGAGAACAGTCCATCAACATAGTATAGAGGCAATTTACCTATCAGAATGGACGTTTTTCTTCAGAACAAGGGCACAGGCCAGATATTCTGAACTTGCTTACTCGACGGCTTACCCGTGGGTACAAGAACTGGTCGTTCAACGAATGGTTTGAAAACTGTATGAGACCTTAAAACTAATTACCGAGATTAAGTCTCCCAAAAAGATGAAGTCACCAAAACAGTATTACCCTTTATTAGAAATATCCAATATGCAGCAACTATGTCTCACCCACCCATAAGACATGAGCACGGACGTTCGAGTTCCGTTACATATAGTCGTCCATCTCTATACTCGTCCGCAAAAAGAATAAAGCTATGAAAATCAACCATTGAAAATAAAGGCTCTTTTCATCAAATCAAAAAAATCTTAGAAAAGAGAAAGAAACAATCCAACCACTTCGGTACACCTGTGTCGAACGGTAACACAAGAAAAAGTCTAGGCGTTCGGAAACGCATTGTTGTGGCAATTCATGCCAAATCGCGTGTGACAAGTCTGCCGTTGCGGCTTTCCTCCTAGATCTCTATTTCCTCCATTCTAAGTGCACAAGTTAGTAAAGCCCATTCTTAAGAAAATATATAATAGATATAACGGTATTATTAACGTGTCGCTGACCAACCTACCAAAAAAAGCCTTAGTTCATTTATCTTTTTACCAAAACTTTTTCCGCAGTTCGCCTTGGTCACTGCCACCAAGAGGTTGCTGTTGAGGTTGAGAGGTTGCTCTTGGAAAAAAAGCAAAAATAATAATGGTACATAAAAAGGGTTAACTCACCGAGAAGGTTACCAACTACCTTCCCATATCTCTTCTCTCTTTGCTGTCAAATGTTCGAAAAACTATTAAATCCTTTCACCGTCCAAACAAAAGAACATCTGAAGATGGTGAAATGCCGAAACGATGATAAACAGAAAGGAAGAATAGTTAACTATCAAATAATAAGTCGAATAAGTTGAAAAATGGCAAAAAGGAGGGAAAACTCATAAGGTGGGGTTGAGATAGGAAGTTGATGTCCGAGTGGATCGAGGTCACGATAGCTCAAGTGGTAGAGCAGCGGCGTATCTAGCCGAAGATCGTGGGTTCGAATCCCGCTCGTGCCATTAACTTTTTTTCATCTCAACTAAAAACCTTAATTAATTGTAATGTATTAATTGGTCAAGCGGACCACGAAATTAGTGAATTTAATAAGTCGAACATCTACTCATTGCAACGCAATTCTGATTTAGAAGTCGTCATTCTTGCCCAGGGCAGGTCCATCCAGACGTTGGCTAAATACTATGGACATAGGAACACAAATCCCTTCGAATCTAGGAATCGTTAGACCTTCAGAGCTAACTCCACCAACTATCCAGGGTCTCAGATCTTTATGATTATCACTTGTTTCCATTTAGAGCTTACTTTGTTCAAAAGAGAAAAAATCACAATTTGGCAGCTTCAGGAGTATTTCGACAGCCAAATGGGATGAAATATGGTTAATGATGGATGATCGTAATGAGCTATTTTTTGTAAATGACTTTTTTATATTAAATTTAAAATATTTCTTCACTGGATTTTTTTCCTTCAACATTTAAATTTAAACAATTTAAAATGTAAGTATTTACAATAGTGTGCGGTGTTTAGTGACCGTTAGCCAATGGTTATTTGGAGATCGTGAGATGCGGTCTGGTGTGACGTAGGTTTTAGAGAAACATTTTCTTTATCGTGCTAATGTTTCGATCATTATTGAGATCATCTTCAGGGCCTGGGATTTATAAACATTGTTTAAATTTTACATTTAAATATTTACATAGTTACATATTTACAATAGTTTATTTTATTTTATTTTTTGAGCTTAGAAATGAGATAGTATAGTCAATATACTATCTAGATTGTTCTAGGCAGTAAATAAAGTTGCTATAACGTAAGAAATCTGAAGGTTAGTGAATATTTATTTACCTATCAATATTGGAATTGTAGAAACAAATCAATCAAAATTTTATTTGTACACGTTTCTTTGTTTCAAGAAAATGCATTTTCTTCTTGTTCATGTTATGATATTCCTCACAGTGCCTATTTTTAAATGTCTTTTGTTCGGAATGAACAGTCGTGAATTGCAGTCTTAAATTAAATAAAGGCTTTTAGTCGGCAACACGAAGCCATTCTTACGTGAGGTCCCGCTCTTGCACTCTCGTCACGTAGAAGAGAAGTTAACATGGTTACTCTGCTGACAGTGCCCTCCGTCTCTGGTTTACGAAGCTGTACACATTTCTAACTGGAGCGAGGTTTACGGCGAATTTAATTGTCAACAGTTAATTGTCAACCACAGAAATCCACGAAAGAGTCAAATAATAAATTCATTAAACGTAAGAACTTGAAACGACTTAAAAAAAAACAATATGCTTTTACGCAGTGATAGCACATGTATCTTCTTTGATTTTTTAGTTTGTTTATAGTTGCGCCACACCACCGTTTATGGATTCTAAGGAATAGTAGAAGACTAGTACAGGCAAGGCAAGGCAAGGAATCAGTAAATATTCAATTTTTTTAATAGTTATAACTTTAATGAGCTTCATATTAATAAATCACAAAATAAATAATCATTAAAAAACCACAAAATTAATTAGGGCAGTGGTTAAACATCGACGAAAGACCAGGACACATGCCAAAACCAAATTTACGCCCAAAAAATAATGGTGACTGTATGGTGGTCCATTCAGCCTCTGCTGGGTCCCAGGACACATGGGAGTAGAGATGGTTAGGGATGGTAACGTAAACTAAACATGGGAGTAGAAGGCAACGAGAAAGCGGATACCATTGCAAGGCAAGGAGCTACTACACCTTTGACAGGACCTGAACCCTTCTGTGGCATAGGAACCCACACTATTAACGAATATCTCAGACAGAAGGACAAAAAGGAAATGATAGAACTAAGGAATTCACTCATTGGACACAGACAATGCAAGAATCTTCTAACCAATTTCGGAAGAAAAGAAATTACAGAATGTGTCAAGGGAAGCAGGAATAAACTGCGAATACTAATAGGATTCCTAACAGGACACGGTAAATTAAACGGACACTTAAAGAAGATTGGAATAATCCAAACTGGCACATGCAGATTCTGCAAAGAAGGAGAGGAGACACCAACACATTTACTAACAAACTGCCGAGTTACACTAGCACGCAGTAGGAAATGTTTTGAGATGTATAATGTGACCATAGAAGAGAACCACTGAAACCGGGCCTGTTAATCAAGTTTCTTGATGAAATAGGACCCACCGATGTGCTTTACGCAGAGCACGGGGGATGCAATAGCTCTTAAAGGGCGCAGTATACTATACCCTGAAATTATATATACATCTACATGGTGGTCCATGGCTGGAATGATTCACTACTCCTTTTTGCCTAGCTGTGATACCGCTACCTCTACATCGTACTGCAAGGAAATTGACGAAATGCATAAAAAATTACTCAAAAATACCTGCATACCTTGGTTAATGGAAAAGGTCCTATACTCCTCCATGTCAACGCCAGGCCTCACGTTCCAACACATACCGTAAACAAATTGCATGAGCTTGGCTACGAAATTTCATCATCATACACCTTATTCTCCAGACTTGTCTCCAACAGATTTTCACCTGTTTGGGAATTTAGACAACTCCGTCAAACGAAAAATTTGTGAAAATGATAATTATTCAGAAATCGTGAGTTGCGATCTGGTGTGATGTAGGTTTCAAAAAACATTTTCTTTATCGTGCCAACGTTTCGATCTTTATTGAGATCATCTTCAGGGTTCAAAGTGTTTGTCTTCTGTGTAATTGTGCCATTCTTGCGTGTCGTGCTGAGAGTGCCTACATCACACCAGACCGCATCTCACGATTTCTGAATAATTATTGATTAACGGTCACTAATCACCACACATTTGAAAATGATGTTCAGGTCCAAAAGGCGTTTTCAGATTTTGTTTCATTTCAAAGCTCAGAAGTATTCAGTTCCGGTGTAAAAAGTTGTTCTCGCGTTGGGAAAAATGTGTACAAAATGAAGGTATTGGACTACGAATTTTATCAGCATCCACCTTATTCTCCAGACTTGTCTCCCACAGATTTTCACCTGTTTGGGAATTTGGACAACTCCGTCAAACGAAAATTTTTTGAAAATGACGTTCAGGTCTAAAAAGCGTTTTCAGATTTTGTTTCATTTTAAAGCTCAGAATTATTCAATTCCGGCGTATAAAAGTTGTTCTCGCGTTGGGAAAAATGTGTAGAAAATGAAGGTAAATACTAGGAATAAAATGATTTGGTTTTTGTATAGTAATTTTTCTAACCCTGAATGTAAAACGCGAAAAAGAAAGAATTTTGTCGAAGTGGAAAAATAATCCCGACTCAATAGACATAGAAAAGGTGCTAAACTCAAAATTTAACCCTTTTTATAGAAAAATCATGTGTAAATGTGAAAATTGTTTACAACTTCATTTGTCATTAAATAAGCAAAGATTACTTATACAACTAAGGCTGTCTAGTGCTAAGGAAATCAATTTTTTTGAAAATGGGCTCAAATATGTAATTGACACACAATCAATGTGCTCTTTCTGTAAATTGTTTGAAGAGGAGAACTTGGAACATATATTTTTAAATTGTCCAATTTACCAACCTCACAGATCCTTTTATTTAAAGAAGTACATAGACACATGTGTAAATAGTAACAATTTAGACAAACTTGAGTCCTTGCTAAAATTTGAAGCAAAAAACCAGGCAATTGATGTGTTCAATTTTTTTTATGAAGCACTTAAACTGATAGCTTTTATTGTCAATGAATGATGTTTTATTGTTGCGTCATGTAATTATTGATTTTAGGTTGAGCGCCATATATTTGGTGATGTAATTTGATTAGTTCTTACCTGCTATTATTATTATTAATTACTTTTGTTAAATAGTATCATGTCAATTTAAGTTGGAAGATATCTTTAATGATGTATATATCTTTATTTTGCCATTTGGCTCCCTCCTATAATAGCTATTGCTGAAATACAGTATTAATCTATCTATCTATCTAGTAATTTTTCTAAAAGCCTTTACCTTGGAAACGTACATTTCATGTGAAACGACCCAGTATATATTTCAACGTCGATTAGGATGTGCAAGGTTTTATAGTTTACACAGGCAACAATACCTTTTATTGCATATATTCTGTCCAGCAATTTTTTTTTCTCTCCTCCCCATAACTAGAGCGAGCCATCACAACGTTTTCTAAAACCTCAATGGTGTTGCATATTCTACACAGATTACTACTGGGCTGTTTTATTTCATGAAGGTACTCCCAATGTATTATAATTATAACAGTAACTAATTAAATGAATAATAATTACTTAATTAATATCCGTAATATCGTAAATATAATTAATTGCAAATATTTTTTCGATGTTGCAGTTACACCGGGCAGTGGTTAAACATCGACAAAAGACCAGGACACATGCCAAAACCAAATTTACTCCCAAAAAAATAATGGTGACCGTACGGTGGTCCATGGCTGGAATGATTCTCTACTCCTTTTTGCCTAGCTGTGAGACCACTACCTCTACATAGTCCTTTGTTGATAATAGAATATGTGATATATAATTGTCTGTGTTCGCGCCAAAATCTCGAAGTTTAAATAGCTTCATTTTCCCAAAATCCCGCACGCTCCAGCAACCGATTAATCAATCCTCTCTGATCATCTCTTTGTCGTCTCCGACATGAGTCCGATTAACATCTTGAATCTTGCTCGTGCCATTGACTTTTTTATCTCAACTAAAAACCTTAATTAATTGCAATTACGCAGAAAACAAATTCTTTGTGTGAGTAGAAATACTTTGCTTGAATCTAAAATTTTCTAGCATTGTATAAATTCACTTTTTTCCACATCCTATATGTATTTGTTAAATTTAAACAATGTTTGTAAATTCCAGGCCCTGAAGATAATTTCAATAAAGATCGAAACGTTGGCACGATAAAGAAAATATTTTTCAAAAACCTACATCACACCAGACCACATCTCACGATCTCTGAATAATTTTTAGGAGTGTTTACGCCAAAGCGTAACTTATTCTATTTTCTTGTTAAAAATTAGTTAATGAAAAAGTCTTATTACATTCAATTCGGTTCTCTTTATTTTAAGCCTCCGACCTCTGATTGGCCTGCCGAATGATGAGAGGCTTAGTTGGCGGACTGTGTGAGGCTTGTCTCTTTTCCGTCAGTTGTTCAGTAGACACACGTTTTTCTATCTGGCCGGGCGCCTTGTTTGTTCTCAATATCATAAAATTAGTTAACCTCTCAACGAATTATTTCTCATCCGTATTACAACACGAGAAAATTATCATCCGAAAAGTGCTGTTGATGTTTCGCAGCCAAGGTGTTAACAGCATTTCCTCATCATTCCCGGAGGAAAACTCTAAGCCCTTGGAGCGGACCGTCGGGCGTTATCCCACAGGAGCGAATTGTAAGGTGAGTGAAACATTGCTACTCTCGGCAAGTGATTTTCTCGTTTTCCCTTATTTAAGAGTTCAATTAATTAATTGATTTTTAATATTTTAATTACAATAAGCCTACGGCTTAATCAAGGAGGACAATTGAATTAGTAGTGGACTGTTGAATTAGTAGTGTAACATGTTATTGCCTAGCGGTGGGAAGGTTGTATTCTGATATGTTAAAGAGAGCCTCAATACCATGCCGACATTCTATGGATATCTGTACTGTTTACCGAAGCTAATTTCATCTTTGCAGGGACACTGTTTGTGTTGTTTGGGTCAGTTTTCCAAGAGGCGAACATAGTACAAAAAGAGGAAGATGACTCGGCGGGACGGCTGGATTGAGAGCTCATCCGACAGGTGGCCCACAGAAATGGATGCCTTTCTGATTGGGAGAATTGTCATCGTAGCCGTTGAGGGATAAGGGTAGTCTGACCTAGGGCTCCCTGCGGAGGTTCGTCGTCCGTAGATAAATCATCTGCGGGCAAAGCAAACAAGACTCTTAGTCGAAATGTTTCCGCCGCAGAATCATTTGTTAACAAAAGGAAATAACGAACCATTAAACCAAAATAACGTTTTCTACCTAGTAAAAAAAGGAAATGTACAGGTATATTTTCAAAATCATGCAAATGACTAGAAGTAGTTTTAATATTTTATATATTTTTGGGTTGTGGTTCAAAAATCGAATTCAGCTGTGCTCAGAAAATAAGTATTGTACATCACAATTTTAACCCTTTAACGAATTAAATTCATTATTTTTCGTGGCCCCCTTGACCAATTAATATCATTCAATTAAATAAGTTCCCTAATTTCGTGGTCAGCTGGACCAATTAATATCATTCAATTAAATAAGTTCACTAATTTCGTGGTCCGCTTGACCAATTAATTAAGGTTTTTAGTTAAGCTAAAAAAGTCAATGGCACGAGCGGGATTCGAACCCCCGATCTTCGGCTAGATACGCCGCTGCTCTACTACTTGAGCTATCGTGACTTCTATCCACTCGATTTAATGAATTAAATTTTTAAGATGTACTGCTTTTAGATTAAAAATCCTTTTCACGGATATTTCTTTGATCCTTGATGTTCTTAACCCTAAACCTAATACCTTCATACCTTAGAAGG
Organism: Cimex lectularius; assembly: GCF_000648675.2. NCBI lineage: Eukaryota > Metazoa > Arthropoda > Insecta > Hemiptera > Cimicidae > Cimex > Cimex lectularius. The sequence goes on along the minus strand of NW_019392633.1, from coordinate 332,893 downwards.
GAGCAAACTGATTCAATTCGCCTATATAGTTCTATCAATGCAAAATTAATAATCTCCAATGTTAAACCTAACCACTTTCAAATCTCAGCTCTCACAACACTCAAAATCCCCTTTCTTTCTCAGTCCAAACTCAAAAATATAATTACTTACTTCACTCTGGCATTAATAGAATTTTAACTGTTGGTAATAAGCATACTATATGTTGAACACAAACAAACTTGCAATATAGAATTAATTTATCCGACTATGCGATTGTAAATAATTATGTTACTATTCCCCTTCTTATATATGTTTTTTTTTAATATATGTATATGTGATTGTGTTATTTTTCTATACTGTTATATGAATAATATTTGTCTTGGCATTTTTATAACTTTAGATTTGTTATTGTTGTTGTATCTTTATATATGGGCCGTCTATATTAATAAATAAAAACGACTCTTCATTTGCAGAATCGGCAGTTTTTTTAAAATAAACATCTTTAATATATGTGCAAAACCTTATTTATGAAGGCACTAAATACGAGGTATATATCAAGACTACTTTACAAACTTATGACACGATAATCCAATTAATATACGAAAAACAAGTTACAATACGTCATCGAACCCTATTTGGACGTATGGCATGGAACACCCGCCTGCTAATCCTTACAACATCCAACGTATCCAATCCTTCCAATCCCAAGTCTTTGGATCGATATTAAATGATCCGTATTATGTTTCGAATGCCACTCTTTACGACGATCCTTTTATCCCAGAATTAATTTCTCAAGATTCGTTATTTCCACGATAAACTATTTTGTTCAACACTTGAGCAACAGAACCCACCCCTATAATCCAAAAAGTCAACCACTCAACCTCCGCTTTACGAAGTATATAATGTACAAAACATATTTTTTAAAATAGAGAGAACGAGAAAGTAAGAAAATATTTAATTTCATCCGAATTGTCATTCCCTAAGAAAGACAAGTAGGCGGTATCATAAAGCGAGGAGTTAATCAGATGATTAAACGGCCACCGAAAACAAGCCTGTCACTGATGAAGAGACGGTGGAGCTCATGTTCGAATTATAATATATAATTGGCCAGTGGGTGTTTCCCACGTCACTACCGAGCCTTAAATTGATGAGTTGTCGAGTGGTCTGTGATGACTCAGCATTGTCCATCGAAGACATCCTCAACTATCAGACTTTCTTTTAAACTAATTATTCCCTGTCCAAATCGACAGGTGCTCGGTTCAGCTTTGCCACACATCACAACTATGATTTATTGACTGTGATCCTGCAATTGTAAATGCCTTCCAACGCCAAAAAAATAATTTGCAATTGTAGTTAACACAAACCAGAAGATGCGTTCTTAATTCTTGCTTCCTGAGATGTGTACATATGTGAGCACAGCGGAAGAAACAATCGGTATTAACTAAACAAACAATAATATTTAATTCAAAAATTCGGAACATTTTTGCACTTTTTCCGAAAACTTCAAACTGAGCTATAGCAATTGATAGGAAATTTTAATAAACTTACAATTGTCACCTTCCACTTTGCCCGATTTCTCAACCATTTTCGGGTTATTCGCGATTTTTGGGCAAAAAAACGTGGGTTTTTTTAAGTGCTCATGAAACAAACAAACCGATAACTCTCTCCTACAATTTTCAAGAATGAAGTCAGTTTTGATTTAAAGATCAAAGTTAGTGTATTACGATTTATGAATGCTGAAAAATGAATTTAATTTAGAATAAACCGGTATGGCCGCAACGGTTTAGGCGTTAACACGGCGCTCATCACTCTAAGGTCAAGGTACCCGGTTCGAATCCAGCGGCCCTGCATTCAAACCCGACATACTTACAAATGGTTTTTTTTTAAACACCGGCACCCCGAGGATTCCAGGAACCTCCGCTATTGCGAACCCTCATTAAAAAATAAATAAAGAAATAAAATAAAACATAAATGAGATTTTGTTCCTTTTTGTAGGCAGCTAATCTAAAAGTTGCCAAGATATTTTATATTTTTGTTGATAATTTATTAAGATTATTATTGCACGATTTCTTTGTGACATCTGTGTGGTGACTTGCAATTTGGTCGTTGCCGCTCGTCCTGCTTACCCCTGGAGTCTAAAACGCTGACATTTTGCCATCTGCCTAGTGTCTGAAACAGATTTTTAAATTACTTTAAATTAGTTATACCTTTTATCTAAAGCATTGGTTGAGATGAAAAAGCAAGTGTCACGAGCGGGATTCGAACCCACGACCCTCGGCTAAATACGATTGACCAATTAACTTTTTTCAAGTAATTAATCTTTATGAAAGGTATTGGTTAAGATTATTCAATTCAGGTGACACTGACTATTTTATCTCAACCAATACCTTTCATAAAGATTAATTAATTGAAAAAAGTTAATTGGTCAATCGGACCACGAACTGTAATGGATTTAATAATTAAACTGAAGTTTATCTTCACGAAAGCTCTCCGTGGCCATTTCATTTGTCGCCGAGAATCAAATAGATTACACATTTGAAAAATGGCAAAAAGTAGGGAAAATTCGAGAGGTGAGGTTGAGATGAGAAGTTGGCGTCCGAGCGGATCGAAGTCACGATAGCTCAAGTGGTAGAGCAGCGGCGTATTTAGCCGAAGATCGTGGGTTCGAATCCCGTTCGTGACTTTTGTATCTCAATCAACCTTTCATAAAGATTTTTTTTAAATTTATTTATTTGTAGCCTATAACATACTTGTACATAATATAAATGTGATCACAATTATATTGTTCACCGCTCGGTCACAGCAATAACACTGATGCCAGCGCTGGACCCGGAGGACGCATGCCATGAGAAGCCAGCCAGTGCTGGCACTCATTTTAATGTATTAAGGGGGAAAGAGGACTCGGGGCCATCGTCGTTTTAGGCGACGTGGTGAATTCTCGGGATGGGAATATGTGGAAAGGGCTCTAGCAATAGGGTTAGGATGGATCGATAGATTGGTATGAAATTTTTGGAATCGGGAATGGATCAGTTCGTGGACAAAAGGAACGTTGAGGTCTTGGTGGATAGTGAGGTTAGAGACGTAAAAAGGAGCTTTGACGATTTGTCTGAGGAGTTTTGATTGGAAGGACTGGATACCATGGATATTGGATGGTTTGGCGGAACCCCACAGTTCCACACCGTATCTCCAAAGTGGTCGCAGTAAAGTCTTGTGTAAGGTCAGTTTAGTGCTGATGGTCAAGCCGGATTTTGGTCCTAGTAGTCTGCGTAATTGTCCAAGTCTTCTGTTGAGTTGTTGTCTTTTAAGTCTTGTGTGGGGATTCCACGTCAGTCTGCTGTCAAGGTATAGACCTAGGTATTTGACTTGAGTGGAAGTCGGTATTTCTTCATTCTTGAGTGGAGGGCAAGACTGCTTTTTCAAAGTGAACTTACATGGATACACTTTTCTCCGTTTAATCCTGTCCTCCTTAATATAGTTTAAATAATAGAAAAAAGTTAATTGGTCAATCGGACCACGAAATGTAATAATTTTTTTTTTTTTTGGCATCAGCCTGACAGCCACTGCCAGATTATAAAAACAACACAATAGTTTACTTCTTGCTTCGTACCTACAATGCTCTTTTTGTCGGAGTTTCAAATCTTTCCCCCCAATTTTACAATTTAATCAGAAACCCCGTAACGTCGCTAAGAGTCAGAGTAACTTGAGTATCCATTATGTTGAACAGTTTAAATATTGTTTACAACATCAGAGAATTCTTTTTAACAACCCGGTTCATTTGGTTGTGAGAAAATCGATCGTATACAAGTTAATTCGGAGCCAAATTATTCCTAGGCTTCGACGAGTTAATCCGAGTTTACCCTTAGCTTACACCCCATCAGCAGGGGGATGATCAGAGAATAAATCTGTTACATAATTCCTATCAACTCCTACCCTTATTTAAGTAAGGGTTTAGAGAGCGGATTTACCCTAAGTGCTCTCGGGTTACAGCGATCTCGTCTTATTAGTGAACCGAGGGCCCATTGATACCATGGGTCACGTTCAATGTCAATTAGAATCCCAGAAAATCAATCTAACATGACAGATCCCAAAGTTTTTCCTCTTACTTACTCAAAAACTTATTCATACCCTTCAGCGAAGTTAGATGGATAATTATACAATACATAAATGTTCATAAAAAGACATTCATATAGTTTTCCTCAGACTATTGGTCAGATAATCAGACGACAACTATTGGACTAATGGATTGGTTTTAATACTTAGACGTGCGTAAGAAGTATATATATTATGGAAATGATTGTAGTGAGGAGACGTTAACTTAGAACGTTGGTTCGCAGTCAGCATTAGGGTATTAAGTGTAAAGAACTTTTAATAGGGATTTCTGTCATGTCTCGGATTCATGGATTATGGAGGGCCTTTTATCCTGAATGAATTTCTTGCCAGCTAATGGAAACTGGAATTAAACCCAGACATAGCACTTTGAAAACGAAATCACGAAAACTTCTTTGTCCAACAGCCGAGCAATCATTACATTTTGTTTCTTTTACTCTATAAAGCGTCAGAGAATAAATGTATAATATATACAAGGTGGCCCCAATCGATTCAGCCACACATCCAGATCTTATAGGAAATTGAACGCTGAGTAAAAAAGGACTTATGAACCTGTGTGCGCAAACCCTTCAGTTCCGAGCTACAAGCAAAAAACCACGTTTTTTTTACCTTATTTGTGAAATTGTTAGTAAACCGTTAGCCTGACCGTAAAACAGCTCGAAACAACATCTATAGAGGATTAATTTCTGCATCGAATGAGATTCAAAACCAGCCTGATCGGCCGAAAATTTCATTTTTGGCGATTTTTCGAAGTTAGGAGGTGAAGGGGTACACAAAATTTACCATTTCTGACATTTTTATCGAAAATTCACAACTTGAACACCTTATCAAAAAATTCTCCGTTACAAAACTCCAAACTCCGCTCACTATCGCACTGGCAATGCAGAAAATTGTCGCTATTTTTCGCTCAAGCTATTGTTCTAATCGTGAGATGCGGTCTGGTGTGACGTAGGTTTCAGAAAAACATTTTCTTAATCGTACCAACGTTTCGATCTTTATTGAGATCATCTTCAGGGTCTGGGATTTACAAACTTTGTTTAAATTTAACAAATACATATAGGATGTGGAAAAAACAGAATTTATACAATCCAAAAAAATAGTTTGTAATATTCAAAGTATATCCACTCACTTTGATTGAAAATTAAAAAATATTTTTTTTGATTGTATAAATTCACTTTTTTCTACATCCTATATGTATCTCTTAAATTTAAACAATATTTGTAAATCCCAGGCTCTGAAGATGATCTCAATAAAGTTCGAAACGTTGGCACGATAAAGAAAATGTATTTTCTGAAACCTACGTCACACCAGACCGCATCTCACGATTTCCGAATAGTCATAGACTAACGGTCACTAATCACCATACATTATTTGCAAATGTCTATGTGTCTTCTAGAGATACAAATAGTATAATTGATTCTCAAGGTCAATACTAGTATAAATTATGGAAAAATTAAGATTATGGCTTTGTAATGAGGAAACGTGTAAATGATTAGCCTGAGCCTTATTTCTTAATAAGAAGAATAGCATAATTGACCAAATGTGTGTATATTTTTACTTTTTCGAAACCCACTTGGAATATCAAGTGTTAAATACCCATGGAATCTCGAACCTCGAAGTATAAGTAATTCTAAGGGATAATGATTATTTAATGTTTTTTAACGATATCATTAATGGTTCTAATAATGAATATTTTAGCGAAAAAAGACCTTAACTAAAACTATATCGGAAGCATGTTTAAACAAGAAGGGTTCAATTTCATATCATAGAAAAATAGTATCTTTGAAAAAGAAAATCAAACTCAATAAGTCAATTTAAAAAAAAAATAAATAAATAGTTTGATGATGTTAATGTAAAATTAAAAACACAAAGGAATTGTGCAAAGGTACGATTTTAAATGTAATAGTCAAAAAAGACATTCAACTATTAGAAACTGCCCCATTTCCATTGATATATGGGCAAAATTCATAAAATCTGAAGATGCTTACTCATTGGAAGACCTAGAAAAATGCGATCACGAAGTCTTAAATGCTAAAATCACATGAGTAAATGATAATATAAGCCAATGCCAAAAAATAAAGCTCCTGGACTCGACGAGATCGTAAAAGTTTGGGTAAAAGAACTGATTTCTCAAAGCTGAGTAAACATTAAAATTAAAATTAATTAAGGTTTTTAGTTGAGATAAAAAAGTCAATGGCACGAGCGGGATTCGAACCCACGATCTTCGGCTAGATACGCCGCTGCTCTACCACTTGAGCTATCGTGACCTCGATCCACGGAAACTCAAAAGGTGGGGTAGAGATGGGAAGTTAGTGTCCGAGTGGATCGAGGTCACGATAGCTCAAGTGGTAGAGCAGAGGCGTATCTAGCCGAAGATCGTTGGTTCCAATCCCGCTCGTGCCATTGACTTTTTTATCTCAACTAAAAACCTTAATTAATTGTAATATATTAATTGGTCAAGCGGACCACGAAATTAGGGAATTAAAATTAAAATGATCTATAAGAAATTCAACGTCACTAGTGGAGCAAATTATGCAGGAATAGCTAAATCTCTAGTTGACAATATACCAACTATTTTGAATAAAGGATTAACCGATTGGTCGAAGCATCAAATTTTGCCTGACGGGCTTCAGAAAAAATATGGGGTCGGAGACGCTATATAATCCTTATCTTCCATTGTTAATTTAAAAAACCTTGAGACGTAAAGGAACTATCATAATCTCTGTGGATTTCAGCAGAGGTTTTGTCCGTGTTCCTCACGCTCAACTGTGGGACAACCTGATTAAGATAGAATCTCTGACAAATATTAAAATTAATCATTGAATTGCACCAAAAAGCCAAACTTGGAATAGAAAGTGAGTGCGATATTGCAAAAATATAGAAATCCGCAAACCTTAAGCTCTTTACTTTTCTCTCTATACATAATTAACTTTTTCAAAACCTATCGGCAATAAACCTTGCAATAATGAAAGGGACGACATACATATGCTTGCATATGCTGAAGATGTTCTTGGATGAGAAGCATAAATTCAACATATAAAAAAAGTATATAGAAGAAAACTTGGAAAGGAGGGTAAATAGATAAATTCATACCTTTTTATTATGTGAGTCGAAAATATAAACTGTGTTTGTATACAACTATCTTGGTATAAAATTTACAACTAATGGGAAGAGCATGTGTCCAAAGAAGATCAATATATAGCTAGTTAAATTGTAATCTATCAAAATGATTTTCCGGTGTTTTGGTGAATATTCTTTCACAATTAAATAAGTTTTATTAAAATTTATGAATTTCTTATCTCATTTAATTTGGTTTACATTAAAATAAGTTTGTTGTAATTAATATACCGATAAAATACATATAACTTGAAATAAACAATTATCTTTGAAAATATTACAACTTTCCCGTTGTATCTAGTTGCATTAAGTTAATGATGCATATGCACTAATTAATTTATCAGTACAAAATACTGCGTAATAGGATTTCTCAATTGAAAAATGGATTTGTAATCAACGTCATTCCTTTCGGTTGATGTTTCTCATGCTCACAGAACCATGTCACGACCGGGATGTCGCTGGTTGAAAACCCCTTGTTCAGACATCACAAGGTGCCTACATGTTCTCGTCGATGTGATTGATTGGAACCTGCTCGCTGCTTGTATCTGCCCCTGTTGGAGCTGACACGAAATGACTCGGAATAATTTTTTACGTGTCCAAGGCACTACTGTCGATGTTGGAATCCGAATTCGACGGAAGTAAAAGTGCCAAATGGATTGTGTAATAAGACGATGATTGCAAATGTTAGTAATATTTATGCTCATTTCATTAAACATAATTAGAATAGTATGGTGGTATGGTATGGTATGGTGAAAAAGGATACTAGGAAGAGGGGTTTGCACTCCCCAGGCACTGCAGTCTTCTGGCTTATTGTACCTTCCTAGTTCTTTAGTTCAGTGCAATAGATTTAATCCTTCTTCTTAGAAGTATCAGGTCATTGACTGTCGCTACTGCAATTTGATTCCGTAAGTTGTTTCCGTACGTTAGGTTAAATCTCCATTGAGCCGTTGCTTCGCATTCGAAGATGATATGAGTGGCTGTTTCCTCCTCCTCATTACATAATCTGCAAATGGGATAATCGCTGTACCCATGTTGAGTAGATGTTTTCTCAGATTCCAGTGACCGGTTAGTAGTCCTACCACTCCTCTGAGTTTGACCCTCTCCAATTGCAGCAGTGCTTATGCCAGTCTTGGTAAGGGTTGTTTCATCATAAGTTTACTATGTCTAGCACCGCTAGAGTTTATCCACTTCTTCTTTTGTTTTGTTTGGATCCAATCTGCGATGGAGGATTATATATTTGTTTTTGTTATCCCAAGAATAGGTTGGGGGCCTATGTATGGTCTTGCAGATCCTCCTCTGGCCCGCCTGTCTGCTTTCTCGTTACCCAAAATTCCCCTGTGCCCTGGTACCCAAGATATCATCAGGTTGTTGTGTTTCCCCAGGTTTTGGAGATTTTGGATACATTCATTGACTAATTTTGATGTGATTCTTTTACATAATAGTGCTTTAATGGCCGCTTGGCTATCTGATCTTATGAGGATTTTTATGTCAGTGTAACCACCAAGATTTTCCAGGGCACAAGCATTGATGGCATGTATTTCTGCTTGAAACTTGACTTTAGCACTAACGGTATTGTCAGGCAGAACTAAAGGTCCTAGCCTCCCTCATGCAAGGTGAATGCAGAGTGCTTGGAACGACACGGAGGCCCTGACGGAAGTGAGCGTCACCAATGACCTGACTCTGGCACGGACCGTGGGCATTTTTGGCATAGAGGCAATGAAAACGTTGACATGTGGGCCAAAGAGGGAACCAACATGAACTCTCTAGGTCCCGAACCCTACTGTAGCCTAACATCTTGCCACAAAACTGGATACCTCTTAAAATGGATCCTTAATTAGTCCAAAACCTGGTGGGGGGCAATACCCCAGGCGTGAGACACGCGAAAAGACTCAAAAAGGACCATCCGCAAAACTTAGAAATGAATTACCGGAAGGCAAACGCAACCGAACCAGGATTCTCGTTGGACTCCTGATAGGGCATTGCCTTCTAAGAAAGTACACGCCCCGGTTAGGTGTACAGACATAAGAAACATTACACAGATACTGCAGAAAGAGGAGGAGTCCGGAAAAAACCTTTTATATTTTTGTAAATGTCTTTACAGGTGCAGATGCTTAGATTCTTGCAACGGACAGGAAAAGCCACAAGCAAGATCCTACACTAAAGAGCCGCTGGCAAGGTTACCACCTGAAGATGGTCAGTGAGTTATAAAAAAAAAAAGAGGAACACAATGATCTACTCAGGTCGAAGTACAGAAGGCCTGATGACCACCCCTTTTATCCCTATCTGTAACACTAGAGGTTGAACTTTGGCAGTAGTTATTCAGAAATCGTGAGATGCGGTCTGGTGTGATATAGGTTGCAGGAAAACATTTTCTTTGTCGTGCCAACGTTTCGATCTTTATTGAGATCATCTTCAGGGCTCAAAGGGTTTGTCTTCTGTGTAATTGTGCCATTCTTGCGTGTCGTGTTGAGCCCTGAAGATGATCTCGATAAAGATCGAAACGTTGACACGATAAAGAAAATGTTTTTTCTGAAACGTACATCACACCAGACCGCATCTTACGATTTCTGAATAATTATCGATTAACGATCACTAACCACTACACATTTAGCAGTAGTTGCCATGTTGTCATTATTACCAAGTGCCGCATAATTGAGTTTGAATTTCTGTGCATAGCTATGTATGCAAAAGTAATGACAGTGTAAATTTATCACGCGACAGGTGCAGATGCAACAAAATGTCGATTAACCGTAGGAGTAAGAAAATGTTCATGGCTAGACGGGAACAAATTATCATTCGATAGTATTGTTTTTTTATACATATTCATGGACAAAACAATAGGCAAGTACAAGTTTCTGTGCTAATCAAGTTAACATGAGTTCAAGGTTCATTACCGACTGGAAAAACTTCTTACGAGAAATATGTGGGCGTAGTCCCTTCTTCAAAACTTCCGAAAAATTGATATTGTTAAGTCCAATCGTCAATATTTTCATTTAGTTTTTGAAGTTATTTTATTTTGAAAAATATGTCTAATTTTAAAAGATGTTAAGTTGTTTTCAGCAATGTGGCCCTATAACAAAAAAGACGCCAAATTTCTTCTTGTGGACAGCGGGGTGACGAACCTTAGTTTGGTCGTTTCCGATCATTCTGATCCGCTTATACTCGCTGTTCCAATTAAAGTTCTTATGCACTCTCGCTAAACAGTCAATCCAATTTCTCACTTTATTTATCAATAATTTAACTGGGTTTTGAGTGATGGGTATGCGTAAATGGTAGAACCGTTTATCAAGCATTCCGCACGGAAGCGGCCCAGATTCGTCGGAATATGTCTGACACGCCGGTGTGGTGAACGGCCAATTTCCATTTCTCCAAGTGGCCTGTGCTAACGGTGTCGAAGACTAATTGAATTTGGCCGCTTTCTGCAAAATGCATTGGCCGTTGGGACCTGTTGGTCGAGTTGGCGGGCGAACTATCGGAGAATGGTGTATGACTATTTGATATTCTAGTTGTCCTCCGGCTGACGCTTAGTCCCTAAGGCCTCGGCGGTCACGTTCTAAAGTCTCTTAAACAATTACCGAAGAGAGCGAGTGAGAGGGAGCGAAAGAGAGAGGGCGCGCACCGCTGGGAGAAGGAGCGAGATGGATCTGGGTGGGCCTAGCGCCTCGCCCACCCACGGAGATAGGCTTTCCATATTAAATGGCTGCCACTTGTAAGGACTCTGGATTAGCCAACCCTTTTTTTTTCGTTAAAGCTTCCTCGATTTACAATTTGGAGGACACGAGCCTCGAAAGCCGAGACCGGTCTCATCGATGCCTTCTAATTAAAGCCATTAGGTGGGTTGTATATTACTTCCATCATCCTGAAAAATTCATAGAAGCAAAATGTAAAATCTATTATTTGGTACAAACATGCAATTATTATAAAATTTACGATGAGTAATTGTATCAGAATTGCGGTCAGTTAGCTGTGAGACCGCAAGTGTGCGGCTCTGAATTTCCTCAGGATTCTTCATACATATAATTTTTCTGTTGTTCACAATATATCAACATTATATATTGTAAGTTCATTTACACAAAAATAATGTATTTGTACACAAATATAAATATAAATACAAACATAAATATTGTAATTGTATACAAATATAAATATTGTAATTGTATACAAATATAAATATTGTAATTGTATACAATATAAAAATATTGTAAAGTAGCCTATAAACAAAAACATTTTAGAACAATACATTATTTTTGTGTAAATGAAGTTACAATATATAATTTTTATTTAGAAATCGTGAGATGCGGTCTGGTGTGATTTAGGTTTCAGAAAAACATTTTCTTTATCGTGCCAACGTTTCGAACTTTATTGTGATCATCTTCAGGGCTTGGGATTTACAAACATTGTTTAAATTTAAAAAAAACATGTAAGATGTGGAAAAGTGAATTTATGCAATGCAGAACATATTTTTTATATATTCAATCAAAGTATTTCTACTCACTCAATGTGTTTGTCTTCTGTGTAATTGTGCCATTCTTAGAAGAAGATAGAGATTCTTAAGAATGGCACAATTACACAGAAGACAAACACTTTGAGTGAGTAGAAATACTTTGATTGAATAAATAAAAAATATATTTTGCATTGTATAAATTCACTTTTCCACATCCAAAATGTAATTGTTATATGTAAATGATCTCAATAAAGATCGAAACGTTGGCACGATAAAGAAAATGTTTTTCTGAAACCTACATCACACCAAACCGCATCTCACGATTTCTAAATAAATATCGATTAACAACAGAAACAATTATTAATCAATAGATTCGAAGTATATAGTAGTATTACATAGTAGTTATATAGTAGTACATCTACTATTGATGACAAAACAATTACACAAAATTGAACAATTGAACAAACACAACAAAATGGAAAGTAACAAGTGTTTATAGCATTTTTCAGACAAATGAAACTTTTTTTCAATCAAATGAAACCTTTTTCCAAGCAAATGAAACCTTTTTCCAAGCAAATGAAACCTTTTTTCAACCAAATGAGACTTTTTTTCAATCAAATGAAACCTTTTTCCAAGCAAATGAAACCTTTTTTCTACCAAATGAAACCTAAAACCTAATGATAATAATTATGTAGAGGAATAAATAAATGACATTATAGTACTAACAATAATTTTTATGATGATTGAATATTACAATAATTGAATCGTAAGGCTTAGGTACAAGAACGTTTCTTGTGAAGATCCGTTTGCGCGTTGGCGGAGGTATCAGCGGGCTCACTTTTGCAATTCATGTCGAGAGAAGTGTTTGTAGAAACTCTTCAACCTGATGATGAGCTAAAGGGCTCGAAATCCGGATTGTTGCGAAACAACTTACTATGAATAGGAACCATCTTTTTAAAAAGGATTGAACTCCACACCCACTCAATCATTCATAATTTTTATCACAGAAAATTGAAGTTGCTCGCTCAAAAACACTCTTCTATCCCACTTACTTAAACTTCGACGGGGTGGAAGTAGAAAAGTTTGATGAATACGGATCTTCACAAACGTTCTTGTACCTAAGCCTTACGATTCAATTATTGTAATATTAATATTCAATCATCATAAAAGTTATTGTTGGTACTATCATGTCATTTATTTATTCCTCTAAGTAATTATTATCATTAGGTTTTAGGTTTCGTTTGCTTGAAAAAAGGTTTCATTTGCTTGAAAAATGGTTTCATTTGCTTGAAAAATGGTTTCATTTGATTGAAAAAAGGTTTCATTTGCTTGGAAAAAGGTTTCGTTTGATTGGAAAAAAGTTTCATTTTACTGAAAAATGCTATATATATATATAAACAGTGTAAAATGCTTGTCTAAATAAATAAATAAATAATATAAAATGTCAACAGATAAATAAATATACAATACATTTTCGATCATTTAAATATTGCATTAATAACACTTTTTTGTAGTTTTCTTATTTTACGTAAAACAGGTACAACTAATTGTTTTGAAAAAAAAAATGTATTTGGCTGTTGTAAAAATAATGAAAGTTTCGAAAAAGCAGTCAAAACTATTTTTAATTTTTATAAAATAAAGAAAATTGATTCGGAATGTTTTCTATCCCAATCTATACATGTTTGCCAACGAGTAATAGGGGCTTTTATTCCGATGACATAAAAATTTTTATTTAAACTCACAATAAAGTTTTGGAAGGCGTTTTCGGTTCCCCGCGTTCTCTAATAATTTTGTCCCCCAAGAAGTGATCGAAATGCCTAAAAAAGTGGAAGTCGTACGGTAAGGTTTATATCCTAAGAGTAGTACCTAGTGGAATTCTTTGTTCGGACTCTTTGTGGCAGACTTTCGGATACATGTCGCAGACTCTTTACCCCGAAACGTGTCACTACGGAAATCGTATCCGCATCTAGTTTTAGTCTGAGCCTTGTCGAACGAGGCCGCGCACTCCGCTCAGTAGCTGCGGAGTAAAACAGTAGCTAGTAGCTAATAAAAAACAACCAAGCTGGGGGATTTGTGGGATATTCAAAGATCGGATAAGTAATGATACGATTTTCTTGATACGGTGAGATTGTAAGATGGAATAGGATTCCGAAATTTTGTTCGGGTGAGTCCAGTCGACTTCAAATGTCTTTTGGAATGGTTGGACCATACAATTCGAAAAATGAGAGGAATGTTGCAGTTTTTGATAACAACAGGCTAGCATTCACTGTCCGTTTCCTCGCAACTGGAGACTCATATGTAAGCCTCATGGGCATATGTGCATTTTTCGATCGAGAATCATGAATGAATGCATATCATGTGAATGCATCCAAAACCTGGGGAAACATAACAACCTCATGATATCTTGGGTGCCAGGGCACAGAGGAATATCGGGTAACGATAAAGCAGACAGACATGCCAGAGGAGGATCCGCAAGATCATACATAGACCTCGAAACTATTCTTGGGATAACAAAAACAAATACGGAATCCTCCATCACAGAATGGATCCAAATAAAACAAAAGGAGAAGTGGATATACTCTCGGGATGCTTGACACAGTAAACTTATATATGCATTCATCATTATGGTGGAGCAACATAACGAAGAAGCTTCCGTTAATTCGTGCGGTATCCATTTGTCAAAGCTTCTTTACTTTACCAATTTGCTCCAAATGGTGAACAACGGTTGAGTGGTCAACATTAAGTTCTTCCGCAATTTCTGCCCGTGTTGTCTTACGTGAATTGTCTTCAACGTTTTAACTTGGTCGTCGTCGAATTCGTTGTATCTATTCTATCTAGTCTACAAAGTTAATTTAATAATTCAATTTATTAACTTAATCTGGGGCGTCGGTGTCCGCAACGGTTTATACGTTGGGATGACGCTCATCACTGTAAGGTAAAAGTCCATGGTTCGAATCCAGCAGCTCAGCATTCCAATCCGACATACTTACAAATGGGCTGTTTTTCAAAAATACTGAAACCCCGAGGTTTTGTATATTGTACTGTGAGTTTAGTGCCCCTAGCATGGGTTGAGAGTGAATGTAATTATTAGCGTGAATAAGTAGTGTGAGAGGGCCGACGGCGGAATGTTGAGTACCACATCGACCCTCATTTCGGTTAGTTGTATAATAAGTGTAAATGGTGATGGAGGAATATCGAATATGCCCTATCAGTACTAAATACAGAATATTGTTGCAAAGAGAGTAAAAGGGGGCGTCGGTGGCCGTAACGGTTTAGGCGGTACGCTCATCACTGTAAGAAGAAGGTCCCGGGTTCGAATGCAGAGCAGCTGGACATACTTACAAATGGGCTTCTTTTCAAAACACCGGCACCCCGAGGGTTAATACGACCTCTGCTGATGCGAACTCTCATAAAATAAATCAAATAAAATAAAAATATTATCATTGTTAATGATGTTGTAAATGATAATATCACAGATTTGCTTGTATTTATTTTTGTATTTGTCTCAGTAAGCAACTTACGCACCTGTGCATTGTAATTACAACATCAAAATCAATTTTTAGATAGAAACATTGGTAAAGAGAATGAGATAACCTTTTTACAAATTTCACATTCTTACAAGCAGTTTAGCTTTATCTACTCTAAGAAATTGTATGCGCTTTTATATTTTCTGACACACATATGTAATGTTGTTGGATTCATATAAGGGCCAAATCCATATGTGTTAATTTTGCCCCATGCCCCAATATAACTATGGCAAAAACTCCCAGCTAGACAGGTTAATTTGCTCCGCAATTAATATCCCTCACTTACAATTGTTTAATTCTTCTTTTAATATTGTTCTGAACCAACTTCACAATCCAATTTAATATATATTCATTGCATTTATATTTTTAAAAAAATTTTGTTTTATCTTCTACCCATATAAGTAGTATTGTAAACAATAAACCATATTATGTGTACAAATTGTAATGATTATTAGTATATACATTGTAAGGATGATGACCTCTTTTATTTGTTATTAATTGCTTGTAATACCCTTATATTTTTTGTTGTAGAAGGTTAGTATCCGCATATAAATAAATATTTAACTGAGAATCTACAAATTTCAATGTTTGTTAAAGAGATGTTGACAAAAATGGGAAGTTTATATGGAACAAACAAAAGGAGAACAGTCTACATTTTAAGAATAGTTTTGAGACCATGGCTGACGATGATACAAATTTTTCCCTCCGTTCAAACTGGTTGGTTTGTTCGAAGGGCCGACCCTTCGGTGATGCTATAACTCCTCGCCGTTTATCGATGGCAGTAAAGTGGACAAGACGCCTGGGAGAGAGTAGGCGTTATTACCCCGATAAGTCCACCTTGGTCGTTGGGGGGGTGGGCAAGTAAAGTGAAACAGAACGGAGTGACTGTACCCGGGGGCCCCTTGGGGCCGAGATAGAGTGCAAAGTTGAAACCATTATGCCGCCCTTATCGGCTCCGTCCGATTCCACCCGTATTTCTCCCGGCCTATCTTAATAATGGATCGGAGACCCGAGGCGTCGCCTATTGGCGGCCACCGCCTCCCTGCCTCCTGCCTCACAACAATCGAAATTCCGGTTCCACCAGCTTCCTCGTTTCCAGCCGGTCAACTCGACCCCCATCTCCATCCGCCAATCGAGTCACAGTACAGTGGATATATTTTGTATACTTACATAAATAGTTAAAAAATAACATGCACTGACGACACAAAATTTAACTTTTTTTTTTCTTTCGTTTGCTCGATAAAAGACAATTCTGTCCATAATTTGTCTTACTGTTTTTACCAATAAATATTTGTTTCTCCCATGTTTTTAAATTGGAATATCAATTAGAGGTAAACACATTTAATCCTTAATCCAAAACAACGATAAAGGATTGGAATGTTTACTTGTTACGGAATTTAAAATGTTTATTCAGTCTCTTTTGAATTCTGAAGCAATAAATTGTTTAGTTTTCATCTTTGTTTTCTTAATTTCAAATTCACTAATTTCGCGGTCCGCTTGACTAGTTAATATATTACAATTAATTAAGGTTTTTAGTTGAGATAAAAAAGTCAATGGCACGAACGGGATTCGAACCCACGATCTTCGGTTAGATACGCCGCTGCTCTACCACTTGAGCACGATAGCTCGAATCCCGCTCGTGCCATTGACTTTTTTATCTAAACTAAAAACCTTAATTAATTGTAATATATTAATTGGTCCAGCAAGACACGAAATTAGTGAATTTAATGAATTAAAATGAAGAACTTCACTAAAGCTCTCCGTGGCCATATCATTTATCGCCGAGAATCTAATCCATGATTAAACGACATTTGAAAAATGGCAAAAAGGTGAGAAAATTAAAAAGGTGAGGTTGAGATGGGAAATTGGTGCCCGAGTGGATCGAGGTCAAGATAGCTCAAGTGGTAGAGCAGCGGAGTATTTAGCCGAAGATCGTGGGTCCGAATCCCCCTCGTGCCATTAACTTTTTTATCTCAACTAAAAACCTTAATTAATTTCAAATTTTAAACTTAAAAATGACACTTAGTACTGAGGATGTTGTACCTGTGGCACTTATTGATGATGGACGTTCCATCCCGTATCCGCATACTATTGCTACTATTGCCATCGCAGTTCCCTACGAAACTCTGCGAGATGCCATTAGACGTTTTCGAGAAACTGTGACCTACCATAGAAGGCCCGTTCTAGACGCCCTTGGGTAACAGAACCACAGGATGAGCGTTTTTTGATTTTCAAAATTTTGTGAAGCGTTGTTCAAACGTTCATCATTCATCAACTCCAGGAAGTTCGAGGTGTCTACATTTCTGCACGCACTGCTCAAAGAAGATTAAATCAGTATGGACTGACGGCTTTGACGGCCACTCACTATGTGGATGAAATTTTGGAACATCATGCGTTGCCTATCCTCAATGAAATCAGAGGCAATCTTATTCTAATCCACGATGATGCCCGTCCACATGTCGCTCGCTTAGCCTGGCCAGCCCGTTCTCCAGACTCGAACATTTATGAGATAACCTCAAAAGATGAATAAGAGCACCTGCATCACTTCCTGATACACTCCACGATCTTGAAAGGACTCTTCCTGAAGAATGGGCTAACCTCCAGCAAAGAGACATTTCCGGACTGGTAGAAAGGTATGCCGAGGCGTCATCGAGATGTAATTCAGGCAAGAGGTTGAACGCGATATTGAAATGTTAATTAAAATTCTAACACAAAAGGAAAACAAATTTTATTTGTCCGTCTTTTTTTTATTTTTTCATTTTCCTTAACAATTTACTTTTTTTACTTTTTAATACAAAGACCCAATTATTAAACGTTAAACTTTGATTAATATATAAAAATATATACAAATCAAGTTAAATTACAAGTGGGTGGATTTTTTTTTGTCTGTCAAGTGTATATACCATAAAATATACTGCAATTACTTTAAAGCTTAATATAATAACGGCTTCAAAAATAAAGCATTACAATGAAAATATTGTTTGCTTATTGACATTTCAAATTGTTACACCAACATTTTTTCTCTTTTATTCGTTTATTTGACAATCGCATACAACAACGCATGCACAAAATAACAGTTAAATATAGCTAAATTTTTATTCTTCAAATGACTTTCTTTCAAAACAACATAATTAATGTTTTCTATTAAAACTCATGAATTTCTGATCTCATTTAATTTGATTTACATTAAAATAAGTATATTTAGGTAAATAAATTTCTAAATTCCTAACCACCCCTAATTCGATAATTGTAGTCCTGGTTTCGAGTGATCAAGAGTCGACTGTGGTTAGAAATAAACAACAAAATACAAGAGTCCGGTTTTTTGTCTTTGGGTGGGTAAATATACGCAGTAGTACAAGTAAGTAAATTAAATAGTATAAGATATACATTGAAGAATATAAAGTAATTGAAACTTCCATTTGAAGGCTTTGACTTAGAAATTGACCCACATGATAACAATGAAAAATACACATACATAGACGGAAGTACATAATATTTCTGAGAGGGTTGACAAGCATTTGTTGTTTCTTCTCTTTTATATCATCATAGAAGCCTTCTCCCTATCCTTTGCTAGGAATAGGACAGCTCTTCTTCTTCTCTGCCTGTAAACCAACGTTGCACTCCTAAATAATAAACCCAATCAACCTCAAAAGCTCCATTAAGCCTTGTAGGAAATTTCAGAAAATTATGGTTCAAGAATACAATGAAATTTGATATGAAAACCCCCAGGCTATGAACGTTACTTCACAGAAACGCCTTTTTTAAAATATTTTTCAAAATTGAAATCAGACCAACAATTATAGTATATATACATAAAAAATGAGTTGTGTGGAAGGTTAAAGACATATTAAGTCGTTAAGGCAGTAATAATGTCAATTTATCAATAATGCCAAAATAAGCACTATCACTTTTTCCCTATAAGTCTAATTTGAATTTTGAAAAAATCTTCTTTTTTTTCACAGCAAAAATGCTTTTTAGTCCCATAAAAAAATGAAAAAACACAGGAGAGCATCAGATACAATGATATGGTATACAGATGGCTCTAAAGCAAAGGAAGGGACCGGATCAGGCGTTTTCTGTACAGCCCAAAACATGAGCAATCAAACTCATTAGGGAAGTACACTTCGGTCTTTCAAGCGGAAATACATGCCATCAAACCTTGTGCCCTGGAAAATCTTAAAAAAGGTTACACGGACAAAAAAATCCTCATAAGATGAGATGCCCAAGCAGCCATTAAAGCACTAGCATGTAAAAGAATCACATCAAAATTAGCCAATGAATGTATCCAAAATCTACAAAACCTGGGGAAACACAACAACCTGATGATATCATGGGTGCCAGGGCACAGGGGAATTTTGGGTAACGAGAAAGCAGACAGACTTGCCAGAGGAGGATCCGCAAGACCATACATAGGCCCCGAACCTATACTTGGGATAACAAAAAACAAATGTAGAATCCTCCATCACAGAATGGATCCAAACAAAACAAAAGGAGAAGTGGATAAACTCTAGCAGTGCTAGACATAGTAAACTTATGATGAAACAACCCTCATCAAGACTGGCAAAAGCACTGCTGCAATTGGAAAGGGTCAAACTCAGAGGAGTGGTAGGACTACTAACCGCTCACTGGCATCTGAGAAAACATCTACACAACATGGGTATATACAGCGATTATCCAATTTGCAGATTATGTAATGAGGAGGAGGCAACAGCATAACATCTTCGAATGCGAAGCAACGGCTCAATGGAGGTTTAACCTAAAGTACGGAAGAAACTTAGGGAATCAAATTGCAACTGCGACAGTCAATGACCTGATGCATCTAAGAAGAAGGATTGAGTCTATTGCACTGAACTAAGGAACTAGGAAGGTACAATGAGCCAGAAGGCTGCAGTGCCTGGGGAGTGCAAACCCCTCTTCCTAGTATCCTTTTTCACCATACCATACCATACAAGTAAAATGTTGAAGTATTCCTGAACATTGTCAGCCTAATTTTGTTTTATTTGTATATTAACAATAAAAATTAAGTATTTTTCGAGTTTTCATAGTTCGTCTTGTGAGGATCTTGTTTTAAAATATTGGGAGATCGCTATCTGGCATAATGGCCGAAGCGTCAGCTTCCAAAAGGTTGTTGGACCTCATTGCCGTGAGTCGAGATGTACAAGTCATACAAACCAGATAGAAAGTGTTGATAAAAGCTTATCAAATAAAGCTCAATAAAATTAATGCCAATTTATGATGGGCCATTACTATATCGCGGATAAGCTGTCTGGAGTTTCATTGTCAGAAAAACCGGAGATCCGGAGAACAAAGTACATAAGAAAATAAACGGCTTCAGCTCCCCAGCTTTTAAAATATCTAAATAAAAATTAGTATTAAAATGAAAGAAGTTTTTTTGGTAAATTTAAATCTCAATTCTTAATTTCCTCAATCAAGACCGCGACTAATTCTAATGTCACCACATATATCCGCCAAATCTTCAAATTATTTAGACCTTTTCCATACTATAATGTCATATAACTTCAGAATAACCCAATTTTTTTGACACATAGTCCATTGTTGTTGTAGTAATGATAACTCCTAATAGAATATTTTTCCTGGAATGGAGTGAACATACGCATCTTAAGCACTCCCCACACTTTCTTCAAGATGGGCCAGTGATTTTACTGGCTAATGAAGAACAAGGCTGAGCAGGGTGACTCTTGCACCATGCCCACAAACACCGATACTGTCAGGGGCTGACGAAAAGGATGACCACGACGGAGTCCAGACCGAACGGTCACGCATTTTCGACCCGGAAAGGACGACAGGGAGTGCAGAGCAAGTTCACACCAGTCCAGAGGGATTACAAGAAGACCGAAAGATTTTGTGATTTGTTTTGCCACACTACTGCCTAACTGACATTTTTTGTGTCCTCTTCTGCATATATCAAACGCAATTACTTTTAATATTGTCCTTTTGTTCCTGTTTTTTTTTTAAGAAGAAAAAATTCTGTGAGGATCGTATGTTTGCAAATAGTCGGAGGACACTATCAGGCATAAAGGCAAAAGTGTCAGTCTTGAAAACGGTCGTTCCTTTTGAATTTCCATCTTCATTTACTCAGTGTATTTTTACTTTTTTATACGGTCACATTTTTGATCGTGAATTTATTCATACATATCTCAGAGAATTTTTGTTGTAGTTTGATAAATATAGAAAGGTATTGGTTTTACTTTCTGTATAATTTTTGTCGCACCATTAAAACAATCCTCACACTCTTACTGCCAAGAAAACGGCCTGAGACGTAGGTTAACACCCTGTATACTATTATATTGTACATTCACTTAATTAATTCACTTAACACGTATCACTGGTATTAAATAATATAATATAGTGGTATCAACCAGTCAATTTATGATATTAATTGTGCTAAACTATTTATTTAAATATTTTTTTTTAGTTTACTGTTATCTTAATGTGTGGTGATTAGTGACCGTTTGTCGATGATAATTGAGAAATCGTGAGATGCGGTCTGGTGTGATGTAGGTTTCAGAAAAACATTTTCTTTATCGTGCGAATGTTTCGATCTTTATTGAGATCATCTTCAGGGCTCAAAGTGTTTGTTTTCTGTGTAATTGTGCCATTCTTACGCGTCGTGTTGAGAGTGCTTAATGCTGTAATTCAAAATTTTAAACAAATGTACATTTATTCATTAATATTTCACACCTTTTCTAACTACTGTAAATTTCAAAATAGCCAGGCATACGAGTCGAACCGGTTGAAAAAAAAAGAAAACAATTCGTAAAATTGTTTTCGCTTTAGTTTCGATAGCTTCCTACACGTAAACGAAATGAAACTGTCAGGCGACCGTGTTTGAATCGAATAATGATGGAAAAATTGTTTGCGTGATGTGTTATCTCATCAACATGGAATAATTATAATTGAAAAACTCTTTATCAACAGTCGCTGACTGATTGTATCACCGTTGACGTGATCTTGTACCATGAACACCTCCCTTTGAATTAATAAATCCATTTATTTCATTTTCCCTCTTGACGCATGAGTGTGAAAATGTGCAATTCGTCTTTATTAAGGGCAATTTACTGTTTTTGCAATCATAAGTCTTTTATCACTTTTAAACAATCTTTTTTTTATTATTGTTCTATATAGCATTTTTCAGTCAAATGAAACTTTTTTTAAAATCAAATAAACCTTTCTCCAAGCAAATGAAACCTTTTTGCAAGCAAATGAAACTATTTTTCGAAGCAAATGAAACCTTTTTTCAACCAAATGGAACTATTTTCCCAAGCAAATGAAACCTTTTTTCAAGCATTTGATTGAAAAAAGGTTTCATTTGATTGAAAAAGTTTCATTTGATTAAAAAAAGTTTCATTTGGTTGGAAAAAAGTTTCATTTAACTGAAAATGCTATAAAAAGATGATTCCTACTCACAGTAAGTTGTTTCGCAACAATCCGGATTTCGAGCCTTTTAGCTCATCATCAGGTTGAAGGGCGTTTTCGCGTTGGCGGGGGTATCAGCGGATGTTTGTAGAAACCCTTCTACCTGATGATGAACTAGAGGGCTCGAAATCCGATTGTTGCGAAACAACATACTGTGAGTAGGAATCATCTTTTTAAACAGGACTGAACTCCACCCCACTCCATCATTTATAATTTCTATCACAGAAAGTTGTTGCTCGCTCAAAAACACTTTTCTATCTCACTTAATTAAACTTTGACGGGGTGGATGTAGAAAAGTTTGATGAATACGGATCTTCACAAGAAACGTTCTTGTTCCTAAGCCTTACGATTCAATTATTGTAATATTAATATTCAATCATCATAAAAAATTTTGTTAGTACTATAATATCATTTATTTATTCCTCTACATAATCATTATCATTAGGTTTTAGGTTTCATTTGCTTGAAAAAAGGTTCCATTTGCTTGGAAAAATAGTTTCATTTGGTTGAAAAACGGTTTCATTTGCTTGTAAAAATAGTTTCATTTAGTTGAAAAAAGGTTTCATTTGCTTGAAAAAAGGTTCCATTTGCTTGGAAAAATAGTTTCATTTCGTTGAAAAAAGGTTTCATTTGCTTGTAAAAATAGTTTCATTTGATTGAAAAAAGTTTCATTTGATTGAAAAAAGATTTATTTGGTTGAAAAAAAGTTTCATTTGACTGAAAAACCTAACTTCAGTTAAGATTTGAAACTTATTATTGAAAAAAGATTTTTTTTTAATAGTTTGGCAATTTTCAACTAAACGATTACCAACATCAAACACGGTTTAAATTCAACCTATTTGTATTTACAAGGCAACAGTTAAGAATATTAATGATCAATCTGCTATGAAATGTATATTTCTGTCATTATGTGTTCCCAGTGATATTACATTACAACGTTTAGGTGTCAGTTTTTAGTTCTAAAGTAGCAAGTAACAATAATACCAGACTAGTTACCGTTTTTGGCCATATTCCAATTGGTGTTCGATTTTAAAAATCAGAATGGAACGAGTTAAGTGTGTTATTTATAAATCGTTTCATGCCTAATATGTCTGAACTCACTTTCGGAAAAATCATCGACAACGTGGCGTGAGATGAAAAGGTTTTATTCCCCTTTCTACGTTTACATTCGAAAATTATTGCACATCGCGTTCGTTAAACAGTCATCATCACATTGACAAAACGTTTGTCGTAAGCCTATTAAAATGTTAATAACGGGATGTTAAGCTACTATAAAAACAAAAACGATTGCTTAAAATAAGTTTACTTTTCAATTTTGTAACTTCTTTTTTTTGTATATTTTTTCGTTATATATTACAAATTCACAAGCATTCAGTGCCGTCTGTGTTTTCACAACTCAAACGAAAACTGTCGACGTTTCCACTATGACAAATTATGTCAAATTAATTGCGATTTAGACAAGACAGCAATTATATACATTGAATTCATGTTACCTGTATACATTTACATTAAAATAAAAACTTACATTTTTAACACTTACTAGTTGTATGCTCTAAAATGCCTTCATACTTGAACATTTGTACATTGGGTAGAATAAAATAAACAACGTTAAAACATTTATTATACATATAATATTAGATCACAGTGCATTTGTTAGTTAAATCAGAAAATACTGAATGCTTTTGATAAAGAATCCATACTGTTTGCCTCTCTCTTCACCGATGTACAACTATAAGTATATATTATACTGCTCACATATACACGTCTCTCTCAACACACGCACACGCACACACACGCACACGCACGCACTCTCGCTCTCTCGCTCTCTCTCTCTCTCTCTCTCTCTCTCTTTCTCTATCTCTCTCTCCCTCTTTCTCCCTCTCTCTCTCCCTCTTTCTCTCTCTCTCACTCTCTCTCTCTCTCTCCTCACTCACTCTCTCTCTTTTTTTCTCTTTCTCTCTCTCTCTCTCTCTCTTTCACACACCCACACACATATTTATATAACACGTATGTGTACGTATGATTAAAAAAGGACTATCAAAATGTACATAATTTACAAAATAGTTATTATCGACCTGAGGCCATACACGATACCTACAATTTTACTGTTATACTTACATATGTATAAATATCTATAAATTTAATACAAGGTTTAAAACCTTAACATTAAATATATACATTAAACATATTCAACAAGCCGTCACGGCTATCTACAACAATCACCCTTCAGAAAGGGTGGCCTGTAATAAATTATATAAGTTTATATAGAAAATAAAAATTAGCACCGACTGTAAAAACGGGGTAATCTTTTGAGAAATTTAACCGACTAAATCCATTGTTATGTATATATAATTGTATAACTGTTTATATGTTATTGACGGATGAATGTGAATAGGAACGTACTTAACTTTGATCAATTATCAATCGTGAATGAAATAACTCTAAAGCAAAAACAAATTTGTAAAATAATATTTTACGGTAATTTATGAATGGTAAATGACTAGATATTTTAATAAAAATTAAGAACACTATAAAATAACAAAAAATAGAACTGAATTGATGTAGAAAGGCAACATGATGATCTATTTTCAATAAAAGAAAAAAAAAATAATGGTTGATGGTACGCTATAAATATTTCCAAATTAGTACGTTTCTATTGTTTTTACATCTAACTTGCTTTAGCTTCGTTTATAACACTAAATGCCACATCCAGCGAAATTAACAAGAAAATTTGACAAAGATGACCTTTTAGCCAGCAGCCAGATCGGAACCCCCTCCCCTGTAAGAGGTGTGCGATCAGTCGATGTTTTTTTGGAAAAGGATTCGCAAACGTAACATTTAATTTTCAATTAAAATACAACAAAAATGGTTTTTACAAGAAAGCGTTTAAGCATCAAAAGATATTCATTTTACTCATTTACATACTATGTGCGCTTAATCGGATTTTGGAACTCTTTTAATGTACACGGTGGTCCCAACAGAAGTACGTAATAAAATATATTTCAATAACAAATTATTAACACAACAGCATGTACAAATTCTCCTAATTTGGGCAATAAAGTTATTACTCAAGGAGATTAAACACAGCGCGTTTTGGTGATGAGATCTGGTTCTTTCCGAAACCAATACTCCAGAAGAAAAAAGGAGGTTATCTTGCTGAAGCGGTACTTTACAGAGGGACCAGCTGAATAATTTATAGAATCACTTTTTTACTACTGTGGGCTGGAGTCGTCGGCTTCACGGATGCTTTCTGGCGACGACTCAGGAGATTTGGCCATGGGGATTTGGTACGGGCTGAAACGAACCTGAGGTACTGTTGGATAAGGCCTAGGAACGGCGCCGAGCTGGTGAAAAGGCCACGGCGCCCAAAGGCCGGCCGAGGGGTTGCTCAAGCCGCTCCCCCCGGCTCCGTATATGGAGCAGACCGCAGGATTCATCCCTGGGCCGTAAGGGACTCCTACAGCGGCGGCGGCGGCTGCAGCCCGCAAGAAAAGCTGCGACCTGGCAGCGAGTAATGTACGTTCTTCTATCGTAAGGTTGCTCGCATCGATCAACGACGACCTCAACAACTGCTGCTCATTTAGCATTGTCTCCATCGTTTCTCTGAATAACAAAAAAACAACAACGGTTAAACAAACTATTAATTAATTGAATGATGTTATAACCATTTTCTATCTAATACACTGACAGGCAAAAAATTCCACTCAATTGATTTTTTTTTCTCGATAAAAGAAAATTCTGCTCTTAATTTGTCCCATGTTTTTATCAATAAATATTTGTTTATGCTGTTTTAAATTGGGAATATCAATTAGACGTAAAGAGACTTAATCCTTAATCCAAAACATGGATAAAGGATTTTTCAATGATTAATTTTTACGGAATTTAAAATTTTTATTCAGTCTCATTTGAATTCTGAATCAATAAACTGTTCAGTTTTCATCTTTGTTTTCTTAATTTAATTGTTTTTTCAACTTAAAAATGCCACATAGTGCTGAACATATTGCGCGCGGTGTGGCACATATTGATGATGGACGTTTCATCACGTAGCGGCTATTGCCATCGGAGTTCCCTACGAAACTCTGCGAGATGCCATTAGACGTTTTCGAGAAACCGTGACCTACCATAGAAGGCCCGTTCTGGACGCCCTTGGATAACAGAACCACAGGATGAGTGTTTTTGATTTTCAAAATTTTGTGAAACCGGAACCTTACGTTGTCCAGACGATTCATCAGCTCCAGGAAGTTCGAGGTCCACATTTCTGAGCGCACTGCTCAAAGAAGATTAAATCACTATGGGCTGATGCTTTTCGCCCCGTAAAAGAGCCAGAATTGACCAGAACAGAGTTGCACGGCTCTCATTTGCTCGAGAACACAGAAAATTGGTCTTTGGACGATTGGCCTGCTGTACTTTTTACAGATGACTGTAGATTTGCTCTACGATCTCCAGATGGGCGTGACCGAGTGTGGAGAAGGTGAAGGTACGAAGCCTGTAATTTTTCCCAGAGCCGACCTTTTCAACGTAGATCAGTGATGGTGTGGGCGGGAATTTCAATGGAGAGTCGCACAGAGTTGGTTGTTGTTCGTGGAGGGTCTTTGACGGCCACTCGCTATGTGGATGAAATTTTGGAACATCATGCGTTGCCTATCCTCAATGAAATCAGAGGCAATCTTATTCTAATGCACGATAATGCCCGTCCACATGTCGCTCGCTTAGCCTGGCAGCCCGTTCTCCAGACTCGAACATTTATGAGATAACCTCAAAAGATGTATAAGAGCACCTTCATCACTTCCTAATACACTCCACGATCTTAAAAGGACTCTTCCTGAAGAATGGGCTAACCTCCAGCAAAGAGACATTTCCGGACTGGTAGAAAGTATGCCGAAGCGTCTTCGAGATGTAATTCAGGCAAGAAGAGGAAATGCGATATTGAAATGCTAATTAAAAATTTAAAACAAATATTATCTGTCCGTCTTTTTTAAAAATTCATTATCCTAAGCAATTTACCTTTTTTAATTTTTTAGACAAAGACTCAATTATTAAACGTTAAAAAACATGATACTTTGATTAATATATAAAAATATATACAAATGAAGTTATATTATAGGTGGGTGGAATTTTTCACCTGTCAGTGTATATACATGTATATATCTAAGTAATATTAAATATTTACGATTATCGTTACCTCTCGAATTCGGTGAGTCTGGAGGAGTCCCTGAAACCTTTGGCGAAAGGGTTGCTATCTATCTTCAGCTTGGTGATCTGCAAATAACAAAAAAATAAATAGTGAGTTGGCAAAGATCTTGATCGCCGGATTTTCAGCCTCTGCAGAACACTAATTGTCGCTCAAACTCGTGCGACATTTGGCACAGGCGAGTTCTATCGCAGTGCCCTTTATGCGCCCTATTACAAAACAACATCGCGAGCCAGAGGCTGCGATAAATAGAATTTTGTCCTTTAAAATGTACCGAAACGCAGATTTATAGTCCGCTTCTTAATTAAAACACGAAAGACACCAAATTTGGCCATCGACGTGCCAGACTTCCCTCTACAAGTTCTAATAGGTTATTAAACTACAAATTGTCATATTTTAAACGTAATTTTATTAATTAAGGTCTAAAAAAGTGAAATAATTTCAGCAGTATTTCAGCACATCAATTTCAAAAACCACTGAACTCAAAAAAGAAATATGTTTAATTTGGTCGATCATACTTAACAATTTATTTTCTAAGTAAACATTTACATTTTATTGTGCGATTTCCACTTGATATCCTCCTCGACATAATTATGAACGATGTGTATAATTTTGGTAAGTCATTCTCATTGTTTTCGACCCGTTAACACGTTTCGGGTTTTTGCCATCTTCAGTGTGCAGTAGATATGAGTTATTTTGTCGGGGGACTTCTTGTTATTGGACGTATTAAGTAACGTAGTAAAGTACATATTGCGTATAGTTATGTTGCTACTTAACGGATTTAAGTTAATTTTAATTGTTTAAAAACCATACCAAGGGGAAGAAGCCAGGAGCAGCATATTTCGTTGAGATTAACTCAAGAAAGCCATTGGGAGTGGCAGAACATGTATGTAGAACATTTGTAATTTCTGCTTAGAAAATTAGGAAAAAGCAGCACACATAATTAACGAGAGAGATAAGGAGAAGGCAAAATAATGACATTCCTGCAACTATAACTGAAGAGCCACTAAAACCTGAAGCTAGATAGTTATGACGCACATAATTATGAGATAGTCCTAACTGATGAACTCATTGTCAGTACATAAAACTCTTTTCCTACATTAAGGTCAAATCTACATAAGATTATGTTTTTATAAATGCTTTGTCAAATTTACAACAGTATTACCAGGTTTAATTGAAATTTTGCTTTCAAACCAATCGTGTTACCTTCTTTCAGAAAGAAAATACTAGCATTTGATTTTTCATAAACTAAAAAATCACATAAAAATATGCTAGCTTGCTGACATTATTGATTTCTTACGTTTATTTATTTTTTTAGACTGCTTTAAGCATGCTAATCATCCATAACCATTTCTACACTCGAATTAAAGATAGTTAATCGTTGTACCACGGACGTGGGTTCGATTCCCACTGTCGCCCCTGGAATTTTTTGATCTATCCCCTCTTCCCATAATCAATCACATAATGAGGCTTGGCTAATGTGGTAGACACGACGCTATAAATAATAATAAACAATAATTAATTAGAAAAAATTAAATATACATTCAGTCCCCACGAATGTTTTTTTATTCATAATTTAAAAATAATTGATGCAGATTAGGGTTAGCAATTTTTCAAGATGCATCACCGACTTCATTTGTTAATTAATTTTAATTAAGATCTAGTGTCTAGGAACGAACTGGTTTTAAAAAAGATAGCCCATGTAAGCGGAAATATTGTAACTAGTGAGTCCTGTGAGAGAGCGTAGAAATCCCGGTCAAATCTAACAACAATGAAGTGGTCGGTTTTAAGTATCCCTATAAAGAAGTGGGTCCAAATGAGTCAATTCCAACCCCTGTTTTGTGCAATTAGCCAATTGAGCGACTCAGGGAGATCATCTGTTGTGATTTAACGTAAGGGGGCGACTCCCTTCCGCTACTCCCTTATCGCTCTCCCTCGCCCCTAATTTATATCGTATTCCAGGCCGAGAGTCAGGGGCCATTTGACAAATCCGTGTCCGCAACAGTGTGAAATGAGATCTAATAGCGACACAAATGTCCCTCGGACGTTTGCCGACTGGATTTTAATGCCCCAGTCGGAACCCTATCGATCTTTGTTGTAGGAGAGATGTCTGTAGTCCATTTGACAAGTCCAACTTGTCCCTTTTTCCAATTAGTTTCTTTTTCTTTTCATTTTTCGTTTTTAAGACAACGCGAAATTAGGCAAGATAGGTCAGCTTAAGCAACTCATGGATTCAGTTTCAAATATAAAGAAAAACGAATTTGACTTCTCCGACAACAAACGCGCGAAGCATAAAAACACTTCTTGCGTGATATGTTTTATACTTGTTGCATTACATGACAAAATCTACTGTTCCGTTGTTTTTAATTGGTCTTCGAAATTTTTAAAATTGTCTTTTTATTTTTTCAAATAATAACCTTTTGTTATAACAATAAAAATGTATTGAAAATATAAAGTAGATTTAGTCGTGCAATAAATTGTTCCTAAATTTGGATTGATGATGTATGCACATTGATGCGGATAATTATTATTTATGTATGGTCATTAGTGACCGTTAATCGATAATTATTCAGGAATCGTGAGATGCGGTCTGGTGTGATGTAGGTTTCAAAAAACATTTTCTTTATCGTGCCAACGTTTCGATCTTTGTTGAGATCATCTTCAGGGCCTGGGATTTACAAACATTGTTTACATTTAACAAATACATGTAGGATGTGGAAAAAAGTGAATTTATACAATGCAAAATATATTTGCAGGCTCTGAAGATGATCTCAATAAAGATCGAAACGTTGCACGATAAAGAAAATGTTTTTCTGAAACCTACATCACACCAGACCGCATCTGACGATTCCTGAATAATTATTATTTATAATACATTTTGACTCGATTTGAGATGGTAGTGTCTTTTATATTTTACACTACTTTCATTTCTTGGCGGTGGCAGGCTAATTGATGCGCGCACTGGATACGTGTAGTTTGCCAAAGGGTTATGTGGCCAGGTGTAAGAACGATGTCGACCTTTGGTATCTCGAAATCTCTGTGATAAATCGACTTTTTCGTTAACCATCGTCCGTCGCGAATCGCAGACAGCGATTTAGTGCGCACTGGCATGTGGTTATTTGCTAACGAGTCCCGCGTTACACAACTGTATTGCTATATCGGCGGCCGAATCATCAGACAGAGCAGTCATTTTAACGAATTCGGTCCGATATGCTCGTGACACTGACTTTTTTATCTTATACCTTTCATAAATACTATTTATTAGTTAACCTCACCTCTCGAATTTTCCCTCCTTTTCGCCATTTTTCAAATGTCGTGTAATCCATTTGATTCTCGGCGACAAATGAAATGGCCACGGAGAGCTTTCGTGAAGATACACTTCAGTTTAATTATTAAATCCATTACAGTTCGAGAATTCGAGAGGTGAGGTTGAGTTGGGAAGTTAGTGCCCGAACGGATCGAGGTCACTATAGCTCAAGTGGTACAGTAGCGGCGTATTTAGCCGAAGGTCGTGGGTTCGAATCCCGCTCGTGACAGGGACTTTTTTATCCCTACCCATACCTTTCATAAATATAAATTCATTGAAAAATGTAATTTTGTCAATCGGATCACGAACTGTAATGGATTTACTAAGAAATAGTTTTTAGTTGGCAGTGTTATTCAAATATAAAGTTTGTGAGTTACGCTCAACACCGTGCTAAGGTTCTTCACCCTGCAGACGTCAATAATAAATCTCACAACGAATGAGAAGGTCAACAGCCACACTGGGGTTCTAGAATTAGCAGGGGAAACTCAAGGAAACGCGGGAGCAGGTATCTCAAACGATTTTGTGGGAATAGTGAATTGTGTGGTCGCTCGCGACTTGTGTCATGTTTACTTTTTTTTCAGTCAGCAATATGTTTTGAAAAATAAGTAACCCCAAATACTGTATTCTATGCATATCTGTGTTAAATAATGAATATTGCCTGTTTTAAGCTGTTCCGCACTTATTTCCATCACTCGGTTTAATCGAGATCAGCGGTTTCCGATCGTTACAACTCATTTGCACGGGTTTTTCACGCAGGTACAAATTATGAACGGCCAAAAGTCATAATGACAATGGCCGAATTATGTTCAGGGCGAACCGGAAGCAGGACGAACCGTGGCATAAAACGGTGATACGTATCGGTTCGGCGGGGGCGGCACCGTGGGCGATGGGAGCGGTGAGGGGTGCTCGTCCTGACAAGATTAACTGACCTGACAGCTACTACGTTCGCCCGACAGTTCTCACGCTCCCATGCACACGTGGCAAATCTATGTCTAATTGTTTTACACGGGTTATAAATTTGACTTAAATGTCAGGGACGACTAGGATTCTTTTTCTGTTGGATACTTTTATTGGGTTGTCCGGAAAATAATGCAAGCTTATGGTTATAAAATAAAAAAAAAATTAAATGAATGATTTTAACATTTTTTATTTATTAAAATACCCTCCATCACTCTCAATACACTTCTGCCGTGTACGTAATGGCATCTTCCTCTATACCATCTGTATACAATTTTGAGACTTTATTAATAACAAATTCTGTAAACGCTTCTTCTAATGATTTTTGATTAAAAAATTTTTTATGTTGCAAAACGTCCAGGTTCTGAAAAAAAGTTAGTCGGAAGGCGAGAGGTCTGCAGAATAGCGAGGGTGTGGCAGAAACCTCACAACCAAGATCGTACGTTGATTGTTTTGCCAGGATTCAGAAACTGTAGTAAATCAACACAGCAAAGAATCATCATCTCCTTTTTTGATGAGTTGGGGGCTTAGGAAAATATGGTGATGCTTGTTTTTTGTCGACCCACTGTCCAGAAAGTCTGCTGTTATCGTAAAGAATCCAATTTTCATCCCAACTAACATTCTTTCCAGAAAAGGTTTCTGTTTCAGCAAAGAAGTGTAGCGCAAACTTCAATGATTTTTTGGCGGTCGTTTAATGCATGAGGAACAGAACTTTCGAGAATTTTCACCTTTCCAATTGCTTTAAAGTGGTCAGCAACGGTCGATTTGCTAACTGAAAGATTCTCTGCAAGTTCTGGAACTTGTTTTTCTTCAGCCAAAACTCGCAGAACATCGTCATCTGTGGGAGAAATCCTTCCACGACCTTCTTTGTCTTTAAGGCTAAAATCTCCCTCTCGAATTTTTTTAAACCATCTCAGAACAGTGGTCCAGTCACAGTGCAATCGCACCAGGCTTCATTAACGTTTCTGGCCGTTTGGGTACAGTTCCGACTGAGTTTAAACTCGTAAAACGAAATGACGCGAAAATCACGTGTTGACACCTTAGTAAAACTGAATTATTCATAAGTAAAGAAACGCTACTGAGGCAAAACATTTTTGCTTGTAAGAGGAGTGAAAAGAGTTGATATTCGTACAAAAGAGTAATTCATCTTACGTAAACGGTTTATTATATAGAGGGGAAGTTGAAAGGAAACCTGAAAATATGTATTATTTTTCGAACAACCCAATAAGTCTTCTTTTTTAAACAACTAGGGCCAATTTCCCACGATTCATACAGAACTGCAGCAATCACATGCATAAAACAGTATAATACATAAAAAAAGAAAGATTATTATAAGATTTTTTCTTCATGTTTGGTCATTTTATTGTAGTAGCCTATTAGTTCAAATTTCATTGATTTATTTCTAAATTAATAGTTTCTTTGATTTAATTATTAGTTTGTTTTAAAGAACTCAAGACATTAGCACGGTTTGGTATTTTTTAACCGGTGTGGAAGTAAGTTTTGTCAACTTCACTTGCACAATTTTGACACGTCTTTCCAACCTAGGCTCAGGCTTAGTTACACTGTGTTATAATAGCGCTTTCAGTAAGAAAAATAAAATATATATAGAAAAAATCAATTTCAACAAGGTACTTTTAAACAGATACTCTAGCAGCTCTTACTTTTTCCCCCCACGAGGGTTTGCAACAGCAGAGGTCATTTATAAACCCTCGGGGTGCCGGTGTTTTCGAAATAAAGCCCATTTGTAAGTATGTCGGGTTCGAATGCAGGGCCGATGGATTCGAACCGGGGACCTTTACCTTACAGTGATGAGCGCCGTTTCAACGCCTAAACGTTGCGGCCACCGACGCTCCCCTTCCTTTTTACTTATCTATAATAATATTTATATCTATATTACACTAGTAGAATTAATTAATTTCATTAATCAGAAAAACCGTCGTCTATTTATATTCCTACAGTGTCTATCCTCCCTTGTGCTTACCCATTTCGATTATGGCTGTCAGCTGTATGATCTACGGTGAACTCACCAGCAAGCTTGTTAACAGAATCAATGGAATCATGACCTGCTTCCTTCGGTTCATATTTAGAGACCAAAGAGTTGTCATGTGTCCAATAGTATGGTGGTTTGAAATGGTTGTACCCCTCCTATCACAGGCTATATATTCTTGTCTCCTTCTTCTATTAAACAATTTCTTCCCATTCCTCTTCCTATATACATAATCCCTTAACATTTAAGTCTTCTATACACATTCGCCACGTTCCCACCCTTCTGGTCTCTGCGACAACATACAAATCCACCGCTTTTGTCTTTCCTTACTTATTCGTTCCAACAACCTCTGGAATTCTCTCCCTAACTCCATTCACCGTCCTTCAACCCTTTTCATCTTCAATACCGTCTTTTTAACTACTTCAAGACCCTACAATCTACCATCGAGGGTGTTAATTTTCTGTTATTTTTTTCCCTTCTTGTTTAATTCAGTACGTTTCATTTATTTATATGCTATTAAATTTAAATCTTTATTTACATATTCATTTGGACACAAATTTTCTGTATTTTATTTTATTTTTGTTATTCAAGGGGTCCCAAAGCCCCAGAATAAAATTTATTTGCTTCTTTTGTATAGTACAGCAATAATACTTTACCAAAAATACAACGGTTGCGTGAATACCGTAAATATTTAAATTCCACTGAATAATTGTGTATTTAGTCAATTATATTTCGTGGTCCGATTGACCAAATAACTGCTTTCAATTAATTAATCTTTATGCAAGGTATTGTTTCAAATGAAAAATTTAGTGTCACGAGTGAGATTCGAACCCACGACCTTCGGCTAATACGCCATTGCTCACCACTCCAGCTATCGTGTTTATTTAGTTGTCACATGGCTTCGGCTAACTGACAATGCCGATTACAATTCAGGTCGTTAACCAGCTTTACAGCACTCTCAATGAGTAAACAACCGAACTATCAAACATCAAATCATTACCAATTATACATGTGACTTAAGAAACCGGGAAAAATCACCCTGTATTACGACTAAAGATGGTATAAAGCCAAAACGCGTTTCACAGACCGAAAGTGAGGAAAGGCTGACCTAGCGAATTTGATTGATTCATAGTTTTAATTTATCATGCATTTACGCCTCTTGGACCTACCACACAACGCGGTTTGATAGGACACGAGCTAACTTTCGTCTCATCGCAATGGACACTTCAATATATTTGCAGTTGTTGCTTATTATGCGAGAAACAAGACTGACGACAAAAGTCGCGTCTAAAGAAGTTCTATGTAAATTAGGAAAACAAGTGAAAACGGAAGAGTATCTTCGGAAAGGGGAGATAAAACGGCCAGGGAGCCAGGGAGGCAGTGGCCGGCTGCCAGATCGGTGTTTACCCGGTCCGACCTTTCCAGTGAAGGATCGCTTCTTAATGAGAGCCCTTACGGATCGTTAGAGGGGGCCCAAAGAGCTAATGGTCCGCCTCTTTAAATAGGCGATGTAAATCCCTCCGCCTCATTGCCAAACGGAAATATCATCTTGCCAGAAAGGGGGGAAATCTGACTTTGAGGCCTTCGTGACACGACCGAAACGGGAATTGTCGTCAATGATGACAAGCCGCTAGAATGCGGGCAATCTGATGATCCTTCGATAACGGATGCACCAATAACAAATATGCCGCCCATGCAATTTGATTAATTTCTTATGCCACAGTAAATTTTGAGTAAATTTTGAGAAAAATAAAATAGGGGATGATCTCGTTCCATTATTTTTAAAATAATACATTAATAAATTCAATTACTATTATTAATACTTATTAATAAAATAAACTAATGATACAAATTAATGACTTCAGCTGAAATAATAAAAATTCTATAATTTGGCTGAGTTGAAAATAATAAAAAATATATTAACGTAACATTAATTTGAAAAGTTAATTTTTCCTTTTGTCTCTTTGCTTATAATTTAAAGACCTTGTTAATTGTAATTGTGTGTCAATGTCATTTCAAAATGACGATTTTCATGGTATCTACTCGAAGGTTTTTCCATTTTCCTTTGTTATGTTATTATTGTTTTTGATAGCATGCCTCGCCCTATAAGCGCGATTTAGGTCGTGGTGAAAAATCAATTACCGGCTAATTGAAAGTTTAACCCTTGTAATTTCGTTAACTGAGGCCAGTAATTTGAAGCGATTTTACCAGTTTGGAAATTTCACCATTGCATCTTCTGCCTGCATATTAAACTTCTTGATATAACCTGCTTTCGTATTATTACTTACGTCAGACAATGGGAAATCAACAGATTTTTTTTTAAAGTTTTCATATAATGTACCATGAATATTAATTTATTAACAATTAAACAATTGATTTTTGACGATGTTTTGTTGAATGTAAAATATATTGAACACTTAGTTTTATATTCACTATTTTTCGTGCTCCGCTTGACCAATTAATATCTTTCAATTAATTAAGGTTTTTAGTTGAGATAAAAAAAGTCAGTGACACAAGTGGGATTCGAACCCACGCTCTTCGGCTAGATACGCCGCTGCTCTACCACTTGAGGTATCGTGACCTCGATCTACTCGGACACTAACTTCCCATCTCAACCCCACCTTTTGAATTTTCCCTCCTTTTTGCCATTTTTCAATGTTCGAATCCAATGTATCTAGCCGAAGATCATGGGTTCGAATCCCACTCGTGGCACTGACTTTTTTATCTCAACTAGAAACCTTAATTAATTAAAAGGAATTAGTTGGTCAAGGGGACCACGAAAAATAGTGAATTTAATAAGTTAACATGAAATATACCTTCACTAAAGCTCTCCGTGGCCATTTCATTTCTCCGTGGTAGAGCAGCTGCCTATCTAGCCGAACATCGTGGGTTCGAATCCCACTCGTGACACTGACTTTTTTATCTCCACTAAAAACCTTGGTAGTGTGATATGTCTCTTCGGCTTCTTTGCAGAATCTGCATTTAGTCTACAGTTCCTGTTAAGAATCCAGTTAGGATTCGAAGTGTTGTTCCTCCTTCCTTTCATTTTCTGTAGTTTCTTTCCTTCCAAAGTTTGCTAGAGGATTTTGGATTGTTTATGCACAATGAGGAATTCCACTGTTTCCTCATTTTCATTTTGTCCTTTTGTCTAAGGTACTCATTGATAGTGTGAATCCCTACGCCACTGAAGGGTCAGGATCTATCAACGGTATGTTCTCTCCTTTCTTTCATGTCCAGAGACGGATCCGAGGGTGACTATTTTGTATACCTAATCTGTTTAGATCAGTTTTCCAATTCAGGGCCATCTTTGGGCTAATGATGTTTTAACTTTGTACTTTGACGGGTGCTTGTTTCGGTACCCTATGTTCAGATTGAATGGGGTACATCTTTAGATTGCATGGACCTCAGCTTGGACTCTACTGATGTATTTTCCCATGGGTTCTGAGCGTTTGGTTCCACGACCGAATACTCCTGCCCCCGTAATTCTTTTGCTCCAGAACTTATTCCATTTTTAAAACAAAATTTAATTTTTACTTATGCCAGTGAATGACCTTTATTAAACTTTTTTTCTGCAATGTTTAATAAACAATATGCTTTTGTTACTTACATACCAGGCATTTATGCAATTATGTTGAACGTATTAAAATCTTGAATCTCTATGACGCAAGTGTGCTATTTTGGAACTATAAGCACACTAGTCACTAGCAAAGCAAGGATCAGAAAAGTGTTCAAACCAGAATAATTATATAATCTAGCAGCTCTGTCATTTTACTTCATAAAATACTACATAAAAACGATCAATTTACAATTAATCACGAACAAGAACCGACAGAACTTTTTCGCTCCCTTATAAATAACCTTCTGAGCACGTTGTACGTTTAGGGTATGAAAATATCGGAAGTCAGTTCACGTATCTTAATAGCGCAATAAGACATCCAACACAATCAACACAAATGCGGTGTTGACATGCTACATATTTCTTAATAAGAAATAGCATTGGTAATTCACACAAGGGAGAAGCTTTTAACTACTTTCAAATGATATTGATAGGTAGCTCATACATCTGAGATTTCATATCTAGATCGGGTTATTTTAGAAAGCTCATAATGAGGGCAATCATTAGAAGATACAAATGGGGAGCGTTAATAGGTTTAAATGAGGTGTCACTTGGCTGCTCCTCTCTGGCTCGTCCTGTGTCGACTTGTGAGAAATAACTCGCCTCTATTACTCTAATTGCAATTAGGAAATAAAATCGTCCCCTGCCACTGTTTCCAACCGACCAGATCCACGTGAATATATTTAGCCTGAGAGAAGCGGAGAAGACGGTTTTTATTTTTATGCGCCTTGTCTGGACCCCTTTGGCGAAACTAATCTAAAATATTGTATACTGGCTGCAGATTTCACACATTTGTCTTCTCGCAATCCTTTAACTGTACACAGTCATTCGAAAAAATGAAAAATGTGGGCTTTGCTTGTGATATGTGTGCAGGTATTTTGATGTTTGTTTCCATTATTTATACTTAGACGCCACGAAGTAGTTGGAGGAAAATAGTTCATACTCGTATATGTAAGCGCACATAATTAGTTGAAATTCAAGAAAGACTGTTTTCAAAAAACGGGATTCGGAAAACTCATTAATACACAGAATTTTGGACTAAGTGTATCACAAATAACTACTCCTATATCGTGACATATTGAATCAGAATCTATGGCATGTACTATCTTTTTATACTCTTTTGCATGCTATTTGTTATTAAAATGTTAATATGTTCGTGTATACAGTTCTTCGTTTGTTATCATGTATGTACTGTCGTTGTTGTGTTGTAATAATAAAAACGTTAATGTTTTTGTATATATTGCTATGCAATACAGCATTAGGACATCCATTGCGATGCGCCTAAAAGTCATGTTTCATGTGATTTAGCCGCCTGTGAAGGCGATTCCTGTAAGACAATATGCGCACATTTTTATTGTCAATTAATCAAGGTATTTACTTGAGATAAAAAAGTAAGTGTCACGAACGGGATTCGAACCCACGACCTTCGGCTAGATACGCCGCTGCTCTACCGCTTGAGCTATCGTGACTTCGATCCGCTCGGAAACTAACTCCCCATCTCAACCCCACCTTTTGAAATTTCCATCCTTTTTGCCATTTTTCAAATGTCGTGTATTCGATTCTCGGCGACAAATGAAATGGCCACGGAGAGTTTTAGTGAAGATATACTTCCTGTTAACTTATTAAATTCACTAGTTTTCGTGATCCGCTTGACCAATTAATATCTTTCAATTAATTAAGGTTTTTAGTTGAGATAAAGTGTGGATCGAGGTCACGATAGCTCAAGTGGTAGAGTAGAGGCGTATCTAGCCGAAGGTCGTGGGTTCGAATCCCGCTCGAGACTGACTTTTTTATCTCAACTAAAAACCTTAATTAATTGGTCAAGCAAACAATAAAGTTAACAATAACAATAAACAATAAAGTTTATAATAAAAAAAAACTATTCAATAATTACATTACAAAAGCCCACGTATAGATCCGGCATGCATAGAAAAGTTGGACAATGTGTCCATCTGATGAGGGGTGCAATTGCTCGTCTCCATAAAGAGAAATACTACCCGACATGAAAATAGTGTTTAAGCATGGCAGGGAGTATTTGAATCGTCTGTTCTATTCCTGGAGGAAAAAGGATTGTTTTAGGGATGGTTAGGGATTGTTTTGTTGTTAAGGATTGTTTCGCTCTATATAATACTGATAGTTTGTGTCCCTAGCATGGATTGAGAGTGAATGTATTTATCAGCGTGAATATGTGAGAGGTAATTTATGGTAAATTCCAAAAGCCGGAATCGCCGTTGGACTGCGAGAAGTGACCGGCTTAACGCTATACATGTGCGTATGCAGGGTGATCGACGTTATGTGCTCCACACAATTTTTTTTAACGAAGACAAATAAAAAATAAGTATATTCATGGTTTCTGATTTACTTTGTTTTGGCTAAAAATGTGTAAAAAAATAATTGGATCCTATTTGAAAGGGAAAAACCGATGGTAGGTGTATACTGCTGTATTTAAGAAGAAAAATCAATCGATATTAACCAAAATAAAATAAATCAAAAACATGAAGTACGAGTTTTTTTATTATTTATTTAATTATTCAGATATCGTGAGATGCGGTCTGCTGTAATGTAGGTTTCAGAAAAACATTTTCTTTATCGTGCTAACGTTTCGACCTTTATTGCGATCATCATCAGGGCTCAAAGTGCTTGTTTTCTGCACTCTCCACACGCAACAATGGCACACTTACGCAGAAAACAAAAACTTTGAGCCCTGATGATGATCTCAATAAAGGTCGAAACGTTGGCACGATAAAGAAAATGTTTTTCTGAAACCTGCATCACACCAGACCACATCTCACGATATCTGAATAATCATCGACTAACTAACTAATCACCACACATTATTTTTTTTTTTTTTTTGCCTTCCAGGGGCATCAGTAAGTGGCCGCACGGTTTATCACTGTAAAGGTCTGTAGTTCGAATCCAGCAGGACTGCATTCGAACTTATACTTACAAATGGGCTTTTATTGAAAAACACCGGCACTCCGACGATTCATATAACCTTCATATAATAAAAAAATAATCATTTCCTTCATTAAAAAAAAGTGGACGCAGCAAATAATGTCGGTCACCCTGTATATGTAAATACAAGTTGTACGATCCGATTTCACGCATTTCAATTTTCGACTTGTCCGTAACCTTGTGACGCGATAGAATTCAGCCATTTTTTCTGAATTTTATTAATGTGTAAATGCAGTTTATTCAACTCGTTGCAAGCCGCAATTTTTTCGATGTGATGCTCTTGTGATTGTCGACTACAGAAAAATCAGAAATTCGGGCGTAGGCGATAGGACGGCGTGATAGGCGGAAGAGGCGGTTTCTCGTCAATCACAGCGATTTGCTTGTCACCCTTAATTCCTGTACAAGCGGCGACATTGTGTTGACAAATAAATCAAATCCGGCTCGGAGGCGGCAAATCACGAGATAACGGAGCGGAGTCCCCTGGGCACCATTACCAGGCAACAACACCTGCCGCCTCCGACTCGGAAGTCCTGGAACTCGAAATAACATATCGCATCCCCGACAATACTGAAGGAAGCCATTTCGACTGATCTATCGTGCGAATTGTAAACTAGGGTCGAGTTAGTTTTAATACCGTTCAACTTGGACAACCGATGAGTTTGGATAATCACGATTGTCTAGTATAGACCCTTCTATTGAAAAATACATGCGTTGTTTTCTGTTTTAGATTCATTCTTACACGCAATTTAAACAAAAACACTCGGCAGACGATTTAAAATGCTTTACTACTTAATGAACAATACATGAAAATTACAATTCAAATCAAAACCTATGGAGTTATAAGTCTGCAGGGTGTCCTTTTTAGATGGCCAGACTGATTTTTTCTTAACCAATTACGCTATAAAAAAATATGTGTTTAATTCACTAGTTTTCGTGGTCCACTTGACCAATTAATATCTTTCAATTAATTAAGGTTTTTAGTTGAGATAAAAAAGTCAGTGTCACGAGCGGGATTCGAACCCACGACCTTCGGCTAGATACGCCGCTACTCTACCACTTGAGCTATCGTGACTTCGATCCACTTTATCTCAACGAAAAACCTTAATTAATTGAAAGATATTAATTGGTCAAGCGGACCACGAAAACTAGTGAATTTAATCAGTTAAAATGAAGTATACGTCATTAAAGCTCTCCGTGGCCATTTCATTTGTCGCCGAAAATCAAATAGATAACACGACATTTGAAAATTGGCAAAAAGGAGGGAAAATTCAAAAGGTGGTGTTGAGATGGGAAGTTAGTGTCCGAGTGGTAGAGTAGCGGCGTATCTTGCCGAAGGTCGTGGGTTCGAATCCCGCTCGTGACACTGACCTTAAAAATGTGTTTAATATTTATATTCTAGTTTCTTCAAATTTTACCGTTTTTTGAGAACAATTATACATGGTACCTCAGGCCCAGTTCAAATTCAAAATGTCAAATACGACCCTCTATACATCCTGACACATCATTTTAAAGGATTTTTACAAAACAATAGGTGTCATCGGATTTTAAATTAGTCAAACAATGACAAAGTTATGGCAAAATGTTTGGGAAAAAAACAGACATTTGGTATGCTATTTATTCATCACATTTCATGTTCGAATTGCCTGCCTTGCTTAAAGATGCAAAGATCTGCTCTTTTTAACCACTCTTCTCAGGTGTTCAGAGCGATAGTCAGGGGAAATGGATTGACAAACATTTTCTATCCTTTGCCGCAATTCTCCAACTGAGTTTGCTGGGTTACGATTGGCGTAGACACTGTTTTTTAAATGGCCCCACAGAAAATAGTCAAGTTAAATCGGGTGTCCGAGGAGACCAACAGAGGGTCCTATCCACTTATCCCGGCAGTGGCGATTGAAATAACGTC
Organism: Cimex lectularius; assembly: GCF_000648675.2. Classification (NCBI taxonomy): domain Eukaryota; kingdom Metazoa; phylum Arthropoda; class Insecta; order Hemiptera; family Cimicidae; genus Cimex; species Cimex lectularius. Next base: position 290,366 of record NW_019392633.1, on the reverse strand, counting down.
TCACCTGCAAAGAATTATATGCATCCGTCAATCTGGAGAATAATTCCTTGTCGTTGTTACAGAGGAACATCATCTAATAGTGTTGGTAAAACCTCCCTCAAAAAATTGAGGAACAGTGATCCATTTAAATTATTTTTTATTAAGAAATTCAGCCGGGCCATCTAACAAGGACACCCTGTATATTACTGGCCAAATCCAAAATTTACAAAGAATAAAAACTTTCAAAGGAAGGCTGGCTTTAAATAGTTTTTGTTCAGGCTTGTGCAAATAACAAACGCTCCACTGAGATCTTCTTTAACTGTTCTTTATTCTACCAAACTTGTTAACAACCGATTTCACAACAAGCTAGCAAAAATGTAATTTTCCAATACTTCATAGACTATCGACAAAATGAGGAACAAAAACCTTACAAGGTGAATGCAGATCTATCTAGAAAGGGTATCCTCCCCAATAAGGCGAATTAACGCCAAATTTGAGTACAGTAATCGAAACTTCTGGTTGCATATAATCATTGCTAAACACTTGCACACTGATTGCCAAATTTAATGTATTTCAAATTAAATCTATTATCTTTCTATATTAATTGCGCTTAATTAGGAGCTATCGTAATCAAAATAAGCAGTAAATATTATTTATATAGAATTCAGTTATTTATCTGAATTTTATTAATGTATAAATGCAATTTATTCTGCTCGTTGCAAGCCGCCATTTTTTCAATGTGGTGCTCTTGGGATTTTCGACTACAGAAAAATCAAAAATTCAGACGAAAAGAAGTAAATAATGCTTTGTATATATCCTTTATTTACTTTTGTACTGATTAATCCCATTCGCAGAAAACATGGTGTTATGCTTTTCTATTCTACTACGCCTAAATATAGCTTTCAGTGAATCTTTTTCTTTCGTAGATTTCATTCTTATTCTTAAATATTTTTCAATAGCTCCAGTCAGGCGTTTGAGACAGACAAGTTTGAATGTTTCGATTTCCTCCAGATCTGTAAGAAGAAGGATCAATGAAAATAACCACAGGGCCCGGCATCGGGTTCGTAGACCCCTTCTTACAAGAGCTCAGAAAATGACATGTTTCAATTCGTCCACGAGAATTTGACATTCCAATATTGGGGACGAGCTAGTTTTACAGATGAGGTGAGAGTTGGCATCAAATCTTCAGATGGGCGTAATTTCATAAGGAGATGCACAGGAGATAGGTACGTTCCATGATGTATGGTTCCACGGTGGGTCCTTGTTCTGGGATGGAATTTCTTTGGATGCCCGCACCGAATTGATGTTGTGCGCGGAAGATCTCTAGATCTCGAAAATAGATATCATTGTTGTCCTTCTACAACAGATAATGAGGGGGTCCCTATTCCCCAAAAAACCCGATCTCTAACTTCACAGAGGTACATACAATCAAAGAACATGTAGTGCCATTTATTCCTCAGATTGGTGAGAGTTCTTGCTAATGCAGGATAATGCCAGGCCCCATGGAGTACGTATTGTGGATGACTACCTGAATGAGGATGGAATTGGGTGCTTGGTGAGGCCAGCTCAAGGTCCAGATTTGAACCCAATCCAGCACATTTGGGACCAACTTAAGCGACGAGTACGATGGCGAAAGCCAGGTCCTAACACCCCAGAAATGTTGGAAACGGCTGTTCTTGATGAATGGGAAAGAAATCCTCAGGATTATCAGAAATGTGTGGTGATTAGTGACCGTTAGTCGATGATTATTCGGAAATCGTGAGGTGTGATGTAGGTTTCAGAAAACATTTTCTTTATCGTGCCAACGTTTCGACCTTTATTGGGATCAGCTTCAGGCCTGGGATTTACAAACGTTGTTTAAATTTAACAAATACATGTCGGATGTGGAAAAAAATGAATTTATACATCCTTCATGTATTTGTTAAAATTAAACAATGTTTGTAAATCCCAGGCCCTGAAGATGATCTCAATAAAGGTCGAAACGTTGGCACGATAAAGAAAATGTTTTTCTGAAACCTACATCACATCAGACCGCACCTCACGATTTCCGAACAATTATCAGAAATATTTTCCAAAAAATGAAAAGGCGATTGAAGGACGTGATTCGTGCCTGAGGTGAAAATACTCGGTATTAAAGAAGACAAAAAAGTTCTACTTTTTTTTCTTTGCTCAATATTTTTTAGAATTAGTTAATACACATTTTCTTTTTTAATGTCTTATTTTTACAACCAAACCTTTGTTTGGTTTGTAAAATATGAATAAACCTAAATACATTAAAATTTAAGGATGGTTTATTTTGTCCATTAGTGTAGATTAAATGCATAAAGTTACAAAAAATCATAATCGAATGTAATAAATCGTATAGTATTTAAATTACCGGCGCATCAAGAACGGTAAATCAACGGTGAAAGCTATTTTTATATGTATTTAAAAATAAAGTTAAAGTGTACACCAGAGACTAGCAATCATCACTTCGTATTTTATATATTTCATTATTTTATCGATATTATGATAATAGTGTTTTGCTCTTCACAAAAAATAGTTTTAGACATTCAAAAGGACGATTAATTTTGATATCAGTCTAAATATAACAAATACGAACATACCAAAACTTGCGTACGCCAAATACAGAATTAAGAAAGCACTAAACTCAAACAGGTAAAATGTGCGATAACAGAAATCCTATCTCTAATCATAACTCATTATCCAGATTTTTCAGCCATTAAAATAGATATTCAAAACTATTTACTAAAATTTAATATTTAAAAGTTCCGTATAAAACTACCGCTATCATCAGTTGTGCACGACAGCTTTGTTCCTTGAAGAAAATACAATTTACTTCTGACCTGGGACGGATAAACCGAAAAACTATTTGATTATTTAAATTCAATTAGACTTTTCTTTATAGAATTATAAATACTGCAATATCTGCTCAATTAACATTCAATGAATTACCAATAATTTATTCGTCCCTTTTATTAATAAGAGCGTTGTCCATTCCTGCGGCATGGTGATGTTGCGGGATATTAAATAATCAAAGGTTGGATGCAAATTGTTTCCTGGCCGTCCTTGTTTCTTCCGATAACTAGAGTCCTTAGCCAAGTCCCCTCTTGCTGAATATTTCATCCCCCATTTCCACTGACGATAATTTTCTAATGCCTTAATGAAACATCGATAGACGAGTGTCCTTCTTAAGCCAATTTAGCAATTAGAACAGAGGAAAACTTAATAAGTAAATGAAATATTTATTACCAATTTTTTCTTACCGATCGATTTAAACACTCGTTGAAATATTCATTCAAAACGGTAAACAGACGACAATTGGATTAGACTTCGAAATTGAGAAACGAGAATTACTCAGTTCATGATAAAACAGTAAGCTAGATTATTTTCCTATTTGTGGCCCGAGCTTTCGATAGTCTGGCATGAAGGTTTCATATAAAATAAGAACTCCATTTCAGCAAACTACCTAAAAACTGATTGAATCTTACCTTGCTGAAAGATACGATAGATATAAGAAGAGGTCTATTCGGAGCTCTCCCCGATCCATGCTGGACTGCCTCACGGCAGTAAATTAAGCCCTATCTTATATCTGCGATCTATCAGAAAACGAAGACAATACGACGGCAACGTTCGCTGATAATACGGCAAATATGTCGGTAGGAAAAAGTGATGCTCAATCGACAATTGAACTCTTCCGAAAGGAGAATAAATCTGAATAAAGAAAAATCGGTACTTCACCTACCGGAAAATATAATACATACCAGCCTATCTTAAGTTCTCGAAATTCCATACACCAACGAGGCAAATTACTTTGGTATGACAGATGTTTTCGATGGAAAACACACGTAAAAAATGTGGAAAAAAATAAAGAAAGAATGAAGACCTCCCATTAAATTCCGGACCATTACGTCAATAGACAGAAGCTCTCTCTTGACCATTGAAAGTAAGCTTTTTACTTTATCAGCAGGTGCTCAAGCCTAGTGGACATACGGCATCCAGCTCAGGAGATGTGTCAGCAAGACCAATCGTCAAATCAAAGATTTCAAAATATAGTAATGAGAAGCATAGCCCCTGGTACATCAGAGATGAAGACTTCCACCATGAATTCACATTGGTTTAGAGGACACGTCAACGTAGAAGCAGTACATTTGTTAGAGGTCGGACATCTATCCAGACAACTCATACGAGTTAAGCCTCATGATTTTACTGCAACTGAAAACTATAAACTTTATTGCAAGCGGTAGGAAAATAGGAAAAGAAAATGTCACTTATTTTTAAATGGGCACCGCCGGTGGCCGCAATGTTTGGAGTCTGATGACACGGTGACTCATCACAGAATCCCGGCTCGAGCCCAAAGTACTTCCAAATGTTTGTTTTTTCGGACCGGAACCCGAGGGTTGTAATGACCCCGCAAGTGTTCATGCTTTACGCACTCAATAAGATTAGGATGATTATCAAGTTTTATGTGATGCCATTTAATTGTGGAAATTAGTAATAGATTTTAATTATGTAAGCCCCTAGGTTGAATTTAAAAAAAAATATTATACAACTTTTACGGTTAATTTAGCTCTTAAATGTTGGTTGTGTAAATCATTCAACGACAACGATTTGTATTATTTATAGCAAACAGCCGAAACGTTATTTCAAATTCAACAATCTCAGATCGAGCCTTGAAGGAAATTTTTAATACTATTTTTCTTGTGAAATGTTGAAAAATTGAATATCACTTACCAACTGGTTTTGGTATGCGGTGACCGCCGTGAATACGGCCTCCGGGTAGACGAACGTCTTGTACATCTCCTGCTCCAGGTCGGTGATGGGAGCAGACGATCCAGGCTCGGGTCTTTTCACCAAATGAATCCTCGGCTGATATTTGTGCATCGAGTTCAAAACCAGCTGCAAAAGATCGACAGGTTCAGTTTTGACCGATTTCAGTTATTCGTTTCGATGTCAAATTTCAAAAAAATTTAATCTTCCATTAACCGAGCCTTTATGGAAAGAAGTGTTTTGATTTTTGTAAGGTAAAAAGATGATGCGCCGGTAGCTGCAACAGTTTAGGCCCTGTTACGGCGCTCATGACTGTAAGGTAAAGGTCCCGGGTTCGATTCTTGGAAGTTAGATTCGAACAAAAGTTCAAGTTGCATTCTACCTCAGCCTACTGGAAACACAGGCATTCTTAAACGCCTTACGTCTCGAAACTAAGGGCTAATCTCGCTAATCAGTCCATTTTGCAAAGCTCAATGTTTAATGTGTGGTGTTTAGTGACCGTTAGTTAATGATTATTTGGAGATCGTGAGATACGGTCTGGTGAGACGTAGGTTTTAGAAAAAAAAATTTCCTTAATCGTGCCAACGTTTCGATCTTTATTGAGGTCATCTTCAGGGACTGCGATTTATAAACATTGTTTAAATTATACAAATGCAAGTAGGATATGAAAAAAGTGAATTCATACAATGCTAAAAATTCAATTTTTTCACATCCTACATGTATTTGTATAATCGGAACAATGTTTATCCCAGGCTCTGAAGATGATCTCAATAAAGATCGAAACGTTGGCACGATAAAGAAAATGTTTTTCTAAACCTACGTCACACCAGACCGCCTCTCACGATCTCCAAATAATTAATGTTTAATTTTTGTCAATGGATTAAGTTCCTAGTAATAAACTTAATTTACGATTTATTACAATTTGTTTATTTAATTGTAAACTTCTATATTCTTCAGCATGTGTTTTTATGTAGAATTAAAAACGTTTCTCCTCAACATTGCTTTACATTAAAATAATTTGTAAATATTAAATATTTATAAATCACAAACACAAAATGGTATTAGGGTGTTTACGTACTATGCCTCTTTCCCTTGCTCATTTTTAATAAAACGTTTTGTCAATAAAATATCATTCACTCGTTCTATGCTGACGTATACACACTAAACTCAGGAGGAAAAATGGTTTAAATATGTGTACATCAAATTTTATATATTACGGTTCCTCTCAAAGAATAGACATTTCAACATAATTTTGATAACAAACGTAGGATACTAATTAATGTATGATGAATGAAAATATGAAACAAGTGAGCGTTTCCTTAAGGGTAGTAATCATTAAGAAATTTATGATCATGGCCAGTATTTGAGGGACGCATCTTAAAGAAATAGACGAATTACCTCGAGCCGACTACTTAAAAAGAGATGGATTTTTTGAAGGTTGGAGAATAAATCCACTTGGGGATCCTCTGGCCTGAATTGGGGTCGCATTAGACTTTGCAAGCGAGTCATCATAACGAAAGAAATAGTTTATTGCCTCCCCCCCAACATCCTCATGGATAAATATATATATGTTATCGTTGGTGGAAGAAGCGGGATCGTGAAAAAATTGATTTCCTTCGCCGAATATAATGCCGTTTTCCCCGTTAGGGCATAAAACCGGGGCTGGCAATATTTGATGCTCGAACCCACTTCAGTACATCCACAAGTCATACATATGGAGAAACAGTAAAATTTTATGTTTGGCAACACTCACGATTGAGGGTTGTTTCATATTTTAGGTATGAGGGACAGATGGGGTTCGGGAGATGTATTCTACCACTCATCCATATGGGGCTTCTCCTCCCCTGACTTGTACCTCTATTTTATACCTCACCACGTTTGACGGTCACCGTTTTATTTTAAACTGAACAACTCGCCTCACATTTACATTATCATTTGTTGGTTTTTATTTTCAGAAAGGATTTTTTTTTTAACATTAAACCCCATTTTTAAAAAAATGCATAATATTTATTACGAGCAAAGCAGTTTTTTTTCAAATCGTGATTTTACTATTTAACCTTGATGTCATATTTGAGGGTGAATGAGCTGAATTGAAGTTCTTACTGTTATGTTTCTCGTCGAATAAGTATAACAAATGCCTACTTGACATGTTAGAAAAACTTTTTTTTATACCTCACCACGTTTGACGGTCACCGTTTTATTTTAAACCGAACAACTCGCCTCACATTTACATTATCATTTGTTGGTTTTTATTTTCAGAAAGGATTTTTTTAACACTAAACCCCATTAAAAAATGCAGAATATTCATTACGAGCAAAGCAGTTTTTTCAAATCGTGATTTTACTATTTAACCTTGATGTCATATTTGAGTGTGAATGAACTAAATTAAAGTTCTTATTATTATATGTTTCACGTCGAATAAATGCCTACTTAACGTGTTGGAAAAACTACTAAAACCACTCAGGAACTACTTTATGATCAATCAGTGATATATTAAGAGTCAAAATTGTAGTCGAATTCTTTACTGGCCATTTTGATGTTATGATTTTGATGTTACATGAAATGATTAAGAAAAATATTTTTAAATATAAATATTGTATTTATCTGGGATATGATCAACGTACATGTCCATGTTTGTCCATCTCGTTGTTGGTGAGTTTGACTTTTTCGAAGGAAACTACTTGCTTCCTGAGCTGCTCTCCGGTGAAGGGAGAATCCGGGTGGAGGTACAGCCTGCAAGGAGCTGGTGGGTCCGCTTTGCCAGCAACAAGCCAAGAGGAACGATGGTACGCGTACCTGTATCTCTTGTTATCGACCGGTACGATATCCATAAGGACGGCGTACCTCTGATCAGGCCTGAGCCCGCTGAAAGACACTCTGAGCGTCGGAAACATCCTCCTTAAACAAATAAAATAAAGTCACTGTTAAATACAAATTAATTTCTAGAAGAAAGGGAATATAAAGTTGGAAATATATAGGGTGTCGGTGGCCGCAACGGTTTAGGCGTTGACACGGCGCTCATCACTGTTAGTCAAAGGTCAAGGGTTCGAATGCAGAGTCGAGATACTTACAAATGGGATTTTTTTCAAAAACTAGCACCCCGAGGGGTTCATATAACCTCGAAGTTGAAATACACACTTAAAAAAAATTTTTTTTGAAACCCATTACAAACTGACGCTATCTCTCATCACTAACTTATACAAAATGTTGTTGTGCTGTCTAGTTCTAATTCACGTATGAGTTTGAGTAAAATACCTGTTTGATTAGTTAAAGCTAAAAGCGAGAACGAAAGCTCTGCAGAGAATTGAGTTAAGGCAAAACGTTTCTTTTTTTGTGGCAGCGCTTTATAAATATATTGGAGTTGGAGAAACCCAGGACCTACCGAATTTCGGCTCCGGGCGTAAGAACGAGTTCAATCCAACTGCAGTTTCTAGGACAGTAGATGCTCGGTTCGTATCCCCCGCGGATATCGAGAACCGTGGATAATACGAAACCCCTCGAATTTCAGGCTCTGAAGCATCTTTTATGTGCATACCAATCAGACCTTTCTGCATCGCGTGCGCCTACCATCAATGTTATCTATGAAATTATACACACATATTTCAGGTTTTTTTTCAATAAGTAAAAATAATGTACAGTAACAAGTATGACGTTTGTTCCAAGCAGGAAAAAAGAGGGACCATTGTTGACCATGAGTTAGGAGTCATGTTACGTTGATGCTTCGTTCCACAATTGGCTCGTATATGATTTTGTCTTCTAACTTCTGAGCTAATCTTAAAAGTCTTCTCAAAATTTTTGCTCTTGTCAGTTACAGTTTTTACACTAGTTTATCCTTTTCTTCATTCACTTCTGCGGTCAATCTCAACTTGGGGGCCTTCGCGGATGAGTTGAACACGGATAACGAGAAACTCCCGTAGGGTAAACTTTTTTTAAAAATATTTTATTACAGTCTGCAATTCTTTGTTACAATATGTAATTTGATTAACTTAGATATATTTACAGCTATTTACATATTAACATTTTAGGGAGCAGATAATCAATATTATTTTCCCACTTCACTGAATAAACTACAGTGCCTACGCCTCAGAAAGGAGGTCGCGGGGCCATTGAGACGCCATGTAATATGGACGGGTTCTGTTGGACAAAGCTTGGGCGAGACTATCGGGTTGATGTAAGAGATTATTGTGGAAATTGGTAAATTTTTGAGGAATTATGATTTGAATAAATGTGATTGTAATGTCGTTGTGGAGTGTAATATTGGAGACATAATACGGAGCATTTATAATTGATTTGACGTCTTTAGACTGAAAGGATTGAAGACATTCGATATTGGAAGGCTTAGTGATGCCCCTCAGTTCAATTCCTTATACCCAAGTAGGTAGCGTTTTGTAAATTGTAAGTGTTTTTCGTAGATAGCTTGGATTGTCGTACTATAAGTTTGTAGAGTAAATCGTAACGTCTGTTTAAATCTTGTCGTTTCAGTCGTATATGCGGATTCCACGTTAAGGTGCGTCTAGATCCCAAGGTAAAGAACGCAGTCGGATTTGGGTATAGGAACGTTGTTGTAGTATATTGTGTGAGAGGTTTGCTTCGGAGTATAAATGTAACATGGATGCACATGTTTTCATTTATCTTCATTTTCCATCGTCTACACCAATCACGTGTCATGTCCCTGCAGATCTTCCTAAGCAACCGCAGGATCGGGGTTAGAGGAGAGTACAGCTGTGTCATCGTCAAGAGTTGCAAGGAGGATGGCGGGTTTAATGGGAACATTTGCAGTATGAAGGATATAGAGGTCCGAGCACACTGCTCTGCGGTGTAGTGCAATCTAAAAGTAATAAGTATGGTGCTAAATCACTTGGCGCATCTACCCGGCGGTCAAAATGACAATCGTAACACCTACCCATGTGACTCTTTTTCGTTGCGATACAAATTTATTTCACCTGCTACTGTTGTCCGCCCGAAACTGTATTACAATATAAGTCTGATAATAAGCTCAAGGTAAAGGGAAGCACAGTTATCGAAAACGAGCGCTTATTATTATTAAACATAACGAAACATTGAAAAAGATTCTTATCAACGTGGAAATAGCTTTCCGCACATTATTATATGGCGTGTAACGAGTATTTAATTCTAGTTCGTCGCCGCCTCTAAGATCTTGATAGCGCTTCCGCTTTTCAAGCTCCGGAATGATTGTCCGAACCCGATTGCAATGGCATTGGTCGTTATTCGTACTCGTCCGTGGTTTACTTTCAGAATTAATACTTAAAATTGACTCTGGAAATGTTAATATATTTCTATTAATACCATATCCCACGTGTTAGTTGCTTACAATGAAACTTTTTACAAAATACTCAGGAAGAAGGAAGATTGATCCTTTCAAAAAGTTGTCAAACCAGAACGAAATTCAAAATTCATTGAACGATTTTCATCAAGACAATTTTTAGAAAGTAATCTATCAACTCAGACTTTTTTACTTATTTGCGACATATAAAAAAAAATTCTATAATCATTGCGGTTAACGAAAAAGAACTCAAAAAAACCTATTCGAAAAATTATTACTAACCTTCCTGAACAGTTTAGCCACATTTTGCATATGAAAATTTCGAAATACGTTCACTTACTATGTAGTACTATGTTAATAACACGGTACCTCCTTTACAAGGCTGTTGACATTATAATATAAAATTTTCAGATTATTATCATTTATATTTGCATTTTGACAGACCTCAAAAGTCCTTTTGTTTGTATTCTGCGTACATAGATAGATAACAAACTTTATTTACGAGAAAGAAAGAAACACAACATATTGAATATTTATAAAGTTTTATACGTTATGGATATCCGTCTGCCGGAAATTGGCTATAAATATAATTATTTAAGACAGGTAAAATTGGGCATTAAATTATCCAAATAAAGTAATTACTAATCGTTACTGAACTTGTACATATATTGCCAGCCATAAAGTGCCGGAGCAAAATACTTTGCGATTTTTCAGCATCTATGATGTTTAAGAGATCAAACAGAGACCTGGAAAGTGCTCTGTATACTAGAAACAGGATTCGAAGCTGTGACGGCAACAAAATGAAAAATACCCTCTTGGACTCTTAGGTTACAAAGCGTTCCGTCGTCTTCGTTCTATGACATAGAATTGAGAAACGCTTGCTCGCACCAAAGTTTAAGTAGCCATCGTAGAACAGGGAGTTTCAGAAGAGTTCTTGAACATTTAAGTTAAACGTTGCCTTGGAATGGTCAAGCTCCTTAAAAAGGATACCTGTTTGAGGACTGCGTACGATGTTCACAACTCTCGTGATGTTGATCACCTAACTCTAAAGTTCCGAGTATATTGAAAGCTAATAAACTTCAATGAAAAAGCCAAGAGCTATTAGATTTAACAGTCTCGAGATCAGTAATTTTAGTAATTCGAGAAACAGAGCCTTTAGGTACCATGAGAATAAACGAGAAGTGCAAGCTAAGTGTGAAAAAAAATCGTATCTACTACTGTTTCAATACGTAACATACAGTTTGGCGGGAGTCAGGAAATGAGAAAATCTTTCAAAATAAAAAAGCATTGAACTCTTTCGATCTCCTCATAAAGCTGACACTCCAACCTGGCATACATAAAATAAAATAAAATCTGTACATTGAATTAAATAATTTGAACTTTGAAAAACATGGATTTACTTCTGAAACAAAAAATCATGTTTTCTTTTCAGTATTCGAATTACCGACCACTTTTTCACTCAGGAACACTCTGGATCAAGATATGGTCTCGAAGAAGAAAGCAAATTCAGTTGTTACTGCCAAGGTTTCGACTTATTTTAAGGTCATCATCAGGGCAAAACAATCTTGAATGTTGTACAAAATGATACATGTTTTTTATAGGCGATCTCAAATTTCCTTGAAGACTCAATCCCAATATTGCCAAGGACTTACATCACCTCCCGATACAAACATACAAGTCTGGTCACTTTCACTCCTCCTGAGTACTCGTATTCCTCGGGGTGCACCGTTTATTAAAAAAGAAAAAAAATATTTTCTACGTACCATAGTAGCACTTTTTTGATGCAATGCTAAAAATAAAACGGTTGCGTGAATTAACTCTCTTCGTTAAGTCTACATTTTGCTCAATCACTCTTACTTTGAGTTATTTATTTATTAGAGGATTCTTAAGAAGGAGTGTTCAACATTTTTAAGAGTACAGTATAGTTTTCGCACTACGAAATTAATTTACAACCAAGCGATACAAAACATCGTACAATAGACGACTCGCAATTCCGAATGGTTTTCAATAACGTAATTTTCGTCTTTAAGACCCGTAGTTTCTGTATCGATTTAAGTGAGCTCACTGTTATTTCGTTTGGCAGGTGTCGAGACTGATTTCATCCATGTTTTACGTCGGTTGCCGTTTTAAAAATTTACCGGCCGCCGCCTCGAAATGACAATGCAATGAAATAAACGTTGAGTGGTGGAGCGACTAGGGGCGGAGGTTGCGAAATATTTAATGAACGCTCATGGTCGGCAGCAGTGGAAGGGTGAAAATTGTTAGCATAGCACTCCACCCAAGAAAGTGAATACGTTTAGTCTCGGCAGATTTTTTGTGTACGACAGCTATGGCTTCAAAAAACGAAGCGAATTGGAAAACGGTCAATCAAGAAATCGGCATCTAGTGACTTAACAGAGTGTGTGTGTGGTTTTTAAATTGATTTTAATTGTTTTATTTATTTCATTATGCTGCGTTCACAGCGCTGCATGAAATTATATGTCTTATCTTAATAAACAAAAATATTTACTTAAATAAACATATTTTTATTTTTAGCTGGTTTAATAATCTATAATATAATGTATGTTGTTGGTATGGTTTTGAGTTATCCAGCCACACAGATGACACCAAAACAAACGAAGGAACAGGATCAGGCGTTTTCTGTACAAGCCCAAAACATGAGGAATCAAACTCATTAGGGAAGTACACATCGATCTTTCAAGCGGAAATACATGCATCAATGCTTGTGCCCTGGAAAATCTTAAAAGAGGTTACACTGTCAAAAAAATCCTCATAAGATCAGATAGCCAAGCAGCCATTAAAGCATTAGCATGTAAAAGAATCTAAATCAGGTGCTAGACATAGTAAACTTATGATGAAACAACCCTCACCGAGACTGGCAAAATCACCGCTGCAATTGGAGAAGGCTAAACTCAGGGGAGAGGTAGGACTACTAAACGGTCACTGGTATGTGAGAAAACATCTACACAACATGGGTATATACAGCGATGATCCCATTTGCAGATTATGTAATGAGGAGGAGGAAACAGCTCATATCATCTCCAAATGCGAAGCAACAGCTCAATGGAGATTTAACCTTATGTACGGAAAAAACTTAGCGAATCAAATTGCAGCAGCAACAGTCAATGACGTAAGAAGAAGAATTGAGTCTATTGGCTGAACTAAGGAACTAGGAAGGTGCAATAAGCCCGAAGGCTGCAGTGCCTGGGGAATACAAACCCCACTTCCTAGTATCCTTTTCTACCATACCATACCATATCCAGCCATTCATTGCAGGCTGATTTGGGTTATGAAAATGACATCCTTGATGAAAAAAAATACACAACATAGATCAGATATTAATCCATGTATCTATTTAGCAGTCACAATTGCCCGCATTAACAATTTTAATTAATTATACTTTCAATCTAAGGTTATGGTTGAGATGAAAAACAAGTGTCACGAGGGGGATTCGAACCACGATCTCGGCTCAATACTTGTGACTTCATAACTCAAGTGGTTAGAGCAGCGGTGTATGCCCTCGTGGGTTCGAATCCCGCTCGTGACACACTTTTTCATTTCAACCAAGACCTTAGATTAAAAGTATTATTAAATAAAATACATTAAATATTTACTCATTTTTTTAACAATCGGGACTAGTTATCTAAAAATTTAAATATTTTCATATGAAGTGTGTGTGTGTGTGTGTGTGTGTGTGTGTGTGTGTGTGAGAGAGAGAGAGAGAGAGAGAGAGAGAGAGAATGAGAGTAAGTCAACCCCAAAGATCAACCCCCTATTATTTGTATTTTTTACAAACCACTTTCACTTTTGCGGGATTATGTGAAGTATTAAGTTGCACACAGTTTCATAAGTTAATCAAAATTGTAATTTGTTCTGTTTTTTAAAAGCTGCACTGCTGCTTGCATCTGCAGTTGGAAGTACTTTCCGGCCTATCGCGATAAATACGCGGAAAAGGTATTCTTCATGGGTATCGGAATTTAAGTGTTAGATGTATTTTCCATTTTTGGACTCGTTTAGATTATGGATCATGGTATGGAGCAAAAAAAACTAATTCAATTTTTATTTTCAATCGCGTCAATTTGATTTTTCAAATGTTAAAACAATTAACAAGAAGTCTCGATACTCAAAAGAAGAGTAAAGATGATTCTTCATACTAAAATGGAAAATTATAATTGTAACACAACTAAATTGGTCTTTAAAGAAATTTAAAACCATCTATTAATTATTTCAATTTGTAAACATACTTAAGATAGTTTTGTAAGATATTTATAGTTATCTTGATTGTTCAATCAGCTGAACAAATGTATTCATAATGTGTAATTAATTATAGGGACCGATGATGACCTTAAAATAGTTCGAAAGCTTGGCAGTAGCAAATTTTTTTATTTAGACATACCGTGATGATTATTCGTATGGGAATTTCGACATTCGAACCTAACAAACCACTGCAGTTAGCAATTTCATTCCATTAATCGATTCCTGAAAGTGAAATTTATAAATTGTAGGAGTGAGACACAAATCATGAGTTCAGTACAATTGTATTTCGATGCCGAAGCGTTCACTCTTGGTACACGGACGTCCAGCTAATGAACACTGCTGAGCAATACGCCACCGCAATGTCACACAGCTTTGTTATATATGTGTCTGATACATAACAAGCTGTATTGTTTCTGAGAATAGGTCGACCAAATGAATGTTTTTGTCAGATTTTTATGCTATTGCAGAACCATAACTGTTGGTTGGAAATATTGTGGTACATACTATGACAAACGGAAATTTTCTTGTAGATACGATGCAAGTGACGAGTGATTTGAATCATCATTATCATCAATGGCTTTATAACATTCTAACGTGCCTTGGTATACTTATGTAGAGACCTCATCGGCAAGTTTTCTCCTGCAGCCTCCTATTCAACCAGAGCAACTCAGCGACGATCGTCCTTTTCGTTTCTTTCCCCGTAGCTTCTCTTCAGCCCGACTATTTTACATTTTCGCGAAATGCCCGACTCAGCGTAACCTATCTATTTTTATTACCTTTGCCAGATCTGGTTCCCTGTTAAGGTTCTTTATTTAATTTTTCTTATTCGCCCAGGTTCGGTTGCTCTAGCAGTTCCTTTTATCTTCCGAAGAAAATTCCGCCGAATGATCAAAGTTGTTTTCTGAGGCGTTTCTAGTAAGGGTATTAAAAATCTGGAGCAGTAGATGGTGACTTCTTCGCAGTTTTGTTATTTTGGGAATACGAAACATCCACGTTTTGGCTAAGGTGTGTGGATTACAAAATTAGCAGCATAGTAACATGGCGAGGACGTTGACTTAAAGCTCCCAATTTCGGCGACCACACAACATTTTCATAGTGGAACGAAATACCGTTTGTTTCAATGGTTAATTAAACATAATTCTAACGAAAATTCAACGGTGAAGCTTAAAGAGGCATTCTTTATCTGCTGTTGTCAATATTTGATCGGTGGGAGAATGAAAGGCTTATAAAATGAAAGTTTACGCTGTGTGATTGGTCGACCGACGGGTTGCGCAAATACAGCCCGTACGTAATTACGTATGATTACCGTTCGCGTGAATAACTCCATTTCCCTTTGCCCAGCTCTATCAATAATATATAAATCATCGCTGACAACGATAGGGTAGAGAATGTCTACGGCGAGGGGAGTTACAGCATTACAATAATGAGGCCCGTGTTTATTTTTATACTTTGTTTAAACGATTTCCATCTGCTTTCAAGAATCTTCGTTGGTAAATGTAATTTTTCCTAATGTTATATCGAAGTATCAATATTTATAAAATATCAATAGTTTACTTATAATTTTTTTCCAAACCTAACACTGAAGAGGGCGAGAAGCCGAACGCGAACGAAGAAGGAAACGAACTATACGTTATTAGAGTGTAAAAAAGAATATAATATAATTTGTTCTATACATCAATTAATTAAGGTTTTTAGTTGAGATAAAAAAGTCAGTGTCTCGAGCGGGATTCGAACCCCCGACCTTCGGCTAGATAAATGAAGAATACCTTCACTAAAGCTCTCCGTGGCCATTTCATTTGTCGCCGAGAATCAAATAGATTACACGACATATGAAAAATGGCAAAAAGGAGGGAAAATTCAAAAGGNTATATATATATATATGCATTTCTGATTGTTTCTTTCAAATTCCTGATAAGATCACCGTTCAAACGTTTGCCTATTATTCGTACAGAGTAAAATATAGAATTCCTTTGGGAACAGATATTATTTCTTTGGAGTACTTTTTCATTCAATTTTGCCAAACTGCTCTACAAAGCAATTATATGTACTATGAAATTCGAACACAATAATAGAACCCACAGTTTGGTTTAAAAAAGTAATAATTATTTACAAAAAAACTTAAATATGGATTAAATCATTCATTCTTTACCTGCCTACCTTTACCTACATAAATTCTAATATATATAAAATGCGAAATTTGGTCTGGCTATCTGCGGGGCGATGAACCTGCAACTAAGGCCATTCCGATCGTATTGTCTGCTTTCCATCGCTGTTTTGGCCTATCAAAAACATTTCGGCTTTCTTGGGTGGCTGGTTGTCTGAATATTTTTGACACTTTTATTCAAGCTTCCTCACCGTTGGAGAAAGAGGTCGTTCATTCGAATGGGCAGATCAGACTTAAGAAGTATGGCGCAGAGTACTTTTTTTTTTGACTGGGGCTTCCGACATCTAGGTCATTTCATCCTCGCAGAGTACTTATTGTTGGAGTCCTTGGAGTGATCAGTTGGTGTTTTGTACAAAACCAACCTTTGAAAACGTTGAAAAATCGCAACGGGTGTGACGAACCAAAATAACATGAGTAAGTGAGTGCTGGGGGGCCAAGGTAGCCGAGTGGTTAAGGCGTCAGACTCTCGGCTCGTAGATTAGGGATGGTTAGGGATGGTTAGGGTCACATTAACTGCCCCAGAGTATTCGATGTTCCTCAGGACGGAGATAAAGACCACGACCCTTTCACGCTAATAAATTATGATTGTTCAGAAATCGTGAGATGCGGTCTGGTGTGATGTAGGTTTCAGAAAAATATTTTCATTATCGTGTCAATGCTTCGATCTTTATTGAGATCATCTTCAGGGCCTGGGATTTACAAACATCGTTTAAATTTAACAAAAACATGTAGGATGCGGAAAAAAGTGAATTTATACAATGCAAATAAAAAAATTTTTTATATTCAATCAAAGTATTTGTACTCACTCAAAGTGTTTGTTTTCTGCGTAATTGTGCCATTCTTGCGTGTCGTGTTGAGAGTGCGAGTGAGATATTGCTGTTTTATGTTTATACACGTAGGATTTTGAAGGTTGATTTCTATACCGACTTCCTTCCCCACCCCTTTTTTTCCACATCCTAATTTTGTTGTTAAATTTAAACAATGTTTGTAAATCCCAGGCCCTGAAGATGATCTCAATAAAGGTCGAAACGATGGCACGATAAAGAAAATGTTTTATGTTTAATAATGTGTAAAAATCCTTTACTCTGAGCTGCGCACTGAACTGATGTTTGCTAAATATTGTTATTTGATAATTTTCAAGTGGCATTATTTTTAACAATGACCTATCTAAAATGAAAGCACAGAATTTTTATTAAAATTAACAAATAACTTATTGCAAATATTAATAAAAAAGCAATTAGGATATTTCTTTTCACATTCTGTGCCACAACTTGACCAATTTAAAATCTTATTGCAGAATTATTTTCAGTGTAAAAAATCTTTTAAAACAGTCTCATTACGATAAGATGTATCAGTCTCATTTAAATTTTCAAAGATGTACTGGCTATGAAGTAGCATTACAATAAATATTTTAAAAAATGAGTAAAAATTCAAAACTAGACTAAAAAATGTTAAATACGTATGTTTCGGTTTTTCGATGTTCAAGAGAAATTCAGTCGGGCCATCTGAAAAGACGCCCCCGTATGTAAATCGATAACTGGAATGAAATAAAAAATAAAAATTGAAATATCTTCTTTTACTTCATCCGTCTAGAAATAATCAATAAAACCTAGTTCGGATTGATGTATTTTCTCAGAAGGTGGTAAAAGTCCACTCCGAGAATGAATTAATTAAATAAATCCCAATAAGCAATATTAACTACGGCCCCGACGGGCCGATAATAAAAAGATAAAAATAGCTGTAATTTTGAAAAATCAATCCGATTAGTACAGCAAGGCGACAATTTTAAACAAACAAAAGTTTGCCATGGTGTCGTATTTTTTCTACATTCTACTAATGATATTTTCACTAATGGATTGGTTTATCTAATTTTGGTATTATACAAACATAAGAAAAACCGCCCCTTTTTGTCAATAACGTTTGTTTGAAAATTACCTACATGGCAGTTTCAATATTGTAAATATTTAGATAAATTTATAGATAATGTTTATGTGTGGTGGTTAGTGACCGTTAATCGATAATTATTTAGAAATCGTGAGATGCGGTCTGGTGTGATGTAGGTTTCAGAAAAACATTTTCTTTATCGTGCCAACGTTTCGATCTTTACTGAGATCATCTTCAGGGACTGGGATTTATAAACATTGTATAAATTATACAAATGCAAGGAGGATGTGAAAAAAGTGAATTCATACAATGCTAGAAATTCAATTTTTTCACATCCTACATGTATTTGTATAATTGAAACACTGTTTATCAATCCCAGGCTCTGAAGATGATCTCTAAAGGGATTTACAAACCTTGTTTACATTTAACAAATATATGTAGGATGTGGAAAAAAGTAAATTTATACAATGCAAAATATATTTTTTATATTCAATCAAAGACAACACGACACGCAAGAATGGCAAAATTAGACAGAAGACAAACACTTTGAGTGAGTAGAAATATTTTGATTGATATTAAAAAAAAACATATTTTGCATTGTATAAATTCACTTTTTTCCACATCCTACACGTTTTTGTTAAATTTAAACGATGTTTGTAAATCCCAGGCCCTGAAGATCATCTCAATAAAGATCGAAACGTTGGCACGATAAAGAAAATGTTTTTCTGAAACCTACATCACACCAGACCGCATCTCACGATTTCTGAATAATATTTATAATTATAAATGTTCCGCTTATTTTCTATTATATGTTTCTTTCATGATTTTATATCGTCAAGGTTTTTTGGCAAAATATCCACGCTCTTGGTTGAAAAATAAATTAACGTACTTATAATATCTTCATTTTTATCCTAAGTACATGCTTTTTGTCTTCCATCACGATCTTATTTGGCATCGAAATAATTATTTGTATATTTGTCAATAAAAAATCTAAAACAAAAGACAGAAATTAAGAATAAAAAAATGACTATTTAAATATCTTGTTATATTTTTATTAATTTATTTTTTGTTAAATTCAGATCAAATTTTATTGGCGATATTGTCTGGAATGAATTTGGCCTAAACGGATTGATCGCATTTTGATATGGGCTGAATAGAATTTTACAAAAAAAGATGTGCAGCTCTCTAAAAACCTAAAATCGAATTATCCGAACCAATTCGGAGTTTCCCCACTTTCCGCGATACCCCGTGCAATGAAATGCAGTTGCCCAATTTGATCGGTTGCCGTGGCGCGTCAGTCAGGGCTCGGACAGAAGTGATAGATGAAAATCACTCTCCGGCCTAATATCAGTCCTGATTGATGCAAACGTGAAAACTTTTTATCCAACCGTAAAAATTAAATAACCTTAATTTGCCTTGTAATCCTCCGTTTTGAAAATAAAATACGTAGCAGAAAGGAAAATAAAATATATTTTTGTTTGTTACACTTTTAGATATATGTACCATAATCAATATTCAATAGGCGTTATGACATATTTTTTAGTATATTTTGTCATTATGTACTGATATTAAATTACTTTGCAATGTAAGAAAGAATGGAATAAATAACATTTTTTAACAACGTTGAGTTAATGACAGATCAGAGTGACGCCTCACGGTTTAATGAAAAACAGCTGCATGTAAACTATTTGTCATTTTAAGAGTTAAAAAAATACTTGAGGGCTTTCCGAAATTGTATCACCAAGGAGTGTAAAAACACAAACAAAGGACGTTAAACACGTTAAATCCAATTATCGTTAATTCTCTTGTATAATTTGTACAATCTATGCTTTTTCTTGGAAATATTCCAAAGTTCAATTAATTCGGCAGTGCACAACTCCTTACGATAAAAGGTTCGACATGGACTACAAAACAGGCATTTCCTCACAGAAGAGGGTGAACGCGTTTGAGTGAAACGTAAACGAACTGACCCAGTAAAGTGAACGGTGTCGGTCGTCTGTCGAAAAAGTAGAATTCCGTCGGTTTCTTATGAAATGCTTATCATATTGAAACATAGCATTAAAAAAATTACGGCCGCGTTCAAGTAGTTAGTAGTTTCAGATATGAATCCAGCATATCTGACTGAGTTGGTTTGAAAGATTTAACAGTGATGATGTACGTCCATGGTAAGGAAGAAGCATTCAGAGCGACCATCAGAAGATGATTAGGTTCTACAGTACAAAACGGACCACAAATATGTAGTCGCGTAATGGCAGGATTGAATGTCGTCCTTGGTCGGCATCGGAAACGTGAAATTGAAATAGAGTTGTAAATGGGAATCGCATAAACCTACGACCTAGCGATCCAAAATTTTATCCGAGGATTATCACGTGAGAAGAAAAGTTGGATTATAGGTCAAATTCTGATACTAGTCGTTGTAATGTTCCGAGGGATGTACACTTCCAGGGGACATTGTGAAAAATATCCATGCCGTTCTCTTTTGGAAAGAACCCACCTGTTTTTTACTGGTGAAAATTCTTTGCAAACCCTAAATTAAAAGAATGTAATTTGTAAGTAGTAAGAAAGTAGTAAGAAGTAAGTAGTAAGAAAGAAGTAAGAAAGTAATGTAATAATGTAAATTGTAAGAATGTAATTGATCACAGCGTCATCCAATTTTGGTTCAGTAAATTGTATAATGCAATTGTTTGTGTAGAATGGACGAGTGGTAGATCTCATCCACTCTAAGCCAACTTTTAAATTTATTATAGCCAAAGCCATAATTTTTAATAGGGAAATTTAACTAATTCAGTGAAATAGTTTTTCCGCACTCATCCAAGTACCGGCAAGGGATCGATCAATTAGCTGAAAAATGGACAACGGGAGGGAATCGCAATGGGTGTTCGCGCCAAATATAGCGAATTATAATTGTTTATTTTGTTTCCTAAATGCTTCTAATCTAAAATTTATTCTAGCTCTCCTCCCATCGCACAATCCTTCCTGATGCTGTCTAGTCCTGTTCGCTTCCATACAGTCCACTATTAACTAGCCTCCAAGAGTTATTTTCCTTTTTTCTTCACTTATTTTCAAAAAGTTTTTTTTTTACGTTTTGATAATTATCGCGTTCAAAAAAACGCGAGTGCCGCCTCTTAATGCGACACATCATCCAGGGTTCGGACGGAACCCCGAAGGTAATTAATAGACTAAGATTCTGTCTTACCTTTGGCCAGGCAGGCCATATTTTATTATAGGTTCTAGCTATTAAACTGCTCTCCACCTTGGTTGTTGAGAAAATAAGGAAACCGCTGACAATTTTGTACTTTATTTTACTTTGCATTTTTATTTTTTTATTTTTATTGCGCCGACCAGCGCGCACACAAATTATTGGTCCTCCGGGCCGGATTATTTTTTTTGAAACTGTCGTCTTTGTAAAGAATTTATTGAGCCTAGCGCAAAGATAAACTATTGTTTATTTATGCCTACACCTTTAGTAGAAACCTCTTATCTTTCCGTTCAGCTCCCAAACTCTATTCGTTTATGTTTTAAATAAAGTAATTTTCTTTAACTTGCAATATTCTTCAACAGCACCATTTCTACATACGTATATATGTATACGTTTTGTAAAGATTATTTATTTTGCTACAATCTGCGCGTAGCACAATTAATTAATAATTGTAATGACAAAGAATATGAACACACTAAACATGAACGAGTGTAGAAATGGAGAAGCTATCCGTTTTGAAATTACAGAGTATCGTTGTTAAGTGACCGGGAGGAAAATTACATGATTTGTGAATTGAAGGGTGACTGGATGTTTTGGTGATTATAGGTTATCGATAGGTAGATGTCGCAACTTCTTCAATAAATTAGGCAAATAATACACCTATCCTTTTTTTGTTGAAAAACGGTCTGTTTTAGAGTACCTACCTGTAAGTATCTCGAAATATATACCACATATTCGTATATAACAAATGGTTGGGAATAGTTGATACTACACAGACCTCTCGATCGTTAGCCTTTAAATGATAATCCTCTAATCGTTCAAGCCATATCAAAGAGCAAAATCCAAGAAATTTCTTAAGGTAAGCCCAGATTAGACCGTGGGTATAATTAATTGATTTCGGATTTTCGGGGTAGGTGTTCCTCGTTGGCTTTTGTAACAATTCGAGTTAAGAACCAATTAGAATTGTAGTTTTTCCCTCAGCCGCAAGGTAACACCAGTTGCTCGTATTGTCCGCCGACGCATGTCTAAGGTCGTATGGATTTTTCACACACCTCTCCCCATTTGCCCCTCTTAGGTGTCTGGTGCCCTCCTCGCCGACCCACCCCACAGCCCACTTAGCCTTTTGGTAAATAATTCAAAACTTGCTATCGAAAAAAGTCAAGTTTGTCTCGGTGGGGAGGAGTTGAAGGGTGTTGCCAACGGCGACGTCCCCACCAGTTTGCCACCCTCCATTGTTTACCCAAGTCTTTTGCTATAACGTTTTAAGTGACAGCCCTGAGGCAATTTACCATCACAATGGCCACGATCGGTAAACAACGGCTATTAACTCAGCATTAGCCGACATCTGTTAACAAATTGGCCTTTCGATATCCGCCAATCCTGAATCGTTACTCCGGCAAACACGTGGGCGTCGATAAAAAGTAACATCAAATAATCTACTCCGACCATTGATCGCATTTGAAAAAGCTCTGTCTGCACAAAAAGCTCTGCTCGCTTGCTAAACTTATCGATTTGTACAAGTAGTGTAGAAATATCAATAAAATTTATGATTGTAAATTTCTCAGTCGAATCTTTTTGAATGATTGCAGCCCAGTTTATAGACTTGAATAGATACAAAATCTTTTATTTTTTTCTTTATTTTTGTCAATAGATATCTTTTATTACCTAATTCTTATTCGCCTCACAAAGATCGCTTGACATCAAACTACCTACATGTATTGCGGATGAGCCATCAGTAAGAAATTCCAGGGGTAAAGTTGAGAATCGAACCCACGACTCAGCCCAATCGGCCACCGCCGAACTCCTAGAACTACAATTACTCTTCTATAAACATTAATTCTCAGTTCTTTTCATCAGTAAATTTCGCTGAGTTTAACATAATCACGAACGATTAAATACAATAATAAATTTGTTGCTTGTGTTCTCTCCACCCTCGAAAATTATCAGTCAATCTTTACATAAACAAATAATAATTTAATAAATTTACACGGCAAATAATTAGATAAACTTTCTAAATCAATTGGATTTATGATGTCTAAAGCCAAATATTTATGTATTATTGTTTAGGTAAATTCAAAAACGCTTTTAACTCCAGCAGATATTATTTATGGAAGACGTTTTTCACTTACCTTATGAGCTTCATCGGCCTTCTTTGAACAAAACAATCGAAAAAAAACACAAAAACGACCTGCTTTTTTCAAAATGACAATTTCGAATTTGGAATTTCCAATGCCTAGAATTTTCCAATAAGATGTTTTATATTCGACATCCACTGTTCCGGCTCTTTTCTATCACTTGCATTTTTCATTTCTCGGCCTTTCTTTGGATTGGAAACCGAGCAAAACCACGTAAAAAAAATAATAATGGAGTTAAGTTAGTATGTGGTACCGAAAGCTTGAACGTGGTAGTTACAACAACACAAAGAAACGATGACCGATGGCAAATTTTTTAATAAGAAAAGATCCGAGTATTTTCCCTTTTTAAACCTATTCTAGATGAGAGGAATCACCTGATAGAAAAAGTACATAGCGATATATATTACAATTAATTAAGGTTTTTAGTTGAGATAAAAATCCCGCTCGTGATACCCTCGATAAAAAGGGTTCGAATCCCGCTCGTGCCATTGACTTTTTTATCTCAACAAAAAACCTTAATTAATTGTAATATATTAATTGGTCAAGCGGACCACGAAATTAGTGAATTTAATGATTTAAAATGAAGTACACTTCACTAAAGCTCTCCGTGGCCATTTCATTTGCGCCGAGAATCCAATCCGATTACACGACATTTGAAAAATGGCAAAAAGGAGGGAAAATCCAAAAGATGGGGTTGAGATGGGAAGTTAGTGTCCGAGTGGATCGAGATAACGGTAGCTCAAGTGGTAGAGCAGCGGCGTATCTAGCCGAAGGTCGTGGGTTCGAATCCCGCTCGTGCCATTGACTTTTTTATATCGACTAAAAACCTTAATTTATTTTAATATATAATTGGCCAAGCGGACCTCGAAATTAGTGAATATAGCGATATATGTTGAATCACAAAGAACAAATTATTTGTTTCATTCTATTGTTATTAATTTTTTTCTGTTTCAAGGTGATTGTTATTTATTGGACATTTATTCTTTTATGCATAGTTTGTAAACTTTAAAAAACTGTATTGTCTGTCATTCAGTTATATAGTTTTGAATCGAATTTTTTTATATTTTAATATAATTTTTAAATTGAATCAAACTTTAATGTATATTGATAATTTAGTACATGTTGCGTCTGAAAAATGGGTCTAATCGATTGATTCTAAATAAACAATCATATAAAAACAATGTTTAAGATAATACATAATTGTATTACCTTTATTGCACTTTTTTGTACGATTTTAGGTTTTTATTGCAAGTTTCAGTGTTTTAACTGTACATTTTGCAGTTTTTTACTGCACAAAAATCCGGTTTTACTAATAAGTAAATCCTTAGAGGGGGTATAGGTGGCCGCAACGGTTTAGGCGTTGACACAGCGCTCAGCACTGTAAGGTAAAGGTCCCAGGTTCGAATCCAGCGGCCCTGCATTAGAACCCGACATACTTATAAGCAAATCCTTAGGGACAGGATATTGGTCTACTTGCAAAAAGATGGGTAGGACTCAATTCGATCTCTTCCTATCAGATTGCAGTATTAAATCAAGCGAATCAGAGTTAAACATCTTGAGAATGCTGGAATTCTAATTAGCTTGAATTGTGCAAGATATAATATATTCTTCCCATGCTTTGTGTGCAGCTATGTATGTGAAAGAATATTTGAGTGTCCGCGGGGGCGTGAGATTCTTTAGGTAAATTGGAAATCGATAGAGAAGATTAGACAGCTCGAGTTAAACAGATACCGGATGTGAAAAGTAGGCAAAAAACCAATGAACGTCAAACCTCCGGAATGAGGGTGTTGGTATTTTGTTAACACGGTAATGCGATAGCGTGCTCGGAGCCATTCAGCTTGAAACGCTCTCGGCTTACCTAAACGAGAGGAGTCTAACTTTATTGCCATGTCGATCTAGAAAGTTTCACACAACAACATACGCCAAATAAATGTGAGTATGAGACTAAAAAAAAGAAAAGAAGGAATTGCAAAACTCGACTGACTTTTTCACGGCGTGACTAACGGCTTGTAATGTTTACCTCACATTTTCTTGTAAATGAAGAGAAACAATTGCTATTGCTCATTATTCATGTTCTTAGTGTAATAAAGCATGAAATAACAACTCAAAAATATCTGTACTGTTATTTATTGTTGCAAAAGCTTAATTAATATTAGTTAATAAATTCGTTAACAGGATTGTATGTATATTTATTGTCAGTGTGTGTTTGAAGTTGACATTAATCGTTAAGTTATGATTAAAAAAAGTCCGCTTGACCAATTAATATCTTTCAATTAATTAAGGTTTTTAGTTGAGATAAAAAAAGTCAGTGTCACGAGCGGGATTTGAACCTACGACTTTCGGCTAGATACGCCGCTACTCTACCACCTGAGCTATCGTGACTTCGATCCACTCGGACACTAACTTCCCATCTCAACCCCACCTTTTGAAAACGGCAAAAAGGAGGGAAAATTCAAAAGGTGGGATTGAGATGGGAAGTTAGTGTCCGAGTGGACCGAAGTGACGATAGCTCAGGTGGTAGCGGCGTATATAGCCGAAGGTCGTGGGTTCGAATCCCGATGGCTACATAGATTTTTTTATCTCATGGTATAATATGGTATGGTGAAAAAGGATACTAGGAAGAGGGGTTTGCACTCCCCAGGCACTGCAGTCTTCTGGCTTATTATACCTTCCTAGTTCCTTAGTTCAGTGCTGCAATTTGATTCACTAAGTTTTTTTCCGAACGTTAGGTTAAACCTTCATTGAGCTGTTGCTTCGCATTCGAAGATGATAGGAGTGGCGTTTTCTCCTCCTCATTACATAATCTGCAAATGGGATCATCGCTGTATATACCCATGTTGTGTAGATGTTTTCTCACATACCAGTGACCGTTTAGTAGTCCTACCTCTCCCCTGAGTTTAGCCTTCTCCAATTGCAGCGGTGATTTTGCCAGTCTCGGTGAGGGTTGTTTCATCATATGTTTACTATGTCTAGCACCGCTAGAGTTTATCCACTTCTCCTTTTGTTTTGTTTGGATTCATTCTGGGATGGAGGATTCTATATTTGTTTTTGTTATCCCAAGAATAGGTTCGGGGCTATGTATGGTCTTGCAGATCCTCCTGAGGCCAGTCTGTCTGCTTTCTCGTTACCCAAAACTCCCCTGTGCGCTGGCACCCAAGATATCATCAGGTTGTTGTGTTTGACCAGATTTTTGAGATTTTGGACGCATTCATTGACTAATTTTGATGTGATTCTTTTACATGCTAATGCTTTAATGGCATACTTTTTTTATCTTAACTAAAAACCTTAATTAATTCAAAGATATTTTAAAAAAGTTTTATTCTACTTAGCTTTGATTATTACTATTTTTTATTTAATTCCTCACCTTCCGGTTTTAGTTATAATCATCTCAGTTCCGAGCTCGTTGAATTTCTCCCACAACTCTTTGGTTTCCAAGTGGCAGACGACGTGCCTCAATTCTTCACAGTTAGCCCTTTCCTGAAGTAGGGGGTTGAGCGTGACGTCCTCGCCTCCGGGCGTCGACGACGAGATCTCCGGTGGTGTATCCCGCCCTTTGCTCGGGCTCCTACGCCTCCTTTTGCTCGAATCTGTAAATAGATCAATATATAAAGCGGATGACAATCATATTCCATCCGACACAAAACCATTGGGTTAAGGTTCGACGGGGATATTTTTCCCATCCCGTTTTCAAAACTTGTACAATTTACTTTAGTACAAATTTAATAAGTTAGCAAGTTGACGAATTAAATACACATCTCCTGCTGTAAGATGTCCTGGTGAGGTCAGCGAGGTGCCGAACATTGGTCATCACGTTTGTCCCTTTACAAGCATTCTGGCCGAGATGGCAATCACCCGCTACTAAAGGTTTAAAAAAATTCCCTTAATTTCAGAATCATTTATATATTTTTCTTATTTCTTTGAGTTAAACGAATACTGAGTCGATCAGTTGGCCTCAACGTTCATAAGTGATTTGATTTATTTATCGTTTTAGTCGAAACGATCGATTGTTGACATTGACTTTTTAATGTTTGGTTTGAGGAATCCTTTTAATTATCCAACCCTTAATCACAGTTTTCAATGTTTTAAGGCGTTTCTTCACAAAATCGTACTATGAATTGATGATACAATAATTGCCGAGTTGGGCCAAAAGTGTGTTATGATAAACCGGTTTACACGAATCAAAAAATTTCGATCGCAATATAACCTCTTATTGTTATAATATTACTCCCAGGCTGGATATTTACAAAAAAATCACTTTTACAAATTCTATCAAACTATTCTAATATTTGAAAACGCACTCTACCAAAAAATGATGATATTTAATAATTGTAGTACTTTATTTTTTATAATATAGAATACACATTATTTTTTCAAGTAAATTACACGATCGGACAAAAAAAATAACTAACAAGAGAACGACCAGGATGCTAGGTGACGGATTTGGACCCAACTTTTTATGGTGCTGCAAAATTTCGGACATATCTGCCACTACTTGTGAATAGGCCCTGATTTCGCCAAAAGTTTTTTAATATTTTTAATTCGACGTTCTACTTGGTCAAATCAACTATGTGAATATGTGTGGTGATTAGTAACCGTTAGTCGATAATTATTCAGAAATTGTATTTGTTAAATTTAAACATTGTTTGTAAATCCCAGGCCCTGAAGATGATCTCAATAAAGATCGAAACGTTGGCACGATAAAGAAAATGTTTTTCTGAAACGTACATCACACCAGACCGCATCTCACGATTTCTGAATTATTATGTGAATAGGTCATTTTACATCTTTGTTTATGTAGATTCCAATAAAAATGTAGTAAAAGCTATCAAAGCTGATTTATCGATAAAAAATTTAAAAACCAAATATTTGCAAGTAAACTAGATAATCAATTTTTTCGTAGTAAAGTAAGTAATACGAAATTTCGTTTTAGCACCTCTAGAGGCCCTAAATATGAAGTTTTGTTTGAACTTAAATTTATCGATTTTTTACCCCAAAATTTTTCCGATTTTTAAGAAGTCGTTATTGAAATATCTGATTGCAACGGCAAGAATTCAAAAAACGGTTAAAATGATTTTAACGGCAAACAGACCATTTGAAAGAAGAGAAACGTAGCTTTTTAACGATGTATGTATCATTGGAATATATAAAATAGCAAATTTATATCAAAAATTAACCTCGTTTTTTTAAATGGAAATAATAGTCCGATTTTAATTGTTGATATAACTGTAAAATGGACATGAAAATTTCTTTAAAACGAATGATTAACCATGAAAATCGGTCCACTAGCTTTTGAGAAAAATGATGTTAGAACTTGCACAGGGAACGTCGACATCAACAGTCAAAAAATTAATTTTCACCGAATTCCGCGAAAGTCGGTACCTAAGGGTTTTACAACGCTAGAATCACGACAACGAGGTCAAATCCAAGTTGTGACCATTTTGTGACCTACTTTGCTTAGAGAATGTTCGTTAAAATACGCAGAAAAAAGCAATATTTTGTTGATTTATCTTTTTAAATCATACCAAATTAGAATATTTTGTTTCTTATTCGTAGACATTGCATTTGTCCTAGGTGGAGCGTAAGAATGTCTTTTAAAATTGTGCTCTCTTCTAAGAAATGGAACACGTCCTCTTTGACCTTAGAGTTACATACAGAGCACGGGGCAGAAGCCCCTCCATCCAGTGGGTGAAATTCAACCAAAGTAGCTCACACCTCATTTTAAAAACCCGCGCAAATCACCCATATTCAGTTGCTGATTAAAGTCAGACCATAAATGACAATGGGGAACTCTATGACGTAGATCCCTACAAAGCAAAAAACCAGTTGATGTCGGAGCAAGCCCCACATGATCCTCCCGATGAAATCCAGTGATCTTTGCAAGAAGGAAATCAAGATTAGGTTTCCATTCGGAGATTAATATTTAAGTCATGTGGGGTGGAATTTTTAGAAAATAGAGTATGCCAGTGGGAGAATAAGAGCGTGTTTTTAAAATATGCTAGTCGTGTGTTTATTATTTCAAGAGCAGCAATTTTTGGAAGTTCTGGACATACTTAATGTAGTAGTATAATTATCATCAGTGTAGATACTATCAATAGGTCAGCGGATGTCTTTAAATACAACACATAGCTAGGAGTTGAGGAGGGGAAGCCAAAAAGCTTTTTGATAAAAATTTCAGAAACTTCTCAGCCATGTCAACTTTTGAAATCCCCATACTTAGTACGCTATAAAACAGCACAGACCTAGAGACAGCATTAAATATGTTGAGTTTAGTTTTCAGTGGGATGTTATCATTTAACATTAAGCCCAAATTCTGTCGAATCCCATTTTAGCTGTAGACGACATCTGCTTCAAATGATATTGGAAAGAGAGGCGAGGTGTAAGAGTAATTCGATGATAATTGTAATGATTTACATTTTCAATGGGTTATCCCCCCCATCCCAGGAAAAACTGTCAATGAGGGCAAGTCAGCTACTCTTTCTAAAACTTACCATCTTAGATTTGTCAGTGTTAGCAGTGAAATCCTTTCTCACAATATCTTTCAAATATTTTTATGATCCTCTGTGCTCTTAAGACAATCTTTAACTCGATTGTCAGTTACGAACAAAATATCATCAGCGTATAGTAATGCGCTGACTTTATGGGCCCTGTTGCCCGAATCTCCAAAATTACTGCTCTCGAGGTTATTAAATCTAATGGTTCTTGGTTTCGGCAATGGAATACTTTAGCTTCTCAATATGGTTGCGGTTTTTCTTTTTGTTTAGAAAACCTCTCGAGTTGGCCCAATTATACCATGAAACTTTTGTGCAGACTACGTGATCAACATCGTGTTAGTGTGAGCATCGAGCTCAGGTCTCCAACAGGTATCTTCTCTTTAAGGCCCTAGACCACTCTAAGGAAACCTTTAACCTAAATGTTCAAGCTAGTGGGTCTATAAACCTTCCGACTCTTCTATGGCTTCTTAAACTCAGATGCGAGCAAGTGTTCCTCAATTCTGTGCCATGGAAGGAAGACGACGGAAATTTCTTGTTCACGCTCTGTAACCTAAGAGTTAGGGAAGATATCTTTCATTTTGTTGCCCAGTGTCCCATACTGTCTGAACTCCGTATCCTGTATCTAGGATATAAATCGCTTTCCAGCTCTCAGCTGCTTGATCTGTTAAATATCGTGGACATGGAGAGGTCGAAAGGTCCAGCACACTATGCACGTCATGCCTGGCAATATAGGTACGATTATAATACCAAGTCATAATTGTTTAACTTGTATCTAAAATCAGCTAGTTTTATAATTTAGTTTTTACTTATAGTTTTCTATTATTACCATTATTATATAGTTTATTTTTATTTTTTATTTTTCGCTCGCCTGAAAAAGAACAGCCAACTTCCGGCAGACGGATATGCATCCATGCTATAAAATGCTTTTAATATTGTATATTATGTAATGCTTCTGTTTAATGATCGCTGACTTCATGTTGCAACTCGAAACAGCCTTCAATTACAGGGGAAGGTCATCAATGAAGAGGGATAAAAGAATGGAACATAAAATGCATCCTTGCCTAACTCCCAAAGTTCTAGAGGGAACAATCTGAAATTCCATCCTTAACCCTAGCCGCAGAAGAGCATCTCCGAATGAATTTGTAAGGATGTTAATTACTTTGAACCATATTCCCAAATTGAATCATTTATAGATCAGCGCATTTCGGTTCAGAGGGTGACATTTTAAGGATCGATTAAGAGGTAGAAAAAATCCGGACACAACACCCAAGGAAAAGGCAGGAAAATTAGCTCAAACATTTTGACTGAAAAGAAAGAAGAACCACCGGGTTCTTTGACCTCAAACATTGAGTAATATAATGGGGCAAACAAATAACATTCTTTTATTTTTCATAATCTGTATTACCGTGGACAGTCGAAAATTTCTCGTTGTTTTCCGCGACGTTTTTAATGTTCGTAGCGTGTGTATTATTGTCAATTTTAACCGCGGCTCGTGACTGCCGGACGGCGCAATAACAATTTCGTGTAAATCTTACTGACATTAACATCTTCCCAGTTCAGTTATATTGTCATATTAAACTGTCACTCATGAGTCTGAGCATAAAGAACTTCGCGAGGTTACGGCGGTTGACAGGAACACGTTCCGGATAACATAATTTCTCGGTTATGAAAAAGCGGATATGATGTAAAAATCCATTTCTAGTTCAATTCAGCTTTCCAATATTTAGAACGGAATCAATTTTTTATTTTAAATTTCGCAAAAAAATATAGTTCCCTCCCTTTGTTGAAACTGTGCAAGTTGTATTTAAACTTTAAGTAAGGTAATGGTTGAGATAAAATGTGATGATGGTTGTATTTAAATTTAAATTGAGTTGGTCGTTAACTTCATAAAATTTGTTCGATTTAGGCAAGTGTTCTTTAACTCTCGTTTTAATTTTTCTGCCTCGTTGTTCTATTGTATATATTTAAGTTTTGGGAGGATGTTTGTGAACACGTACCCCTAAAAGCTACTTCAAACCTTCTCATTTAAGAATTTTACCTGCTTTTTCTGATAGTATACCATTGTAATGATTCATTTTTGGAGGGGCGGCTAGTCCGATTGTTGTTTCTTTTAGAGGTATTTGTTTTTATTCTTTTTACTAATTGAAATAGAAAACCCACAGCTACAGGCACTATGATACCAGCAGATTCTTTTTAACCATGGACTCAAAATGGCTGGTGGATTTATTTGGCTCAGAGATCTAAGTTGAAATTAACACCTGCTAATTATAAAAAATTAAAACCTTAGCTAAAAACAATGGATATTAAGAAATATTTATCGATAGATTGCTAGTAAAAAGAAATAAAAAATTAACTTTAAAAGAAGCACCAATTGGACTCCGCCACCCCACCAAAAGTGAGCCATTAGGTTTTCGTTGGTTGCCATACATTGGGGAATTAAGAAAAAGGAGGTAAAATGCTTAAACGAGAAAGTTTTAGAGTAGCTTTTAGAGGTACGTTTTCACTTAGAAACATCCTCTCGAAACCTAAAGAGAAGGTTGACAATTTGTCAAAAAGCAGGATTTATCAACTTAATTTTAATGATCGCGATAGAACAAAGCGGCAGAAAAATTAAAACGAGATTTAAAGAACACTTGCCTAAATTGAACAAATTTTCTGAATTTAAGGACAATCTAAATGAAACAAAACACAATTTCAATAGAAAGTTAAATACAGCGAGTAACATAGTTTCAACAAAGGGAGGGACTAGATCGGTTTGAGAAATTTAAAATAAGACAACGTAAAATTAAGCGTAAATGCATAAACACAATTAGCAGTAAAAATACAATAATTAGTCTAGTCAGGTTCAAAATATTAAAACATTTCTTCGGAGTCTGAAAGACTTAAATATGTACCACACTGGCTCTTTTTTAAAATAAACTGTTACAAAATATTAATGACTGCCGGCCACTGTTTTAACCACTGCGTTAACTCACCTGAGGAAGGATTACAATAAATCCGAAACGTTGTGGATTGAAAGAAAAACTGGTTGTTGTTTTTTTTTGAGATGACCTATCATCCCACCTTCGAGAAGGAAAAATCATAAGTTAAACTGTTGAGGTCGAAATATAAGAAAACATCGTTACTCTAATCTTGGGAGATATCAACGGACATGCCAGTACTGCCCATCGAGGAGGAGGTATGTTCTACAGACAGATCGCTGAGAAATACCGAACACAAGTAATGTCAAGTTTTAAGAAATGGTCTTCACTGAATAACAAGCTATTAAACGCCCAACTCAAGAAAGAATTCTTGATAAAATATAGAAGAAACAATGTTATAAACTTATTTACTCATTAAAATCACTAATTTCGTGGTCCGCTTGACCAATTAATATATTACAATTAATTAAGGTTTTAGTTGAGATAAAAAAGTAAATGGCACGAGCGGGATTCGAACCCACGATCTTCGGCTTGATACGCCGCTGCTCTACCACTTGAGCTATCGTGACCTCGATCCACTGGGATACCAACTTCCCATCTCAACCCTCCTTTGGAATTTTCCCTCCTTTTTGCCATTTTTCAAATGTCGTGTAATCGGGTTGGATTCTCGACGACAAATGAAATGGCCACGGAGAGCTTTAGTGAAGTATACTTACTGAAAAATGGCAAAAAGGAGGGAAAATTCAAAAGGTGGGGTTGAGATGGGAAGTTGGTGTCCGAGTGGATCGAGGTCACGATAGCTCAAGTGGTAGAGCAGCGGCGTATCAAGACGAAGATCGTGGGTTCGAATCCCGCTCGTGCCACTGACTTTTTTATCTCAGCCAAAAAGCTTAATTAATTGTAACTTATTTACTCAGCCACCCCACCAAAAGTGAGCCATTAGATTTCCGTTGGTTTAGAAACACGAAAAAGTTTTAGAGTAGCTTTTAGAGGTAAGTTTTTATTTAGAAACATCCTCTCGAAACCTAAAGAGAAGGTTGACAATTTGTCAAAAAGCAGGATTTATCAACTTAATTGTTTTTCCCAACTATCTTAATAACGTGTTAAAAGTGGACAAACATATTTTGCCGGTGAGCACAGCTACTTACATCAAAAAACTAGATTCCATATTTTATAACTCTAAAAAAAATCTTGAACCTGGATATAAGCATTGCTTATTCCCAGATTAAAGGTTTGAAAGAGACATAGCTACCAACAAAACGAACTAAATGGCAAGATTCCTCCCAACATCATTATAGAATTTAGGAGAAAACAGAGAGAATTCATTGACAGGGAAAAGAAGAAACGAAAAAAAAAGAAGAAGAGTGATAAGAGTCCAGTCAGGTTCAAAATATTAAGACGTTTGTTCGGAGTCTGAAAGACTTAAATATATATCACACTGGCTCTATTTTAAAATAAACTGTTACAAAATATTAATGACTGCGACAACTGTTTTAACAACTGCATTAACCCACCTTAGGAAGGATTAATTGTTGTGGATTGAAAGAAAAACTGGTTGTTGTTTTTTTGAGATGACCTATTATCCCACCATCGAGAAAGAAAAATCATAAGTTAAACTGTTGAGGTCGAAATATAAGAAAAGATCGTTAATAGCCATAACATCTAACATTTACAAATTTCGCCGAGATAATATTTTTGTCTTTGGTTGTAAGGACTTCGAAGGCTACGATCTCGTATTTTATATCAAGGGTGTTTTTGCTTGTTCTCTCATTTTACTCCGGTCGTTTGGTTAACTGGTATTTTTAAACAACCGGCATTTAAATTTTACATCTCGGATGACACAATGACACATTATTCGGTATTTTGGAATTCATATTTTTTTCCTTTTCCGTTCGAAGCTTTTTCTTTATCAAAAGAAGTTTTTGTAATTCGAAGCGCCAATATCATCTTTATTGACAAGGTTGTCGAGTTTACATTCCTGTATTTCACCGATCTAGGTAAAAATTTGGTCCATTTACAATATCGTAACCACGTTCCAATGATATAAGTGATAATTTAAAATTAATTAATCTTATCCGCCCATATAAAGTCCCGAAGAAAGTACAATAATGAGTGTTGTCACTTTAATTTAAGTAGATTGTTGGGCAGATAACCGTTCCTAAATGTGAATTTGACAACACCCCTGTCGCTTCTCACAATTATCCCCAGGAGCTCCCGCCGCCCCTCGAGCCACCCTTTCTAGCATAACTGCCAGCAGAAGAGTCAACGTTAATGACAACCGTCCACACATTACTTATTTCCTTTCTTCCTTTCCATTGTCCACCTAATTCACGTTTTGTTCAACATGGACGCTAAGTATCGCCGCGTCTCGCTCACTAAGTCCTTTAATCGTTATCTCTGAGAAAGCCCTTTTAATTAGGGCTCATAAAAGAAAAACAATCTTTCGTCCATTCCTGGTGCGCATACTATTTTTTTTTCTCTTTATTTTCCTCTTTCTCTATAAGCATATTTCACTCCGTAGTTTTATAATTTTCAATTAATAATAATGAATCAAGAAAGACCTTTTAAGGTCCCGGGTTCGAGTCCAGCGGCCCTGCATTCGAACCCGACATACTTACAAATGGCCTTTTTTTCAAAAACACCGGCACCCCGAAAGATGATATAACCTCTGCTGTTGCGAATCCTCGTGGAAAAAAAAGACCTTTAAGGAAAAGAGATGGTATTTTGTTTAAATGAACATGTTTTTAATTCCAGGTGTCCAGATAGAAATTCTAAAACGTAAATGTGGTATAATGTTTTTAGTAGTTCTATAAATATAGATAACATATTACATATAAAGCATAATACATTGTGCGATACAGTGGTGAAATCTGCGGTGATGAAAGAACCAATGAATTAAACGCTTAAACTCGTCCGAATCAAGCTAAAACGAAATGTTCACTGTTTTTGAAAGATAGTACGAGTTGTCCTAGAAATTTTAATTGGGATAATTGGCGTAAGTCAAAAGACAAATATTGTGGCTAACACGAAAATTCCGTTTTCAAATTTATAGATGTTTTTCCTACATTCACACGGTCACAAAGCGTACATAATACGATACTTTAACCCAATGTTCACAAGATTGCTCTCTAATTTACCTAATCGGCCAACATATGTTAAGGACAAAGGCTTTACTAAGCCCACCTGGTTCCAGCAAAAACCGCATCCGACCAGAAGTGTCAATTTGAAACATATTTTTATATATATTTTTTGTTATATATTACTAGTATAATGGCTTATAACACTGGAAAAAGTGTATTAGATCCTGTAGAAATTTTATTGCGGAATGTGCGTAAATAAACACGGTTTCTTTGGATATTATACATATATTCGTAAGAAATAGGTTAGAATGAAATAACTCCGATAAAGGAAAGATGGCAGCGTCAGTGGGCCGGTCGTCCAAGAGGCTTTTGCGCGTCAAGAGCACGATTCGTAGATGCCCCCCCCCCCAGAAACAAGGAATCGTCCTTACGCGATTAAAAATAGGCCATACACGGTTGACACACGGGCACCTGCTCTTGGGCCTAAGCCCGCGCAGGTGTTCCTTATGCAGAGAAAGGTTGCTCGATGTGCCCCAGATACTGGAAACATGTCATGCCTTGGCTCCCTAGAGGGAGCGTGTAGGCATGCCATCCAATCTGAAAATGGTACTCGAACACTGCAGCGGGTTTCTGGGTCCCCTGTTCCGCTTTTTGGGGGATTTTTTTTTTTATTGTATATAATATGTCTTATGTGTTGTGAGTTTATAAGTTTTGTCTGAGTGCATGTATTTATTAGCGTGAATGGCGAGGGGTGAGGGTGAAATATAGCGTCATCATGGCCCCTCGAAAGTTGAGAGCGTATGAGTGTGTGTTCGGGGTCGATGGCGGAATATTTATAAAAGTACTCCATCGACCCCCAATCTAGATTAGTTTTAGTATAGGTCGGTGGAGGGATATCAAGTACTCCACCGACCAAACGGAATGAGTGTACTGTATGGATGTACTTATGTGTATTAGTGTATTTATTTGTACGAATGTAGTGTTTGAAAGGGTAAATAGAATATAGACTTAGTTGGGGGCTGAAATGACCTAGATGTCGGAAGCCTCAATTAAAAAAATAAAAATAAAATAAAATAAACCTAAATTTATAAACATAAATGTTATTTGAATTTATTTCGAAGAAAATTTACAACAAAGCAAAATTGAATGGAAATTGTATGTTGTTCCCAGCAATCAGTTTCTAATTACTACGATACAGGCGGATTTCCTCACGTCCTGTCATGTGACACAGTGACTACTTGACAATGCGGCCGTTCTAATTTGATCCTTACCGATCATCTTAGCCTGCCATCTTCGCTGGTTGGTTCGTCCGACGTATTTACATCAAAACTACAGACCAGTGACGATAGGCTGACCAAGATGATCGATACGATTAAATTACAGATTCATCACCCCGCAGACCACAGGAGAAAATCTCACGATTTAATGCTGCCGTTTCTAGAAATTCGAGCGTAAGTGCGAGGAATTATGCCTATATAATTACAGTTCGATGTTTTCGAACCGTTAAGCCCAAAGGTAATTCAAATTCAAATTGGCTATTTCGAGGGACATGGTGACATCGATACACGAGGCCGAATAAACCAGGATAGGAATGGCGTCTATTCATTTTCTCGAGTCGTAACCGCTAATTTACATGTTAATAAATTTAAACAGCAACCCCCATCACACAATATTAAACGTGTCCCAGATCTTATCTGGTTGAATTTGTACAAAACGTTCAAAGCTATAATAATTAAGCTATCGATATACCCAACAATATCTTACAGTTTGACAAGTGAAACAGATATAAGTTGCCAATCACGTATTTTCCTAACTATTTTTTCATCATGGGTGATTTCGTCACAATTATCCGAAAGACCATTTCCTCTTAAACGATAAACGGTTAAATATGCAAAAAGTAAGTAAAGAGAGATCTACAAGAGATCAAGATGAACTATTGGAAAGGTTTCATGCGCTAGCTCGCAACTCTTGACTCAACCGGTAGTTCCAAATCGAAAAACCGTTAGATAACTTACTTTTTCGAAGTTTTTTAAACTTTTGATATTTCCTTAGTTTTAGAAAGTATTTCTATATATTTTTACCAATTTTTAACAAAATTGCTACAAGAGATCAAGATGAACTATTGGAAAAGCTTCATTCGCTAACTTCATTCGAAAAACCGTTAGATAACTTACTTTTTCGACGTTTTTTTAGGCTTTTGATATATCCTTAGTTTTAGAAAGTAC
Source organism: Cimex lectularius (assembly GCF_000648675.2). Classification (NCBI taxonomy): domain Eukaryota; kingdom Metazoa; phylum Arthropoda; class Insecta; order Hemiptera; family Cimicidae; genus Cimex; species Cimex lectularius. The sequence goes on along the minus strand of NW_019392633.1, from coordinate 251,977 downwards.
GGTTTTTGTAGTGCATATGTATTTCTATGTATTATTATTATTATTATTATTACGTTAACACAACGCTGCAATTCAGAAAAACCCATCAGTGATGAAAAGTTACGTTAAATTTTAAAAGTATTTAGAGCTTTGTTAAACCACGCGCAAATAAACAAGCTACTGAGCTGAAAGGAATTCGCTCTTAACTCCAGCCCTTATTTTGTATTGGTTACCCAGATGAAATCCGGGTGAAAGGCAACTCCGGGTCACGAATTTGAACCAAACTTTATCCGCCATTACTTGGGAATAGGAGGTTTCGCCAAATTTTTTTATCTGAATTTTTCCGTTTTTTTTATACTTTTATTTCGCCATTCTACTGGGAATATATCATTTTACAGCACTTTTTATGTAGTGCGCAATAAAAATTTGGTAAAAGATATCAAAGTTTATCAATATCCAAAAAATTTCTAAAAACCAATTATTTTTTAAGTAAATTAGGTCGTAAAATTTTTTTTTTCGAGAAGATAATATGAAACTTCGTTGAAGCACTTAAATTTATCGACTTTTTGACCCCTAAAATTTTTCCGATTTTTAAGAAGTCGTTATTGAAATTTATGATTGAAACGGCTGTCAATTAAAACCGGCTAAAATGTTTTTAATGACAGACAGACCACCAGAAAAGAAACGCACCTTTCTAACGACGTATATACCATAAAAATGTATAAAATATTTGTATAAGAAAATATACAAAATAGCAAATTTATGTCAGAAATTAACCTCGTTTTTTTAAACGGAAATAATAGTCTGATTTTAATTTTTGATATAACTAAAAAATGCACTTGAAAATTTTTTTAAAACGAAATATCAACCATGAAAATCGGTCCTCTATCTTTGAATTTGAATATGTCATTTTACATCTTAGTTTATGTAGATTGAAATAAAAATGTAGTAAAAGCTATCAAATCGATAAAAAAAATTAAAAACCAAATATTTGTAAGTAAACTAGGTAATAAATGTTTTCGTTCAAGTAATATGAAATTTCGTTTTAGCACCTCTAGAGACCTTAAATATAAATTTTTGTTTGCACTTAAATTTATCGATTTTTTACCCCAAAATTTTTCCGATTTTTAAGAAGTTATTGAAATATCTGATTGCAATGGCAATAATTCAAAAACGGTTAAAATGATTTTAACGGCAAACAGACCATTTGAAAGAAGAGAAACGTGGCTTTTTAACGACGAATGTATCATTGAAATGTACAAAATATTTTTATATGAAACTATACAAAATAGCAAATTTATATCAAAAACTAACCTCGTTTTTTTAAATGGAAAAAATAGTCCGATTTTAATTGTATTGTACTATTGTAATATTATTATTGATTAGTTAATTGTATTATACTGTAAAATTCACAAGGAAATTTCTTTTAAACGAATTATCAACCATGAAAATCGGTCCACTAGCTTTTGAGAAAAATGATGTTAGAACTTGCACAGGGAACGTCGTCACGCTGGCACCAGTCGAAATCAACAGTCAAAAAATTAATTTACAAAGATGTTCACGAAAATCGGTATCTCAGGGTTTCATAACGCCAGAATCACATCTAATCATCAAATCAAATCTAAGTTTTGACCATTTTCTGACCGACCTTTCTTAGAGAATGTTTGTTAAAATATTAAAAAAAACTAATTTTGTTGATTTGTCCTTTGAAATCATACCGCATAATATTGTGCGTCGTAGAACATTTTTGTTTTTATGTTAACTAATAATTACACCAAAAATAATATTTTTTAAATTTATAACTAACGGTTTATGCTCATTAGTTTGCAAATAAAAACGGAGAAACAAATCAAGACGTTGCAGGCTGAATGATACTCGTGAAAGACCAGAAAAAGAAGTAAAAACACGCAGAGGGCCGGCGATGACCTCAGCGATTTGTGGGCCCCTAAACTTCCCATTTATTGTCATAATGCACCTCATGCAAATAAACACAAACTCAAATTTAAATGACATTTGTTGGATGTTTCATATTTGAGAATGTACCGCATTATTTTTTATCGTGTACATGGTTAGAAGTCGAACTTGTAGGGTGACAGCGGGTGATTTTATAGTATATTTTATTTTAGTTGAGATACAGTTTCGGATTAAATCAAACGACAGTAAACTCGCAAAAAGCTTTCTTTTAATCCGTTTAATCCGAAGGTTTTCTCGGAGGAGTGCCGAACATCTATTGTATTATTTACTCGTTGAGTTGAAACGGCGGCTGGCATCAGGATTGCGGCAGAGACGCAATCTTTTGGTTAAGGGGTGCATCATCCGTCACAAGTCGGAGATATCGATCTTTGAGCCACCCCCGTACCGCCCCCGACGCCTTTCAGCGCCGGAAGTAACTTATAAACAAGGGATCAATTAGACCGCCTCTTTGCGGACCATAAAAAAAAACTTTCTTTTCTTCGTGTTATTATAAATGCCAAACGGAGTATTTCCTGTACTTCCGCAATTTTTCAACTTCGCTGTAGATTTTTCGAAATTTATAGTAAGACGGTCGAATTCTTCATTAGCTAAGGAGCAAGAACAATTAATGATCTTTTCAAAACGGTTAATTGAATTTAAAAGATTTACTGTGTTGAATGGAATTTGTGATGTTAAATTTTAGGTATCAAGGGTGTTTCTTTTAACAGAAGGATACATTTATTTTTTATATTCACTAGTTTTCGTATTCCGCTTGACCAATTAATATCTTTCAATTAATTAAGGTTTTTAGTTGAGATAAAAAAAGTCAGTGTCACTCACGATCTTCGGCTTGATACGCCGCTACTCTACCACTTGAGCTACCGTGACTTCGATCCACTCGGCCACTAAGTGGTAGAGCAGCGGCGTATCTAGCCGAAGATCGTGGGTTCGAATCCCGCTCGTGACACTGACTTTTTTATCTCAACTAAAAACCTTAATTAATTTATTTTTTATGTTCTTGATGTATTATACCAATTGGTCGTCGGCCTACTGCTGTTTCGTTTTCTTTTATGATTGATGTTATACATTTGAACTACCAAACGTATCGTCTAATTTCTCTATCTCTACACTGACCTGAACCTTCTGAAAGAAAACTGGATCACAATCCAAGATTATGATTTATTTAATTCTTGGTTACAACAAAGACATAATAGGCGTTACAAAGCGTTTTCTTTGGAAATTGAATATTTAACATTTTATTCACTAATTGGATTTATTCACCCAAAGTAAAACAGCCAGTTTGTTATATACCTAGATTATAGTAGAAAATATTGTTTAGGTTTGTTCTAGTTTTGAGGATTCAGAAATCGAAATAAAATATCTACGAGCATAGATCTAGGGACCTAAGATTGTATAAACTTATGTAGTACCGATTCAATTAGTAAAAATGAGCCGAAACGTAAAAATCTGTTTATTAAAGTTAGTATTATTTTATTTTTTTATCCATTAGTTGTTATTGGAGCTACGCTCTTTATTGCATGCAGAGAAAAGTTGCTCGATGTGTCCCACCTAATTGAAGGGTGCATTTTCTTGGCGCGCAGGAATGCCTCCCGATATGAGAATCATGCTTGAGCACGTCAGCGAATATCTTCGTCCCTTGTTTCGATTATTGGAGGAAACAGTTGTTGAATATAGTTTCTTGTCTCTAGCATGTGTTGAATGTGAATGTATTTATTAGCGTGATTTTGTAGAATAAGTTAGACTCTAAGTACTCCAACACCCCTCAATTAGATTAGTTATAGATGTGATGGAAAAATATCGATTTCTCCACCATCCTCACTGAGAAAATGGTATATAAATAAGAAAGAATGTATTTAAGAGTGAGTGAGAGTGTGAATGGGTTTGGTGTTAGCAGCGTTGGGGGCTGAAATGAACTAGCTGTTGTTGGCTCCAGAGAGCCCAACCTCGGTGGCTGGACAGACAAGACACCCCAGTGGCAACAGCGACACCCGAAGAGAGTGATTCTCGCGGCCTGCCGGGAATTTATTTTAAATTACAACAGCCGGAATTTCCGGTGGACTGCAAGAAGTGATAGGCTCAACTCTGCACACGTATTCATACATACATGTGCGGATTTGAGCTTATATAAATCCAAATACAAAATCAGGCCTGGTGTGTCAAAGCAACAACAAATTCTAACCAATAAACAGGCAATCAAATATTTTTCATATTTATTAATAAAACTAGCATCACCAGTTTATTTGTATTAAAAGAATCGACGATGCATTTTTTTAAGTGAAACTAGTTCGGAAAATATTAGACACCTATAGGAGCATTCTTGTCAATAAGCACGAGGAAGCGAGAAAAAATATTTAAAGTAATTTTATTATTTTTGTTCACTATGGCTTTCTCACTTTGTTGTGTTTGTATTATAAGGACATTATTTATCAGTCATTTCTTTATTTTAATGTGGATAAGAAAATGTGACTTAAGAGATTAGATAGGCATATAAAAAGTTACAAAAACCAAAACACGCTTCTATTATTTCTGTTTAAAAAATTCGGGTGTTTTAACCCATCCTTTTAAATCCTTAATTGGGCTTTTCACAGCAATAAAAAATTGCCATTTTTTTCGACAGGATCAACTTCTTTCATGCTGAAATATGGAAAGGATCGTTCTGTGGACTAGCAAATTCGAGCTTTCTATTGAAATTAATGCATGATTTTTTTGTGACTGAAAACACAGCAAGTAGATTATCATATTTTTTCAAGAATAATTTTATAGTAATTAAATAATTTTGGGCAAAATTTAAACAGAAATTCTCGAATTGTTGAACAACACGTTTAAGCCACAAATTTGGCCCCTTTTAAATGAATTACAATTGGATTTTTTTTTCTTTTTTACTTTTTGTCACTTATAATGACATAAAAATCTAAGCATTTTTGACAAAGGCTCATGGAAGACAAAATCGACTTTGGAATGGCCTATTTAATCAATATCGTTGAATATGGATTAAATACTGAGGACAGCGAGAAAAACAAAAAAATTGTCACCTGCCAAAAAAATTCTTTTTATCGCTATGAAAATTCGTATTTAAAGTATGTGAAGAGTACTTCGAAGGAATCCAAATTATTTTTTCAACAAAAATTTTTGGTTTCATTTTTATTTATTCACTACCGGTTTCAACTTTTAATTTTCTACTCCTCTTTCTTCAGGTGAAGTTTTTCTCATCCGTTCGTTTTGTCGAAATTAATACCATCATCTTTTCTCAAATTATTTTCAGCACTTCTTCATTTCTGTTTTAAAATCTAAATAATTTAGAGATTTTTTATTTTATACAAATCGGATATGCATACGGGGTCTAGCTAATCAGAAAGGAACAAGCGAAATGACACTTAAAGAAGACTTCAAATGAAAAATTGAAACCTGTAGTGGCTTAATTAAAAATAAAAATAAAGAACAATTATTTTTGTATTGTATATTACGTGCAATTAAATAAAGTTATTTTGCTATTGCTCGATATTTACTTACTGATCACACATAATCATTTATATTTGTACTATAAAGAGGTTCATTTCAAAATTTTTTACACACGCATTTTTTACACGTATCGCATGTCGTCTTGATGGTGTGGACAATCGGCGTGCCAATCAGGATGGCGGAGATAAGATAAGGTAGATCCCATCTCTGACTTTTACAAATACATTAATTGTAAACCAGATTAAGAAATTTTATCTAAAAATTTGAAAAAATTATGGTGTATTTTTTAAATACTAGTAAAAAATAAAGTATAAATGAGTGAATATTCATTGGCCATGTTTTTAACCAAAAAATCTTGTTTGAATAAAAATTGTTTTAATAGAAATATTACCATTTTATAATATGTTTCTCATTACTTTCTTAGTAATAATATATAACATTTGTACTATTAATGCAAATAAAGACATGAAAGATGATAATGAAATAAAATCTATTTAATATATGATGATAAGCTAGCGATTACATGAAACGAGAAATTTGTGATATAATGTTTATTGTTAAATATTAATTGTCCTGTAGCCCCGTCTTTTATTTAAAAACAGAAATTAAAAAAAAAGAAGATATTTTGTCAAACTCACACCATAATTCGGTGTGGGTGGGGGTGTCACAGCTGAATATAAAACTGACAAATTATTCTTTGGAAGCTTCGAATAACAGTTTCCTGGAATTGAAGGTGATTGTTGTTTAGTAAATTTGGCAAATTCATTACAAATTTAAAAAACCTCAATTAGTAATTATTACACTTACTTCCGACTCGTATAAAGGATGATTGATAAAAATGTTTATATTTAAGTCAGAGATTTATCTAATACGACAGAGTAATCAGTTTTTGATAAATATTTTTTTTTTCTTCAACAAAAGGCGTAATGCAAAAACCTAATTAAAGCAAAAATTAATTTTCGTTCAAAAAGAAGTCTTATAGTCTGGGGTGAGAATGTAGACAAATACTCTTTTACATACTTCTTATATGTTATACATAAATCCAATTATATGTTTGTTTTTATTAACTATGTCACTTCTTGTATCAAATGTATGTCAAAAATATTATATTTGGATAAAAGTTTTAAAAAAAGATATTAAATATTTAAAAAATATATCTAAATTAAATAACCATCAGTTTGCGAGTGAAATTTAGATTAACAAGTCTGAGTTGAGGACAGTTAAATGAAGTCACATTTCACTAAGCGCAGTGTTTATTGAAATAGAAAGAAAATCCTTGACATACTTACTACCACGACTGTTAAAAAGAAAAGAAAATGTTTTGTGCAAATCTTACACGAGAAGTCATAGTAGAAAGGAGGTCGGAGGAAATTATGGTTCCTATTTTCATTACTACAAACGGATTATGAGAAAACCCGAATTGTCAATTATGCCTGCCAGTCGTACAAACAATAAAAAGTGCTAATCGCAAATATAGATATATCGATTGGGCGAAAGAAATCTGAAGTTGGGATATCGTATGGCGGTGAAAGGAGTGAAATTCTTTTGATCCACGCCGATTAACGGTTGCCTTTCCTAGTGAATATCTATGAGGGAAACATTGTGCATAAATGTGTAGTATTTAGTGGCCGTTATTTAATGACTGTTTGGAGATCGTGAGAGTGGAGATTCTACACAAAAAGAGGGAAGAACAACAGGGATTCTTTGAACAGATATCAATTACACATGGACCATAAGCAAAGAGGATTCCGAAGGATTCTATCAATCGAAAGAAGCTAGCATGTGCAAATAATCAGACAACCTTTTTGTTGAAATGGAGGAAATTTTACATTGGATCGCATCTCACGATCTCCAAACGTAGTGCATAAAGGGTCTCATCGGAACGGACTGTTATGAGGAAGAAGTGAAGGGCCTGGAGACGGTCTATGTCATGTGAGAAAAGAATATTATATATATGGACATCTAACCGGGCAAAGCGGAATCCTCTTCTTTTTTCGGCCGGTTCCTCCTGTCCCGCCGTGCCATGATCGCGGCAATGGAGAAATCCGTGGCGCACGGCCGGAGGGAGCAGTTGTCATCCATCTCGCCGATGGGATTCGGGGACGACGAAGTTCAAATTTCTCTCCGGGCAGGATCGGGCGTCGGCATGATAGGAACACGACTGGGCGACTACTGGTCGGATCCGAGCGGGGGCCGTAGTGGGGAGAAAAGGCCCAAGAACAGAAGAGCGAAGCCCTCAGATCAATTTGGAGCAAATGTCTCGCTGACAGGCACAATATCCACGAGGGCGGAGGGGCGGCCCTACCTGCTTTCAGATTCATCTAACGTGTTATATTTCCACACTGGGAGGGGCCATGTGCGTGGTGGGGCCGGGGCGAAGGGGCAGGGATTTTTCCGGACTCCGCCCCCGGCATCGCTCCCACCCTCTCCCTCCACTTCCTCTCGCAGACTCCTTCTCGGCCCTCCTTCGCATCCCCCCTTTCGCCCTTTTCCTCTTCTTTCCCGTGGCCCTTTACCCGCCACCTCCAGTGGGGCCGCCGACACCGCCGATCTGCTGCCGCCGATCGCCCTCGCCCACGACCGCTGTCTGACAAGATCCTTTGTATTAGACACGCGGTTAACGCCTACTTGAGTCTCCTACAGCCAATAAATAAGCAGGCGACTTCTGGACAAGCATTCTCCTTAAACGAAAGACTATTTTCAATGGTTGCAGAAGTTTCTTGCTTTAATTACAACGAACGTTCTAAAAATACGTGAAAAATATGCCTCACACTCTTGTGAAAATTGATAACACTGTATCAAGATATGGTCTTGAAGAAAAAAACAAATTCAGTTATTATTGTCAAGCTTCGAACTATTTTAAGGTCATCAATCAATACAACTATATAGAACTTACAAGACAATCTNTATCGTGCCAACGTTTCGATCTTTATTGAGATCATCTTCAGGGCTCAAAGTGCCGGCACTCTCAACACGACACGTAAGAATGGCACAATTACACAGAAGCAAACACTTTGAGCCCTGAAGATGATCTCAATAAAGATCAAAACGTTGGCACGATAAAAAAAAATGTTTTTCTGAAACCTACATCACACCAGACCGCATCTCACGATTTCTGAATAATTTCAAGACAATCTTAAATGTATGTAGAAAATATGCCGAGGCGTCTTCGAGATGTAATTCAGGCAAGAGGAGGAAATACCCTATATTGTAATGTCAATTAAAACTCTAAAACAAAATTAAAACAAATTTTATCTGTACGTCCTTTTTTTCAGTTATTACACGTTAAAACACGTGAAATTTTGGTTCATATATGAAAATATATACAAATCAAGTTATATTACAAGTGGGTGGAATTTTTTGCCTGTCAGTGACAACAGGATTGACATATCAAAGTTTTTTATATGCGATCTCAAATTTCCTTGAAGCATTCTCCTGAAACGAAAGACTATTTTCGCAGAAGTTGTTTGCTTTAATTAGAACGAACGTTCTAAAAATACGTGAAAAAGGTGCCATTGCCTCACCCTCTTTTGAAAATTGAGGACCAATCTGTATCAAGATATGGGTCTTGAAGAAAAAAGCAAATTCAGTTTATACTGACATCTTTCGTCTATTTTTAGGTCATCATCTGGGCCTATATTTCTTTCACGTTATGAAAAACATATTTGTAAAAATTGATTTAACAATCAATATAGATACTATATAGAATTTTCAAGACAACCTTATTTTTATGTAAAAAGTATGCTGAGGCGTCTTCGAGATGTAATTCAGCAAGAGGAAAATACCCGATATTGAAATGTTAATTAAAACCCTAAAACAAAATTAAAACAAATTTTATCTGTACGTCAATTTTCAGTTATTACACGTTAAAACACGTGAAATTTTGGTTCATATATGAATATATATACAAATCAAGTTATATTACAAGTGGATGGAATTTTTTGCCTGTCAGTGACTACAGGATTGACATAGCAAAGTTTTTTTACATGAGATCTCAAATTTCCTTGAAAACCGACTCAGCCCCAACATTGCCAAATACTCAATGTTCCAACCTTATCCCAGATTCTCTGTATCAAGATAAGAGTTTTGACGAAAAAAGCAAATTCATTTTATACTGCCAATCTTTCGAACATTTTAAGGTCACCATCAGGGCCTATATTTCTGTCACGTTGTGAAAAACATCCAATCAATATAACTATAAATAATTTACAAGACAATCTTACATATGTCTACAGATTGACACGTTTAAGGTTTTTAGAGGCGATCTCAGCTTTTCCTTGAAGACCGACACAGTCCTAAAATTGCCAAGGACTCAATATTGCAACCGGAGATACTCCTCTCGTTATCAAAAACCTCTCTTTAAAATTAATAAGACCTTAATTGAACTTAAGACCAAGTATCTGTTTGGACGTAACAATTTTTATTTTCCATTCTAGTATGTAGTAGAACCTCTTTTATTCTTCTTCTGAGTAATTAAGACGATTGGTCAATTATTTAAACATTCGAAAAGACAAATCGATGTCTAGTTGACATTGAATGTTTTTATAGTCCGATACCAGTTCTGGATTTATTGCCATAATCAGAAACATGGGGGCGACAAGCATTCTCCTGAAACGAAAGACTATTTTCAATTGTAGCCGAAGATCCTTGCTTTAATTACAACGAACGTTCTAAAAATATGTGAAAAAGGTGCCATTACAACTCTTGTTAAAATTGAAGAACACTGTAACAAGAAAAAAACAAATTCAGTTGTTACTGTTACTGTCAATCTTCGAACTATTTTAAAGTCATCAATCAATATAACTATATAGAACTTACAAGACAATCTCAAGTCTCTTTAGATTGACATATCTACGTCTCAAATTTCCTTGAAGCATTCACCTGAAACGAAAGTCTGTTTTCAATTTAGTCTAATTTTCTTGCTTTAATTACAACGAATGTTCTAAAAATACGTGAAAAACATGCCTCACAATCTTGTGAAAATTGAAGAACTCTCTCTATCAAAATATTGTATTGAAGAAAAAAACAAATTCAAGTGTTACTGCCAAGCTTCGAACTATTTTAAGGTAGTTGTAACTAGTAGTTGTTAAGGTAAGTTGTAGTTCTATACAATATGTAGAAGTTCTTTTATTCTTCTTCTGAGTGATTGAGACTCTTTGCCAATCATTTCAACATTCGAAAAGACAAACTGATGTCTAATTGACATTGAATGTTTCGATAGTCCGGCACCAGTTCTGGATTTATCGCCACAAAGGAAACATGATCATAAATTCTATATTTTATTCACTGTTTTGTTTGGCCAATATATGTGATTGGTCTATAACCTATATACTATAAATTCAACTTTTTTTTCCTTATCCTTGAGTTCAGTACGTAAAGAGCTCATCTTATTCTTGTGTTCGTAACAACAATTCACGTCGGGTATGCATTCCTTTATAAAATATTTTAAATTGGGCGTAATCACTGGGACGTACGTTATTCTCTTGAACGTGAAAGGATTGTTCATATTTCTATGATTTTTTCGCCATTTATTAACTTCCTTCAATTAACGTCTAACAATCTATTAACCAATGTCTTTGGGTTGTTATTTCTTAAATTCTGAAAGCTCGTTCTTTAACTTCACTCCAGAAGCACGTGCAGCTTAGTGACAAAACTCTATGTATCAAATTATTAGCACAATTCGGTTTTTGACCAAAAGAGTCCTATATGTAACATCACATAAACTCAATTTTCTTCCTTTAGTTTAGTATAGAGCTCATTTTACTCTTAACAGGTCTTATATTTGTAATAACAACTGATATTGGGTTTGTATTTCTTTTATAAATATTTTTATAAATATAAAATATTTTAACATGAGAAGAAATCGCTTTCATGTTATACTCTTGAATGTGAAAGGAATTTTGACAAGCGTGCACATTGGAGTTCACGCCAGTGAACTAGCTGAAAGTAAGATATGAGCAAAAATGTACAGTAAAAGTAATAGTAGCATTTATTTGAGTTAGAAATGAAAAAGAATTTGTCAATATTTTTGTTCTATCCTATATTTCTATTAGGTGCATAAGAAAAAGACTAAATTTCTCGATCGATATTTAATTTTTCTTTTTTGGTCAGTAATGACCCTATTTAAGATACTGGATGGTACTATATTCCTTGAACATAGAATTTCACGTCCCGGAGTTTATTTTTACAATTGTTGTTGAAACTGTTATTTCATTGCTTTGTCAAAACGTCATGCAAAGCTGGAGGGAGATTCGGGCGAGTAAGTGCCCACGCCTCCTGCTGTTTCGTCCTGGAGGAAGTAGATTTACTGCACCCGATGGGGAAACATCTGCCGCTGAATTGGTTTAATCTATCACAAATCTTTAAATCGTCTAGAGAAAAATCTGTTGTTTTAACAAAAATCTCAAAAACGGCACGATTTTAAAAAGCGGTACGTCCACGCCTAAAAAACGATGATTAATAACAATTTTTAAAAAAATTTAAGTTGATCTTACGTAAGTATTTGGAATAGGTGTATAATGATATGATAAATGAAACACCACTAAATCTTACAACACTCAGACAATCTTTTTTCTATTGATATTACTGAAATTTTTTTAAATCTAGCTTTGAAAATATACTATAGAAACTATCTTTTAAAAAAATTGATACCCAATTACATATAACTGCGATGTTAAAAAAGTCTGTAAACTTAAGAACTCTGGGTAAAATATGAGGATTTTTTTTAACATGGTACATATTTACTCATTAGCCAAAAATTTATCAAATTGAGGTTTAAATTCGAATTATTTATTGGTGTTATTTTGTACAACTAGCAAACGAAAAAACATTTTTATTGTTGATATAAATTTGTATAGTATAAAAACTTTTTCTTTTTTTTTACCCTTTCCACCACCCCGCTGTACCTGAGGAAGACCCCATACCGGCGGACAAACGCTTTAGCTTAATCGAATTTGTATAACTAAGGGATTTTAAATAAATGGGATAAAATTACCTCCCAACGATCTTTCCTTCAGGCGAGACCGCTGGTCGGTTTTCCAAGGGACAATATTTTCATTTTAAAACCTGAAACAAAAGGACTTCTCTTGCTGGTTTCCCCTTGCACATTTACTTTTTCTTGATTTTATTTTCTATATATTTATATTATCTAAAATTTTCTTACTAAGAAGAGGAAAACAGCCCGGAACCCTAAACCTAAACCTATGTTTAATATTTTACAATTAATTAAGGTTTTTAGTTGAGATGAAAAAAAGTTAATGGCACGAGAGGGATTCGAACCCACGACCTTCGGCTAGATACGCCGCTGCTCTACCACTTGAGCTATCGTGACCTCGATCCACTCGGACATCAACTCCCCATCTCACCCCACCTTATGAGTTTTCCCTCCTTTTGCCATTTTTCAAATGTCGTGTAATCGGTTTGGTCCCTCTCGTGCCATTAACTTTTTTTCATCTCAACTAAAAACCTTAATTAATTGTAAAGTATTAATTGGTCAAGCGGACCACGAAATTAGTGAACCTATGTTTAATTATGCAATAAATAAATAACGGTAATAAAACTCTAACAATAACAACAATATTTAGGACTTAGTAATTAGAATAAATAGGGACTTGTTCATTTAAGCGTATTTGAGGCAAAGTCTTTTAGTGCTGCAAATGATTTGATATCACAGACTAGTTTCTGGAGATTAGGCGGCCATTCTGCTGGGATGATGGTCTTTCGCAAACGTTCTCTTTCTGCATTGAATTTGGTACAGCTGAAGAATTTATGTTCGGCGTCTTCTTCGGTGCTGCAAACGGAGCATAAAGAGCTTTCTCTTTTCTTATATTTATGAAGATAGCTTGCGAAGTTTCCATGTTGCATTTGGGTGGTCCAGTAGTCGGGGTGTAGCCATTTTGCTTTTTGTCTCCTTTCAACCCTGGAGAAAAATTTGGTTGTCAGCCGACCTTTATTGCTGTTTGTCCATCTTTCTTGCCATTTTTTCCAAGTACTCTTTTGCCTCCTTTCCAGTTGTGCTTCGGAACCAGTCTATTTCTCCTTGGCTTGCTCCTATATCAATTGCCTCATTTTTCTTTTTTTGGTGGATGACCACCCTTTCTTTAAGGACAAGCTCTATTGGCGGTGCGTTGAAATCGTCCTGTACCTTTATGTGATTCTTATAAGAGCTATTCGTTGGCTTTGCTCTATTATAGCTTTGCTTTTACTCGATAGTCGTTTGGCCCATAGTACAAACACATCTCACTACATTTACATGTTTATATCTCTTAAAATTTAACTTTACATTAAATTATGTACAGATATTTAATAAAAGTTACTGAGAAACCTAGGTTTACCTGTGTATATGTTACATAATTACAGTCCAGTGTTAGAAAATCGTTTTCACTTGTCTTAATTTGCCTTGTTCGAATTGAAGTACAGTTAATCCACCTTTATAATCATTATCTCATGTATATAATATGAATTATAGATTTTTGACATATAAACAATCAGAACTTTGTCAACTAAACTAGGTGGTGGGGGTCACGGTAAAAAATTTCAACAATTTCCCCGGCCTATTAATAAACCTTTGCCCTATCTAACATTCTTCGCACTTGTAAATAAACGTCGTTCCCGCTAATGAGGTTTTGGGCACATCTGCTTCTGGCAAATAATAAACTCCTCACCCCCAACTCCGTAATACTCCTGTAATTCCCTTTTAATGGGGCTTGCAGCCCCGACACTACGAGGACCCCCGATCGATATCGTGATACTATCAGCCCATCTCTAAAGGAATAACTTTTAGGAAAAAAAAATTCTCACCCACCGGTGGCTGTTGCAGTATTTAATAGATGCGGACAAATGAGACGTAATTAAGAGAACTTCCGCACCGAAAATACACCCAGGATGAAAATATATTGAACATTTTTTCCGACGCTTTGGGAAACATTTTAAAAATAAATATGTTATTAATCAATTAATTGTTTTTAATGTGTGGGGTGATTATCATCATGGTTTGGTGACATATCTATGATTGCAAAAAACCCAAGCAATATCCTACTGCACTCGCTACCCACCATTTCGAACACAAACACAATTTCCACTTCAACAGTCCAAAAATATTACACACAGAACAAAACAAACATAAACGTAACTTTTTAGAAATGGTTTATCAACAGAGATAAACACAGCATCAATTACAGAACAGAAACATGTAAACTCAGTCGCAGCTACGCCAATATCGTTAATCAAATTCAATATAGATAGCACACATATATCATCACATCACACAAAACACATATTATAACATATAAAACATTCATCACATTCCACACATTTTTACATAGTCTAATTTTTGAACAATTTAGCTTTCGTTTTCCTATTTATCCCCGTCTATAATCCTGAAAGGATAATCTGGCCGAACCATTACCAACGTTTTTTCCCCCTTCGTCTGCTCTTTTCACCCCAATCCCGGTTGGAATTCACAAGAATAAACTACACTGATGAACAAAATAAACGTACCAGCCATAAATTGTAATGCATTTAGTTTATTCATATTTTGCAAACTAAAAATGGGTTATTCGGAAATCGTGAGATGCGGTCTGGTGTGATGTAGGTTTCAGAAAAACATTTTCTTTATCGTGCCACGTTTCGATCTTTATTGAGATCATCTTCAGGGCCTGCGATTTACATTGTTTAAATTTAACAAATACATGTAGGATATGGAAAAAAGTGAATTTATACAATGTAAAAAATATTTTTTATATTCAATCAAAATATTTCTACTCACCCAAAGTGTAAAATATTACTACGCAGAAAACAAACTCTTTGAGTGTGTAGAAATACTTTGATTGAATATAAAAAATATGTTTTGCATTGTATAAATTCACTTTTTTCCATATCCTACATGTATTTGTTAAATTTAAACAATGTTTGTAAATCCCAGGCCGTGAAGATGATCTCAATAAAGATCGAAACGTTGACAATTAAGAAAATTGTTTTTTTGAAAGCTACATCACACCAGACCGCATCTCACGATTTCTGAATAATCATTATAAATAATATTTCAAACTGTACATTTTAAATTACTATTTTTATATAACACATTTTTTATTTTGAAATTTACAGTAGTTAGAAAAGCTGTAATATATTAATGAATAAATTTAACTTTAATGTACATTTGTTAAAAATTTTGAATTACAGCATTAAGCACTCAACACGATACGAAAGAATGGCACAATTACACAGAAAACAAACACTTTGAGCCCTGAAGATGATCTCAATAAAGATCGAAACGTTGGCACGATGAAGAAAATGCTTTTCTGAAGCCTACATCACACCAGACCGCATCTCACGATTTCTGAATAATCATTGATTTTAGTCACGTAAATTCTGTAATATGTACTAAGTTGTTCGCGTTTTCTAAGTATATACCATGATGACGCTACTGAAGCTCGAGTTGTATGGCTAGTAACGAGTTGCGTTCCGTGTTTGAAAGCAGTTGAATTCCTTCCGACGGCGTTATCAAGATAAGAAGGCGGTTTCGAATGATAGCCGAACGGGTAATGTCCACGGATATGCTTGAGCGACGTTTCATTAGATTTAATAGAAGAGGTTGAGATCGCCTGTCCGTCCGGAAGCAATTCAATTGTTTCCTAATAGGCCCTGGATAGGAGCGGTCTGGACAAAGGTTCAACAGATAAGTGTTTGTTTTGCCGCTACGTGACCTGGAAAGATCCGGCTCGTAGTTATTTCTCTTTTATTAGGCATTCGCCTCGAGATATAAAAAGCGTAGAACGTGTTGAATGTCAATTTGTCATGGTCTCGGTTATGCCATCCTTTTTCCTCGGTATTAAACTTCCCGCGGTTTGTAATTACAGAATGAATGGCAAATTTATATTTCCGAGCCTTTGTTATTCAATATTTTCTATAATTTTAATGCCTGCGGATTTATTACAGAGAAGTTTTAATTTTTACGATCTTAGTATACTTAGGACAAAGGTATCGATAATAAAAAATGTTTGTCGAAAGAAATATAGCGACGGAGACATGGGAAGAGACGCTTCTTATTAAATCATTTTATGATAATAATTAGAGAAAAGATACACCGTCGGCTAGTTTAGTTTACACTTGCACATCTGGAATTGAGAATCGAATGGAGTTAATTTAGCCGTCGGTTCGTTCCTCTGCGGTTCGCCGGACCGCACACAGATCACTTGCAAAGCGTCATTAACAATTCAACAGGCAGCACTTTACTTCATTTCCCGATGTTAATGAATTAGGGCCGTTTGGGACAAGGCAGACCGCAGTTCCCAGGGGCAACAAATCGAATGGACTTAACTAATATAAATGTTATGTAAAACGGAACTACAAGTGGAGAACTAAGTTACGGTTTCAGTTTTGACAAAAAGCGTTGTGACGTACGTAAATTAATTCAGTTTTTACTGCGGCTGCGTCTTCAGATTACACACCGTTCATATCATGTTGATTTCTTAAGCGGGCTTTCTATCATCATCACGTCAGGACCAGTGATCGCGTGAGCCCAGGGTCAATTTCGGCAATCACTCTTATCATTCTTCTTTGCGGTATACAACGAAAAACTGAGTATCAGTACAAGAAGTGTCGGTGGGACGGGAAAGACGTTAATTTCTCAACAGCGGCATTTCTGGGTCAAAGTGGTTGAAAATCTTTCTTCCGAAGAAATACAATCAGAAAATTTTAGTACTTTGAAATATATCCTTTTCAGTACATGTTTGGTAGCACTGATGATATTCGGAAATACTGGGAAAACTGGTACATGGAAGTGTAGCATTGAGCGAAAACGTTTCGAAGCCACAAGCGTCAAAGGTTCCCTAACCAGTGACTGTATAAGTACATCACGACCAGTTTGGCCACACTTGGTAAAACCGCAAATATAACTCTCTATAAATGAAGTTGGAGTTTTTATCTACCTGACAGTAATCACATCAGAATTTATTCATGTATCTTCATAACGTCTTTGCGATGAAATAAACGTTTTTGGGTTCACCAAGGCAGTCGATTTATATCGTCATCCTCAGGGCTTTACCCAATGATGTAAATTAAAACACTAGAGTTATTATGATTAACGTTAGTTTTAGTTAAAATTATAACTGTAATTTGTAAGGATAATTTTTTTACATGTTTATCAACGATTTTAGTATATAAAGAGTAACAATTGTACTCTTAATTTAAGAACATCTTAAGAATAACTCAGTGCTTCATTTCAAAATTTACATAATTTATCTTAGTGTTACAACTTAGATATGGCTTAAATCTCATAAAGAGTAATATATCAACTGAAAATATATCCGGTACAAGATAAATCAGACTAAGTCCTCTACATCTCTTAATTTGCATAAAATAACATAATTGTCATGTATTTGAATAATCTATAATAACGCAGATTTTTGTTTCAGTATGTCAAAATCATGTTTATATATCAGAAGATTGATTTTTAATGAAATCTAATTTAAAAATAATTTTATGATATTTTCCTTACACGGAGGCATTTCAATAATTAATTTGTGGTAAAACTGATTTTAAGTTCTAGCGATTGAACATTCAAATCTCCTGAACATATTTATATCGTTCTGTGTAAACATTTGTGTAAGGCGAGAGCTATTTTCTTGCGGAATTGACTAACCGTGGCTAAAGTTTCAGCGTCCAAACGAGCCGTGATTTGGAGCGGCGGTTTGGTTTTGGGCAAATCACTAGAAAGTTCAATGGGTTCGGGCAAACGCTTCTGAGCAAAAGTAGTAGGTTTGGGCAAAAAACCTAGTATTTGTGTTATAGTATTTACTCCTTACATGTAACACTTGCAAGTGTCATTCATGGTCCTCTTCAAATCCGGGGCTGTATCGCTGGCTTACATTTTCGAGGTATTTCAAAATGTGTGGTGATTAATGACCGTTAATCGATAATTATTCAGAAATCGTGAGATGCGGTCTGGTGTGATATAGGTTTCATAAAAACATTTTCTTTATCGTGCCAACGCTTCGATCTTTATTGAGATCATCTTCACTGTCACTCTCAACACGACACGCAAGAATGGCACAATTACACAGAAGACAAACACTTTGAGCCCTGAAGATGAATAAAGATCGAAACGTTGGCACGATAAAGAAAATGTTTTTATGAAACCTACATCACACCAGACCGCATCTCACGATTTCTGAATAAGTATTCCAAAAGTCTTTATCTGATAGGTATTTTTTTATTTTATATTTTTTTTTACGAGGGTCCGCAACAGCAGAGGTTATATCAACCCTCGGGTTGCCGGTGTTTTTGAAAAAAAGCTCATTTGAAACTATGTCGGGTTCAAATAGCAGGGCCGCTGGATTCGAACCCGGGATCTTTACCTTACATTGATGAGCGCCGTGTCAACGCCTAAACCGTTGCGCCCACCGACGCCCCATCTGATAGGTAAATCGTCCACATCTCATCCAGTCTTTCGAGCATGTCTTTACTGTTCTTTCTCAACGGATTTATGGCTACTGGAATTAAACATTATGAATTGGACTAGTGGGTCTACAGACCAGGCAAATTCTCGTGGAGTGAAGAAGCACACAAGGTGGGAAACAACAGCCGTTTTCGATGTAAGTGGTTAACACGTAGTAAGTGAATTCATTGGTAATTAAGGGCGCATCCGTCATCAAACTGGTAAAGGCGTTGTAAACTAGGGCCGGTGGGAGAAACATAACGCAAAAAAAATTTCAACCATATGCCTATTGTGTCTCGTTTACGGAAGTGGGTGCGCAGTTGTTTGTTTTCTTTTACCTTGCGATATCAGGCTTGGCATAAATCTTGACATCTGGGAAACATTCCATTATTGCAATATGAGCCGCTTTCTCGAAGTCCACGTGAAATTTTGAATACCTGAAGTGCAATTTGACGAGTCCCAAAGTCGAAGTCTTAACGTTCAACCAGAATGTAACGTACAACTCGTTTTTCCAGGAAGAAAGGCGTAAACCACAAGAATATGGAATCCATTCACATGAACGTGTACAGTATTTGGTAGAAATGTTTGGAAGCATAAGAGAAGGTGCCGTCTACCATTACATGCGTTACATGCTCGATGGTGACCATCGATGTTTTTTTATCGATGCTCATCCCGACTAAACACACAGTCTTTCCAGCTTATCGCGTTGAAGATAAATTGCCCAATAACATCGCTCATATTTGCCCTAACCCATCACGCTTTCGGCGACCTTTCACTTTCGATTTGCCCAATCTCATGACGCCCATTTGGAGTACCTACTTGCGTCCAAACGTGTTACTTCCAAAATAATAAAATAATATTAGGCCCTCTTCCTTGTCGTCTATTGCAGCTGGTTATTATTATTATTTTTTTTTTAATCCATAATGATAAATCCTGGCTTCCATCTTGGTAGTAGATACTACATACATAAATAATGTTCGTAATGTTTATCCACCACGTATTTTGATTCCAGAACTCTCATCTACCGTGACCGTTGCCGAAAGACTGATTTCAATTTATTGCTGACTAAGAAAATTTTTAGAGAAATTCCAAATTGTAATTTAATCCTATCGCTTACGGATAGCATTGAAAAATTGCTTCAGACACCCGCAGAACTAGCTCGTTGCAAATGAAATTGCACTCTTCCGAACTGACTCTGGTTAAAAAACCAATTGCCCACCGTAATTCTCGGTTTTCACTTTTCGAAAGGGAGGGTAGAAGCATAAAATAAACAGCTTCCGGGAGTGAACAAATGCCTTCAATCGAGCCGGTTCTCTCGGCCCATCACCTAGACAGTAAATGAGTTGAATGTAAATAAACACTTATGTGTGTGCTTTCGTTTTTATTATACTTGTCGGCATTTCAAAGCGACTTTGGGAAGCGCCGAAACGCTTTTGTACAGCGTTTACGTTTTGTACAGATAAGCGGCATTTTGCCAGTACGTCCGTCCAACAACAAGCTTACGGCGGTCAAAGCTCTGAAATAAATTTTATATAACTAAGCAATACTCAATTAGAACTAGCAAAATTAAACATCTTCATTAATATGTAGTATTAATTTCATTTTTATTTTAATCTGGTTTCTAAAGAAATCTATTGAGATTAGGATTTGGATAAATCACTTAAAGTAAAAAGTAGTATAAGTATGAAATATTACATTGCATTCATTATTTAAAAAAAAAACTAAATTTTAAAAATTATTTGTACAATTACGAGGACATAATTAGGGTATATACGTGGTACGTATAATTTATTATTGCTGTAAATACATTAAAAATATACATAGTGTAATTGTATTTGAATGATTAATTATTACACATACAAATTGAATAATACACAAAATATAATGGCATGGCTAATGCCGTCTACCAATAATTGTACTGAATTATATGACATTTTCATATGCTAACGTTTTTAAGAAGTATTTATGAAAGGTATTGGCTGAGATAAAAAAGTCAGTGTCATGAACGGGATTCGAACCCACGATTTTCGGATAGATACGCCGCTTCTCTACCACTTGAGCTGTCATGACTTCGATCCACTCGGACACTAACTTCACATCTCAACCCCATCTTTTGAATTTTCCCTCCTTTTCGCCATTTTTCATATGTGAAATCTATTTGATTCTCGGCGACAAATGAATTGGCCATGGAGAGCTTTCGTGAAGATATACTTCAGTTTAATCTCTTTAATTTTTTCTCTCTCTTTAATTTCTTCTCTCAACCAATACCTTTCATAAATATTAATTAATAGAAAAATGTTAATTGGTCAATCGAACCACGAACCGTAATGGTTTTTAGGAAGGTTGTTCGGAAGAGTTTCGAATAGGTTTTCGGAGTTCTTGTTCGATGTCGGACAGATGACCTAGAGACCTAGAGAGAGTAAAAAAAATGTAAAATATGATAATGATTTGATAATGAAAGTAAACATCTCATTCATCAATTTAAATCAATTAATTTATGCTGCTTTGACCCATTTTTCCTCCTTCCTTTTTCTAACTCGTCCTTACAGATTGTGTTCTGAACACTCCCATTATAAGCAACTAATATGTGGTAGATAAACAAAAAAGTAAAAATGTAAACTACCGTTAACTAAAACTTGAGATAGAGAGATAGATAGATAGATCGATAGATAGATAGATAGATAGATAGATAGATAGATAGATAGAGATAGATAGATAGATAGAGAGAGAGAGAGAGAGAGAGAGAGAGAGAGTGAGAGAGAGAGATGGTTTTATTTATTCACGAAAAGAGAGATCTCTTGGACCTTTCTTACACTTAACGCGAGTTATACAGTTTACATTATACATTTATTATGATTTTGACTCCTTTAGTTCATACAATATATTTTACAATTATAATTAATAATGAAGAAAAAATGATAATTTATTTGTGATCTTGTTTTTGTTTTTTTACTAACAATTGGGCAATATAATTTTTTATATATTTTTTCGTTTAGTTGTAAATTTATAAATTTGTAGAAAACAAGTATCAATAAAACAAAAAAAACCAAGCCATATAATAAAAACAAACAAACACATGCTACGTTGGTAAGTGTTATTTATATAAGTGCATCTTTATGCACATAAATTACGATGTATGATAATTATGTAACTAAAATGCGAAAAATTATTATTTTCATTAAGAATACTATTCTGAGTAAGTAATAACAAGGCAAGTAGACAGACAGACAGAGAGAGAGAGAGAGAGAGAGAGAGAGAGAGAGAGAGAGAGAGAGAGAGAGAGACAGGCAGACAGAGAGACAGGCAGGCAGGCAGAAAGAGAGAGAGACAGAGAAAATGAGTGATAGACGAAGAAATTGAGGTTTTAACATCTCCCTGTTCAAACATGAAGTTTAGAGATTTGGCCAATATGCTAGACCATAAGGCCAAAAAAATCTCCCTGTTGTCCTCAAGACAAACAAAACAATAAAATTAGAATAACAGCACAGGCTCGTGGTAAACACTTGCTATAAATGAAAAATTATTACGATTTTCCTTACCCTTACAGTTTTTAATTCAAGTGAAAAACTCCAGGTCTTCGCCAATATTATTTATAAAATTAAATTGCTTAATTTCCAGCAAAATAACTGGTTTAACAACAGTCAAAAAAATTTTTGTCAGTTTGTGATGATGTGGAATGTAATCAAATAGTTATTTTTTGTTTTTGTTATTTTTCCACAGTTTGTAAAATATATATATTCAACTAGTTCTAACAGCTAAAAATTTATTTATTTTTCAATGTCTACACACTATTTCCATCGAGTATTTCGTAATCTCACTTAGTCGGGTTATAGTTACTATATAATTTTCCAGATGCTATGAAGGTAACAAATAGTTTGTTTTTTTTCGTCACCTTACCCTACCACGCTAGTTTATGCTGTCTGACCGAATTGTAAGTTAGCCTCACCTGAGGCAAAAGTTGTTTTTTGACCGACTCGATTGATGTTGACCGTGTCACCGTGTTTTTTCTCCCCCCAGCTACCGGATGACAGCCCTTGAGGGCCCTGGAAGCCGTCTTATCGCCCTTGTACACCTGATCCATTAACTAATAAAGATGAGCCATGTTTATTCCTCGACCCTAATTTTCTCAAGTAGGCCGCCTTCGGTCTACTTTCCACCGAGCCACCCCCTAATAGCCGAACCCTTTTATTGCTCATAAAACCGATTCGGGTCTCTGGCATCTGGCTTTTATCCCTGCTCTCTTCACTCAACGACATGTGCTTCTTTGAAGATTTTAGTGATTTCAAAATATCTCCTTTTGAATTAATAAGACCGTTTTAAAGGGATAATCAATTTGAATTACGTTATCAACTATTTGCTAAAGATAAGTTCGTTTGATTATCAAACACAACTATTTTCACTGAAAACTAGTATAAAAAATTACTGAAATTGATACATTTAAAAGACCCATGTGTTGCATCTTTTATAAAAATGGATTTTTAAAAATTATAAATAATGTGTGGTGATTAGTGACCGTTTGTCGATGACTGTTCAGAAATCGTGAGATATAAACATAAACAGCAATATCTCACTGGCAATCTCAACACGACACGCAGAAAACAAACACTTTGAGTGAGTAGAAATACTTTGATTGAATATAAAAAAATTATATTTTTTTTTACATTGTATACATTCACTTTTTTCCACATCCTACATGTATTTGTTAAATTTAAGCAATGTTTGTAAACCCAGGCCCAGAAGATGATCTCAATAAAGATCGAAACGTTGGCACGATAAAATGTTTTTATGAAACCTACATCACACCAGACCAAATCTCACGATTTCTGAATAATCATTATAAATAATATTTCAAACTGTACATTTCAAATAATTATTTTTATATTGGGTTGTCCGGAAAATAATGCAGGATTTTGGTATTAAACAAAAAAAAAGAAACTAGTTACTTTAAAGCAATGTTCTTTAATCAAAATAATTTCCCATACTCTCAATACATTTCTCCCAACGTGTTGGTAACTTATTAATTCCGTCTGAGTAGAATTCAGAATTTTTAGAATTGATAAAGTCAATAAATGCATTTTCCAGTTCCGTTTGATTTTTGAATATTATGTGTTGTAAGTAGTGGTCCAGGTGTCTAAAAAAATGGTAGTCAGTAGGCGAGAGGTCCGGAGAGTAGGGTGGGTGAGGCAAAGTTTCATAGCCAAGCTCCAATAATTTTTGTGACGTTACACGTGACACATGTGGTCGAGCGTTGTCATGCAACAAAATGGGCCCTTTCCGATTGACCAAAGAGGGCTTCATTACTGCCAATTTCTGATGCATGGTATTAATTTGGTTACAGTATGATTCAGCATTGATGGTTTCGCCAGGATTTAAGAAGCTGTAGTGTATTAAACCAAATGAAGCCCACCATACCGTAACCATTACCTTTTTTTGATGAGTTGGGGGCTTTGGAAAATGTATTGGAGCTTCTCCTTTGTCGAGCCACTGTCCAGAACGTCTAGTGTTATCGTAGAGAATCCACTTTTCGTCACATGTAACAATTCTGGCCAGAAATGGGTCATTTTTGTTTCGACAAAGAAGTGATGCACAAACATCAAAGCGCTGATTTTTTTGGCGATCGTTTAATGAGTGTGGAACCCAATTTTCGAGTTTTTTCACTTTTCCAATCGCCTTGAGGTGGTCAGCGACGGTCGTTTTACTGACTTTGAGTTGCTCTGCAAGTTCCCGAACAGTTGTTTTGGGGTTTTCTTCCACCACTGATCGCAGAACATCATCATTAAGAGAGGAAGGCCTTCCACGACCTTCTTCATCTTCAAGGCTGAAATCTCCCTCCCGAAATTTTTTAAACCACCTTTGCACAGTGCACTCATTAACACAACCCTCGCCCCAGACTTGGTTAATGTTTCTAGCCGTTTGGGCTCCGCTTCGGCCGAGTTTAAACTCGTAAAAGAAAATCGTACGAAATTCTCGCTTTGACATTATAAGGATGACTGAATTATTTCCAAGTAGCGGAATGCTACAGAGGTAAACAAACAATATCATTTGGAAGAGAGTAATCCTGTAAACGTAAACAGAATATTTTATATAGATTTTTTTTAATGAAAACTTAAAATCCTGCATTATTTTCCGGACAACCCGATATAACACATTTTCTAACATGCTCAGGTAAATAATTCATAGGTTTTAGTATAAAATTTGTGAGTGCTAGAACGAGATTAATAATGATTAATAACTAATTGATTTTTTACGACTAAGATAGGTAAGTAAAAGAAATGATAAATGATGGAGTGAGTGCGGTGTTCAATCCTTTTTAAAAAAATAGTTCCTACTCACAGTAAGTTGTCTGCAACGATCCGGATTTCGAGCCTTTTAGCTCATCATCAGGTTGAAGGACTTCTACAACCACGTCTCTCAACATGAATTGTAGAAGTCCTTCAACCTGATGATGAGCTAAAAGGCTCGAAATCAGGATCGTTGCAGAAAACTTACTGTGAGTAGGAACTATCTTTTTAAAAAGGATAGGTAAGTAAAATGGCAGAATTTAAGGAATTATTAGTTTAAAAGTCCTTTGATGGCAATCTTATGATGAAATAGAACTTTTAGATTCTTTATAAACAACTAATACGTGGTAAGCCAAACTTAGGGGGCGTCGGTGGCCGCAACGGTTTAAGCGTTGACACGATGCTCATCACTGTAAGGTAAAGGTCCCGGATTCGAATCCAGCGGCATTGCATTCGAACCCGACATACTTACAAATGGGCTTTTTTTCAAAAACACCGGCACCCCGAGGGTTGATATAAACTGTGCTGTTGCGAACCCTCGTAAAAAAACAGTATGTAGTGTTCTCCACTGTGCTAGGGTCGATTGTGCAACCATTTTCCTCTTTAACACACTCCGTGGATGTAGTAGAAGTACAGTATAGCAGAATAAACACAACGTGCTCTCACTCTCTCTCTCTCTCTCTTTCTCCTCTTCTCTCAATTCCTCTCTATCTCACTCTTACTCTCTCTCTCTCTCTTTCTCTCTCTCTCTCTCTCTCTCTCTCTCTTATTAAACCCAATCAAAAATCGATGATTTACCACATTGAAAAGAGACTAAATGCTGTTATTAAGTTTAATTGAAAAGTAAAATGCCCAATTACTACCGAGATGAATTTTAATAGATACTAAGTGCCATCTGGGAGAGGCTTTTAATATTTCTATCAATTAATGTACATATGTCGATCTGGAATTAGATATTGAAATTGTATCATTTGTTTCATTGCTCCAAAGAACCGAATTACGGGTATCCAGTTTTTTAATTTAAAGAAAAAATTGAAGGCGCGTTTTAGCATTTTTCATAAATATAAACTGGCATAATGCTTTATATAATACAAGATGAAATTCAAAGAGTTATTCCAGAAATTATTAAAATCAGGACATTAAAAACTGAAGTCTACGAGAGATAATTCAGTATACAATTTACAATACATTACATATTAACATGGAAAATAAATATTTCAGCCTGTTAATAAAGGATAATCTGTGTGGTAATTAAAATTAGGGGGAACTGTAAGGACGACAATTACGACGCAAGCAGGTCGGAGGACAAGCATTTGTGTTCAGGCTGAAATGGAAGACGCTTTTCACTTTATTGCAAGGTTCTCAAAAAGACAAGTATGGCCGAGTAAAACTGTACTTACAATAATTGTGACATTTATGAGTAATAACAGAAAATTATAGGCTGTCTGAACGGCAAAGATTGGGATAGCTTGTATCAGTTGGCCATTAGTGCGCTTAACCGTAGAAAGTACCTGTTCGAAAAGTTTAATTTCTGAAATAATACAGTATTGAATTATGTGATTAAATAGCCGTGTTAATGGTATTAGGTGTGTTAATATCGAAATATTTACTCATCTTTACAATGCACAACCACACTATTAACGCAAATAACGTGTGGAGAAGAAAACCCCTTTCAAGACGTATTTTTTTAAACAAAAATAAGGTTTTTTGTCAATAATTTAACAGCCTGCTCGATTTATAGTACAGACTTTTTCAATTATAAATAGCAAACGTGATTTTTAAATTATAACACTTCATAATTTTTTCACTTCACTTTGGTCACTTAGGTTGCACTTGTTATATTCACTAGTTTTGGTCCGCTTGACCAATTAATATGCTTAAATTAATTAAGGTTTTTAGTTGAAATAAAAAAGTCAGTGTCACGAGCGGGATTCGAACCCACGATATTATATATATATATATCCACGAGCTCAAGTGGTAGAGCAGCGGCGTATCTAGCCGAAGATCGTGGGTTCGAATCCCGCTCGTGACACTGACTTTTTTTATCTCAACTAAAAACCTTAATTAATTGAAACTTATTGTTATAATTTATATACTTTATTTTGTTATTTTTTGCCTAACTTTTGAAAAATTTTCGTCTTTATTACTAATAAATTTACAAAAGTCTTTATTGTGATCTTTAAAGAATTCCTGAATTGTTGTAGGCAAGGTTCCTCGTGTTTTCGAAGATTCTTGCAGTTCGCATGTATGACGTGCTTCCAAGTTTGAGGTTCTCTTGCTCTCCAGCTGCATATTTCATTGTCCTCCAATTTAAGCTTGTAGAGATATTTATCGTGGTTGCTAAGTACTTGGGCAGCTTATGTTTAGTGCTTTCTTCGATACAACCAACGAAACAAATGTTTTGTCCATTTGCTTTCGCTTGTTGCACTCCATTATATTCCCATTCATTCCGCTTCAGCTTGTATTTCGTCTCTAGGTGGTTTGTTTTCGTTTTTAACTTGAAACAATAAGTCCTCGGCTGAAAATAATGTTATTCACGAAAAATGTGATAATCGGGTATTAATTGTGTTCATGAAGAAAATTTTAGCGACGGTAGACTAATTTTTAAAATTTCGGAACTAACACCACAGTGGACACGTCCACATTCTAGAGTATACTAGTCAGTACACTAGTGCTACTCTATTTCGGGAACTTTATTTTAAATTTTGGCATACTTATCACTGATTAGATACTTATAATTTATAAAGGAAGTAAAAGTTCAATTTCATCACAAGATTTCGATCAATCCACTTTTGAGTGGAGGGATGGCATCGTTGGTATGAGGAAATAAGCTAAGGGTTTGGTCTATAAAAGGATGTTCCCCAATGTATCATTCCGAGCTTGGTTTTCAGGAAGTAGAGTTAATTTAAAAAAATCGTGTAGGATCGCCAGTAGGTAAAAATCTAACCACGGAATATAGAAAGCAACATCTAAAGAAAATTAATACGGGGGAGGACGTGTGGTGTGAATGTGGCGAGGAGGAAACTTAGAGCACATCAAAATGGTGTGTCTCAGCAACCGGACGATATAGTCCAGGAAGTCAAGTCAAAGATTAACAATTAATTAAGGTTTTTAGTTGAATGAAAAAAAGTTAATGGCACGAGAGGGATTCGAACCCACGACCTTCGGCTAGATACGCCGCTGCTCTACCACCTGAGCTATCGTGACCTCGATCCACTCCGAAGGTCGTGGGTTCGAATCCCTCTCTTGCCATTAACTTTTTTTCATCTCAACTAAAAACCTTAGTTAATTGTCATGTATTAATTGGTCAAGCGGACCACGAAAGTAGTGAATCAAATATTAACAATAAGCCTATGGATTACGTCAATGTACTGAAGTCTCATTGAACGTGTACGGCACAATAATAAACTTTTTAGAAAATAAATACAAATTATTTGAAAAAAAATTAATAGTTACGGTTGGGGTATGAAACTGATGCAAAAAAATGATAAAAACAATCAGCACGAGTAAAACTATGGCAAATGGAAGTTCAAACCAAAGTCTTTACTTACCAAATCTTATTCAGATTGGGATTTTATAACATGGAATCGTTTTTTTTAACACGCCTAGCTATCCTTCTGAAAAAAATATAGTGTGACTATTTAGATGAAATTGAAAAAGGGAAGTGCTTAAATTTTTAATAAATAACTTACATAAAGAAAAAGAAGACGTCAGAGTATGTATTAAAGTGAGTTCTAGGAGAATTACTATATAATTTTTCTATTACGGATCGACGAGTGTGTATAATTCAACAGCGGAGGCGAGACGTTCTTGAAAGCTAGCGGAAAGGCAATTTGAAAAATAGATGCGCGTCCTCGAGTATGCCCGGCAAAAATTAATGCTCCTGCGTACACTTTGGGGCGTTCTGGATTAATTCATAGGTTTGCGAAAAAAAAGACTGCTATTTGCTCTGGAGAGCCACCCGCTCCCAAATCGCACACACCCCCGTTGAATATTCTAACAAAAAAGAACGTAAATTACATCCTGTATGTACCAAATTGTTAAGGATCAGGAATGCGGATACAAATTATTGAAAATAACCTAATAAACATAATAAATAAATAATAATTTGTGACCGCATTCCTGATCCTCGACAAATTGGTGATATGGATATCTAGACGGTCGATTCATCTTACCTTCCTTATATCCTGTAAGTAGCCAGTCCTTATGACAAAACTCAGATCATCCGACGATCACGATCAGTAACCTACAATTCTAGTGTGTACTTGTATTTCTGAATATTGGTATATACAGGCCGAAAGTTTGATAGACAACAATTGAATTTGTTTTTTCATCTTTTTGACCAAACAAGATCCAGATTATTCCTGATGACTGTATAAGATTCATGTTGTTTTCTCAATCCTCCGAGGAAAAACTACTCGGAAATAGTTTCCAATCAAAAAGATATAGTATGCAATAAAATCTCGTTTTAAGTAAATTTATTATTACTTT
Organism: Cimex lectularius; assembly: GCF_000648675.2. Lineage (NCBI taxonomy): Eukaryota > Metazoa > Arthropoda > Insecta > Hemiptera > Cimicidae > Cimex > Cimex lectularius. The sequence goes on along the minus strand of NW_019392633.1, from coordinate 222,358 downwards.
GATATTTATTAACTAACATAACCGCGTACTGTCCGTTACCAAGTCCAGGTGCGGTATAAAGTTGACTTCGAATCAATCTGATCATGATGACACATTTTGGGTCAAATATTTTCTATTGAAATTATTTTCGATAATTTAAATATTTTTAAAACGCGTTTAAATAAACAATGAAGTATAAACTATTGTATTACTAAGAATCACAACATAATTATTGTTGAAGTAAAATAACCGTCTGAAGAAGGTGGTTAAAGATTACGGAACCACATCCTTCCATTAATGGGGGCACGTGTTGTCGGACTCTGTTTTCTTGAAGGATCTTTGATAAAAACTGAGATAAAAGGAATTTGAGCGCGTGCATCGGCAGCAGCATATGCCCAGCACTTTCTTTGCCACTCGAGCACGGTGGCACTGGCGCCGACAGGGCCCTTCTTCGTGGTGCTATGGCCGAACGCTTTTCAGCCCATAAATACGTGCATCGATGTAAATAATCATTAAACCTGAAGGACGTGCTCCTGAACTTTCATTAATCTTTATTTGTGTATTGGTGTACCATTAGCTGAGCAGAGCGACTTTCCTTCCTCGATCAATTTGACCAATGCAATTCTACTTAATTATAGTAAAATAATACTTAATATAACATAACGAAATAATACTTAATCTAAAGTGCTGCTGCAAATTTTAAAATGATTGAATATTTTTCTGAATTGACGTATGTACGATTAAATTCAAAATTATTTGTTTGTTAAGCGCCTTAAACATGAAAATGAAGGACCAGAAGCAACTATTGCCAGTAAAAATAGATCCTGTATCACTAATGACGAGAAGGTGAATGCAAAGGGGAAATATTTTCAATCAGTCCAGCTTCTCAGGCCCATGCTATCTTCAAAAGGCTGTTACTGATCAAGTTAAGAGATTGATGGCAAATTGCACTAACCCTTTTTCTCCCAGCAGGGTATGTTGGTCCCTCCCAACATAATTGGGATATAATACATACACGAAAAAATAAAAAAAAGCACCACTTCTGGACCGAATCACTAATATTACGCTAAAAAACCTTCCAAAAAAGCTCTGGTCTCACTGACTCACCTCTTCAATGCCATCTTTTTTAGGATATTTCTCGAAGTGCGGAAAGTTTTAAAAAACCCGGCAAGCTTCAAGAACTTCTTCGAGTTACAGACCTATCAGCCTACTCAGCTCTTTGGGCAAGATTTTTGAAAAGGTGTTTGCCAAAAGGATCGAAATTCATCTAGTCACCCATAATAGTATATAATATACCCATTAAGAATGAACAATTTGGCGTCCGCCCAGGCCTTAGCACCGTAGATCAACTTGCTAGAATAGTTGATCACGTAACTGAAGGTTTCAACGTTAAAAAAACACACGGACTGGTTTTTCTTGATATGGAGAAAGCCTTTGGTACAGTATGGCATGAAGGTATAATTCACAAAATTATTGGGTTGTCCGGAAAATAATGCAGGATTTTGGTATTAAACAAAAAAAAAGAAACTAGTTACTTTAAAGCAATGTTCTTTAATCAAAACCCAACGTGTTGGTAACTTATTAATTCCGTCTGAGTAGAATTCAGAATTTTTAGAATTGATAAAGTCAATAAATGCATTTTCCAGTTCCGTTTGATTTTTGAATATTATGTGTTGTAAGTAGTGGTCCAGGTGTCTAAAAAAATGGTAGTCAGTAGGCGAGAGGTCCGGAGAGTAGGGTGGGTGAGGCAAAGTTTCATAGCCAAGCTCCAATAATTTTTGTGACGTTACACGTGACACATGTGGTCGAGCGTTGTCATGCAACAAAATGGGCCCTTTCCGATTGACCAAAGAGGGCTTCATTACTGCCAATTTCTGATGCATGGTATTAATTTGGTTACAGTATGATTCAGCATTGATGGTTTCGCCAGGATTTAAGAAGCTGTAGTGTATTAAACCAAATGAAGCCCACCATACCGTAACCATTACCTTTTTTTGATGAGTTGGGGGCTTTGGAAAATGTATTGGAGCTTCTCCTTTGTCGAGCCACTGTCCAGAACGTCTAGTGTTATCGTAGAGAATCCACTTTTCGTCACATGTAACAATTCTGGCCAGAAATGGGTCATTTTTGTTTCGACAAAGAAGTGATGCACAAACATCAAAGCGCTGATTTTTTTGGCGATCGTTTAATGAGTGTGGAACCCAATTTTCGAGTTTTTTCACTTTTCCAATCGCCTTGAGGTGGTCAGCGACGGTCGTTTTACTGACTTTGAGTTGCTCTGCAAGTTCTCGAACAGTTGTTTTGGGGTTTTCTTCCACCACTGATCGCAGAACATCATCATTAAGAGAGGAAGGCCTTCCACGACCTTCTTCATCTTCAAGGCTGAAATCTCCCTCCCGAAATTTTTTAAACCACCTTTGCACAGTGCACTCATTAACACAACCCTCGCCCCAGACTTGGTTAATGTTTCTAGCCGTTTGGGCTCCGCTTCGGCCGAGTTTAAACTCGTAAAAGAAAATCGTACGAAATTCTCGCTTTGACATTATAAGGATGACTGAATTATTTCCAAGTAGCGGAATGCTACAGAGGTAAACAAACAATATCATTTGGAAGAGGATTAATAAGTGTTGACATTCATACAAATGAGTAATCCTGTAAACGTAAACAGAATATTTTATATAGATTTTTTTTAATGAAAACTTAAAATCCTGCATTATTTTCCGGACAACCCGATATTAAATACAACTTCCCAAAATACATTATCAAGGTGGTATACAGTTACCTTCACATGAGGTCTTTTCGAGTAGCCCTTCATAATTCTCTCTCTTCCCGTTTTGCCATCAAAGCAGGCGTGCCTCAGGGTTCAATTCTGGGACCGACCCTTTTTTGCATCTTTTTAAATGGTTTGCCTACGCTCAAATTCTGCCAACTCGCTTTGTACGCCGACGACATTACGCTTTATAGATCCTGGAGGATTAATGCGATCGTAAGAAACATTAATAAATAAAGAGCTGGAAAAGAGTAAGACGATTCTGCACTAGATGGAAGCTGAAAATTAACTCTTCCAAAACTAGTTGTATGTTACTCACTAACCGTAGGCTTCTGCTATTCCACAATATATTATTCGAGGGTAAGTTGTTTAAGAACTGTGAGGTATCTAGGGATCACTCTTGATGCCAAATTGAATTTTGGTGGTGGGTTCCCATTGCTCAGAAAGGAGCCAACACAATAAACTACTAATTTATAAAGTATTTATTAAAACAATGATGCTATATGCATCCCCGACATGGAATTTTACCTGTAAAACAAATTTTAATAGATTACAGGTAATCCAACATAAATTTCTGCGGCTAGCCACTGCCTCTCCCAGATATTACAGTTTGACAGACGTACACGAGGGAACTAACACGAAATGGGTATAGGAGGAAATATACGATGAGATCAGTAAATTCTTTAGGCGTATGAGTATCTCCTCAAATCTCAATTGCAGATTTATTAGTGCATATCCAACAAATGCAAATTGGAAACATAAGAGAATCAAACACAATGTACCTGGTTTATAACTTGTCATAGTTTTCAACTTCATAGTTATAAGAAATTGAAATTTGAAATTTATTTTTATTTACAAAATATATACAGTATTTACAAAAGAAATTAAAAGACTGGCTTCAGGCTTTCTGCCTATATACCTGATCTGAAATAAAAAAAGAACTAATTTAAACATATCTCAATATTAACACAGAGGGAAAAAAATTAAAAAATTAAAAAAAACCTTTACCTTATATGGTTAATTTACAGCAAAATGTGCTTCACTCTTTTGTACTTATATTTTTTGTAAAGTGTCTGCAAGGAGGCAGCTTCATAGTTAACAACATTTCTAATATTAGTGTATTCACTAAGTTCACAAGCTTTGCAAAATCTTGATGTTATACTGTGGGCTTGTGTAGAGACACTAGTCACCTCCAATACTGAATGCATGTAGTCTATTGGCGTCCACCTGTAAAAGGAACCAATCAGTCTCAAGCATTTGTTCTGCACAACCTGCAACTTCCTGTAGTTGGTGATACATGTATTAGACCAGACAGGAGCCGCATACAACAGCATGGGTCGAATATACAAATAATAAATTAACTTTTTATTAAATGTACTCAGATCAGTGTGTCTATTTATCAATGGAAATAAATTGCAGATCAGAGCCACTCCTCTATCGCATACCGTGTTGATGTGCTTGGTGAACGTGAGCTTTGAGTCCAGCATCAAACCGAGATACTTCACTTCTATTTTCCATGGAATACACCTTCCATTTATTGTCACAAAACAGTCAACATTAGGCCTTCTGCGAGTGAACAGAATCACCTCTGTTTTTGACTCATTATGTCTGATCCGCCACCTGTAAAAGTAATTAAATGTTTTCTCAAGGGCTAGTGAGAGATGCCTAGCTGTTGTATCTACCCTGAAAGGCGAGATCATAAAAGCGGTGTCATCAGCATATAGGGTACACTTTTAGTTCTGTTATACCATTAATAAGTAAATTGAACAATGTGGGCCCAAAGACAGAGCCTTGGGGTACACCAGCAGCAATTGGCCGAAAGACAGTGCTTACGTTGTTAAGCGAGACACAAAATTTCCTATCTTCCAGATAACTCCTTATTAAATAAACGATGTATTTACGGCGGTAGCCGAGTGTTAGCATGAGAGACTCTCTCGCCGCGGTCGTGGGTTCGATTCCCACCGTCGCCTCTGGCCCTTTTTTCACGATAACCCCCCCAATTTGAACACACATATAAGAATTCGTCACCATGGCTAATATGCATAGATCATAAGGCCAAAATTTAAAAAAAAATTATGTATTTAATTATTTATTTACTTCTTATTTACACTTTTTATATGCATTTATTTAATTCTATATATAGACTTCATCCCTCTGCATGTGATTTTTTGAACATAATTTTTTTCTCACAAATTATTGTGGAATTTCTTTTACCTCTTTGTATATAAAAATGATTAGTTGTAAATAATAGGAAGCCATAGTGAAACGTCACTTTCCCTAGGGAATCTGGGATGAGCCCCCAAAATAAACTCATTGTATATAAAACGATAGTTAGACCAATGCTATTATACGCCTGTCAGGTATGGAGCTACACAACAGCAATATAAAGTGCCTACAAACTACTCAAAATAAATTTTTAAGATTAAAAACATCATCTAAAAGAAGTGTTCCTATAAGCTGTATGCACGAAATTTTAAACATCTCACACATAAAGGATGATATCAAAAGGATAACTAGCTCCTTTTATGAACTTAGCGCTGAGAGTACAAATATGACAGTAAAGAATGTAGGAAACTATCACCTCATCAAAAATTGGAAACACATTTTAGTATGACTGCTTTGTATATTTATTCACTGTGTTATTATTTACTAAATTATTTATTAAATTGTTTAATTTTACTTCTTTATATATGCATTTATTTGTTTATTTACCAATTTAGTAAATGTTTGACTATGTATTGTACAAGTCAATTCAATGATTTTAATTTACAGTAATTAGTAATTATTTATTAACTTGCATATTTATTTATGTATTTATGAAATTAGCTATTATTAAAGTAAATGTGTTGTTTATCAAACTTATCTATTGTACATAATATATGCAATTATTTGTAACTTCCCTATTTATTAATGTATTCTTTCTGCAAATGGTTTTTTTTAAACAATTTTCACCACTGTTCTTATTTCTATAGGCCAAATCAGCAAATATTGTAAATATATTTAAGCCCTCTGCCACAAGGATGTATAATGTCCTAAACATTTCCCCTTATTCACTTTTTATAAAATATATGTAAAAGTATCTAATAAATAAACTCCAAACTAAAAAAATAAAATAAAATAAATCACTTTCCCTACAATCTAAAATTATTGTATATATTGTATTGCACATGTAGAAATAAAATTTATTGTCTTCCCAAAAAATTATTAATTTATAATAATTAGTAATTATTTATTAACTTGCATATTTATTTATTTATTTAGAAATTAGCTATTATTAAAGTAAATGTGTTGTTTATCAAACTTATTTATTGTACATATGCAGTCAATGATTTATAATTTATAATATATGCAATTATTTGTAACTTCCCTATTTATTAATGTATTCTTTCTGCAAGTGGTTTTTTTAAACAATTTTCACCACTGTTCTTATTTCTCTAGGCCAAATCAGCAAATATTGTAAATATTCTTAAGCCCTTTGCCTCAAGGATGTATAATGTCCAAGACATTTCTCCTTGTATTCAGTTTTTACAAAATGTATGTAAAAGTATCTAATAAATAAACTCCAAACTCAAAAAAAACTCACTTTCCCTACAATCTAAAATTATTGTATATAATAATAATAATAATAATAATACCTTCCTCCGGAACTTTTCAGGGAGGAGGCAATTCTTAGGTTTGTTGCTAGACTTTGGTCTAAGCCTTTCCATCTTCTATTTCCTTCAGTTTTCCGTAACCCTCACCAAGATATGTACTCGTTCCTAAGAACTAGGACGAGACCTCTCGGAATCCGCGGTACTGAAATGTTGAGATTAGGAGGGAATACCTTGCCGGCGGTTGAGGGTTTTAAATTGCTAGATATCCCACCGTGGGCATTACCTACTGCCACAATTATCGAAGATCTGGCCTTGTTGAACAAAAGAGAAACACCTTCTCTGATGATCAAGGCAGAATTCTTGCGAATTTTAAATAACTATCCCAATTATAAAGTTTTTTATACCGANATAATAATAATGCTTTATTAAACATAAAAAAAGGAAAAAAGACAATTTAGATTTCAAAGCATTTAAGGCCATGGATCTTGGATCCGTCTGCCAGAGGTCGTTGATTAAACAATCAGAAACGAAAAAATACACAATCAAATAAAATAAAAGTGATAGCCTACGCAATAAAAAGGAAAAAAAAGGAGAAACAACTGCCAAAATGCGAAAGAGAACATAAAAACAGGTTATACAATAGAAATCAAAAATTAAACTCATTAATTAATTCATATCGGTAGTTCCATGCATGCCTAGCGTAACGAATTAAGGGCTGCGAATTTGAGCCACTCAAAAACCGTAACAGGTCAACCTTGGGGAGAATGAAACATCCGAGATGCTATTGTATATATTGTATTGCGCATGTAGAAATAAAAATTATTGTCTCCCTAAAAAAATTATTTGTGTATACTCGGTTAAAGTGGCTGTCTACATGAATTGATGATTGAAGTACTGTAGAAAAGCGGACAAATAAAGCGCCTCTCTTTCTCAGTATGCAAAATGTCTTCCCTATGTAAATGGGGTGTCCCTTCCTCGCTCCGTCTCACAATTAGGACGGACAAAAGGGACAACGGGTGAAATATGTATGCAAATGGCGGAGGGATAAATAATAAGGGAGTCATGAATCACCTCAAGGAGGTACATGTCTTTAGTAGCATCGCTTCGGATTTATTCCGTTACTAAATCAGGCAGCCCTTTTGGGCCACCATGTGAAGAACGCTTATGAAAATGTTGTCCGACTCGGTCGGGCTTATTCTCATGGAGAAAGGACGCCGTATCGCATAGGATTCAGACTTGTTAATTTATGGGGCCCAGTCGGCATAGTGGCAAAAATTAGTTGTGCTCAATAAATTATTTCTATTAATGTTTTTAAATTTTTGGGGTACTTTCGCCTTGACGCTTGTAAATTCCACTTGTTAATTTTAGTAATATTTACACAAAACCTTTTATCCGCACATTCAGGCAAATTCTCCAGTATAGAGCTTTCGTTATTTTTATAAATCGACCGATCCATCGACATTCTATACTTTTTACGAAATAAGTAGCACGGAAGCATACTCTCGGATGTTTTATAAGAGTCCTGTATCAAGCAATTTTCACATCTTATTTCTCAGATTTTCATTGTAATGTATAATTTTAAATGTGTGGTGATTGGTGACCGTTAGTCGATAATAATTCATAAATCGTGAGATGCAGTCTGATGTAATGGAGGTTTCAGAAAAACATTGTCTTTATCGTGACAACGTTTCAATCTTTATTTAGATCATCTTCAGGGCCTGGGATTTACAAACATTGTTTAAATTTAAAAATACGTGTAGGATGTGGAAAAAAGTGAATTTATACAATGCAAAAAAATATTTTTTTTATATTCAATCGAAGTATTTCTATTTACCCAAAGTATTTGTTTTCTGCGTAATTGTGCCATTCTTGTTGGATATATCCAACGTATATAAACATAAAACAGCAATATCTCACTGGCACTCTCAACATGACACGCAAGAATGGCACAATTACGCAGAAAACAAACACTTGATATAAAAAAGAATAGACTGAATATAAAAAATATTTTTTGCATAGTATAAATTCACTTTTTTCCACATCCTACATGTTTTTGTTAAAATTAAACAATGTTTGTAAATCCCAGGCCCTGAAGATGATCTCAATAAAGATCGAAACGTTGGCACGAAAAAGAAAATGTTTTTCTGAAACCTACACCACACCAGCCCGCATCTCACGATTTCTGAATAATTTTTGTTCTAAGAAGTAACTCATGCCTAAACAATATTTCAATAGTAAGTTTGAAGGTATGTGGCTTTTTTAATATTGAGCTATTCTAATTTCACACCATGACCAGTTTGTGGTTCGCCTAATGAAAATGACAGCCTATTCCATTTTATAGCGGTTTGTACAAGGCTGGCTTTTAAGTACTACTCTGGAAGTGGTTTAGAACTTACACATTGGAAGGTGGTCTATCTTTAAAACAAATTAATAGGGAAAAATTGGTTTGTGCTTATTAATTATTGTAAAGAAGCATTTAAACATCGACAGTTGAATATTTAGTTTGTTTTAAATTATTGTAGAAGTAAGAAAATTATTGTTTTTGTCTTCTTAACGAAAAAGTTCTTTTTTATATGAACTATTAATTTATTCAAGACTTAATTAAAATAAGGTTCCTTTCAATGTTTCAAAAATATATTTATTATTCAATATCGTTAATAATTACGTATACAAGTTTATGTTTTGTTATGTTGGTTGACTCCACACACGGCAATAAGCAAATGTTTTTTATTATGTAAAAACATGTTAAAAAAGGAGAAAAAGTAATTTATATGAATAAACGACTTTTAAATTCAATATTTAAATTTTATTATCGTAAATCATTAATATCGATAATTGTTTTTTAAAATAATTCATGCCAATTAATTATTATGTTAATTAATTTTATTTTTTAATTAATTGTTTGTTTTGAATGATTTGCAAAATAGTATAAAATTCGTTATTTTTAAACGTTTTTTAAATTTATAGTACATTACAACTACCTTCAAATAGGTAACATGTAACAATGATAAAGGAAATATATACAAAATTAAAAATAAAGGCGAAAAAATACCCATTGGTAGTATGAACACAACGAAAAAGTTGCCTGGTTAGTCAATACTTGTGTCATTATCACTTTTGCTATTATCACAGTCAATTCGTAGCGACATCGCGTCCATCGTCTCTTCAATCGCAAGGAGGGTCCGAGGGAATTCTTCGGGTCGAGAGTTTCTAATGTGTTTTGTGAACAAGTGTTCTAATGCAGGGTTTTGTGAAGTTTAAGGTAACGGGAACGGATTAAAATTGTACGAAAGAATATTTAAATCTTTATATGTGGTTAGGTTCGATACATAAAATGGAGCATTTAATATTTTTTGTAGAATTAAGGGTTGGGCAGTTTGAATACGGCGGATGTTGGAATATTTGGCTGAACCCCACACTGAAGTGAAAGTGAATTTATACTATTTTTTATATTCAATCAAAGTATTTCTACTCACTCAAAGTGTTTGTCTTCTGTCTAATTGTGCTGTCTTGCGTGTCTCACTGGCACTCAACACGACACGCAAGAATGGCAAAATTAGACAGAAGTGTTTAGAATGTTCTCATAATCGGCAGTTATGACCAAGGAACGATTTTAGAGTTAGAAATGTTAATGTCCGTTTACGCCCTGTAAGACGACTTTCAGAACCTGGACTACGTGCGAGAAGGCCTGCCACAGGTGCAGAACTTCTAAAGGTTTAGCTTCGAAAGAATTCTCATCATCTGGTCTGTGTCTGGAAGTTTGTACTACAGTTACTACTACAGAATCAAGGTTTCGTTTGAGGTTTTCTGACATCCGAGAGAGAGTTTAGAGAAGAAGAGGAGAGTGATATATCTCTCAACATTTTCCGAATAAGCTAGGGAGGTGGTGTTATGGTTTGAGCAGGCATTTCTATGGAAGGTCGCACAAACTTGATCTTCATCGAGGGTTCCCTAGCAGTGTTCTCAAAAGAAGTTGTTCATTGTAGGCCACTAACTGGCGACAGTATTATTGTGTATAACAATGCAAGGCCCCACACAGCTAGAATCATTGGTGATTACTTGGAAATGGCTTCAATTCAATGTTGGTAGTGGCCAGCATGTAGGCTCGGTTTAAACACTACAGAAAACCTTTGGGAGTTGTCAAAGAAGGCAAAGTAAAACCAGGAAATTTGCAGGCGCTGAGAAGGAGTATGTATTTCTCCACAGCACTACATTCAAACCTCATAAAAGAATGCAAGTGGTGATCTACGCATGAGGAGGAAATACTCTGTGCTGATGTGTATATTTCTCCATTGTTCCCATAGCAACATTTTTTGTAAAATTGTTTTACTCAGTTTAAATTTTATTTAATTTTTTATTTAACTATATTTTATATTCTTCTTGAGAAATATCTAGTAAACACCAAAAAATAAAAATTATAACGATTGCAAGTATTTACTAAATAAACGAGGGTGGCCACTTTTTTGCATCTCAGCGTACTTATTTATATTATTGTTAGATATGTCATTCTTTTTAAGAATTAATGTAAGATTTTGCTCAAATTGCAAACATTTTTATGAAATTCTAAAAAAAAATCTAGATTCTAAAAGGAGGGAAGTAATAATAAATTAAAATAAATCATAGTTGGATGATACATTCATCTATTGGCTAATAAGGGGTTTTTGGGAGCGTTAATGATTTATTACGGTTAATTGATTTCCTCCCGGCTGGGAAATTATTTACGAGCGGGACCGAAAAGGTTTCATTATAGCCGGCTTCTTTATATACATCTTCTGAGGAGACAACAGCTCCAGCGATAAAGAATTACAGTGCACTCTGAGTCAGGCAGTTAAAATGCCAGGTGTTTCAGAATAACGATTCTGCAGAATTATTTTAGCTCCAATTATTTTTTCAGAGGAAATTAATAAAAATCCTCCCATAATTTTCGATTCGAATTAGTAAAGCAATTATTAGCATAATTACAAAGCAATATAGTATATAAATACTATAATTACCATTCATTACAATTGGAATTGGACTTAAATACTACTGATAAATATGGTACATAATAGTTATCGTCAAATATTTTATGTTATGTTATAATATGTTGCTATGTTGTAGATAGACAATTTTAAAGCGGAAGAGTTTGATAGATTAACATATAAGCTAAAGGATAACCATTTGCTAAGCCAGAACCTTATTTTTCCAGTCGTAATTTGTTAATTGTGCTCATCAATGACTGTCCTGTAATCTTCAATTACGCGAAAAAGAAATCAGTCATTTAAGGTTACCTGGGGTTTCCACGATAAGGGTTTTCTCGCAGATTCCAATCGTATAAAGTTGGTTATAGTGAAGAAGTGAGGCAAATATGTTTTTTCGGAACTAGTCACCGTCTCGATCTACCATCGTCTGACCGCGCGTCGAGTGGTTACAGAGTCGACTCATTTTGCATGCTAGCAGCTCTGGGTTCGAATCCTGGCATAGCCCATGAATTTTTAATTGAGAATAATATGAAAAATTTATTTTTAAGCAGTTTGAACCCTTCTCGCGACCCCAACGGGTAGTTGGACTATAAACTACCAGTAATTACTTACTTTACAATTTTTAAAGTGTGCTATTTTATTAACTCTTACAATTGGGCTTACACTGGTGAATTAACAACACATTCGGTCAGACCACGTTTGTAGTAGGGAAGGCTCGAAAAAAGATTATTTGGCACTTGATGGCACTTGGATATCTGAGTGAAATAAGAAATGATCAGAAGGTTAGGTTTAAGGTTTGCTGTGGTTTCCACGATAAGGGTTTTCTCGCAGATTCCAATCGTATAAAGTTGGTTATAGTGAAGAAGTGAGGCAAATATGTTTTTTCGGAACCAGTCACCGTCTCGACTCTACCATAGTCTGACCGCGCGTCGAGTGGTTACAGAGTCGAATAAGCGTACCAACTGAAATAGTTGGCTAGATGGACATTCAAAATGTATTTTTTGCGTAAAACTAGATATTTGCTGGAAATAAGCAATTTTATTTTATGATTGTCATGAGAAGGTCTTGAGCCTCTCACCCCATCAGTATCCTTTTTGCAGCCCCACGTTGATTAAAATTCTCCCTGGCTGTCAGAATAGGTAAATAGATATTTTGGCACCTTTCATCTCATTTTTAGGACATCTTGTGCATATAGTTGTATTACAAGGATTTCTGCTTGAATGATAGCCGGAATCCGTCCTAGGGTCATAGGCAGGCCATAGTTTGAGAAAAAATCGTTTTTGATATCCTTACTAGATTTTGGATTTCTCTAGGCCTACAGCAGCAACAGGTGACTCTCCAATTGTAATCTTAAGTCTCTCATAGCTGCTCCATTCATAAACGTGAATGGACGGTAAATAGAGAAAATGCAGCTGTCAGATTAGTGTTAATGACTTCATGTACAATATTAGGTAATGTTGTAATTTTTCTAATTGAACATCATTTTTGGATTTAGGCCCCAAATTTCTACAAAAGATTTTTCGGCAAGCCCACATTTTAGCGTTGCAGCTTTGGTTCGAATTCTCTAAATTTGTTAGTTGCGGGTAGGGTTTTGATCGAGGACAAATCTTAAGTGGATTACATATTTTGATCCAAGATAGCTCAACATCAAATTCCGGATATTGTACTGGTTGATCGGCAGGAACTATTCATTCCCCATTCAAAGTATGCCAACAAGACGAACCGCCGAATTACACGTTTTCAGAACCGTTTATACAAAAGTGCAATTCGCCTTGGTAATAAAGACTTCCACTATGACCTCAAAATCGAAACATGCAAAAGAGCCGCATTAGCCCACCATCAAAGGATTAAAGGCCACGTCATCATCTAACTAGACGGCTCAAACGCGTCAAGCCACATGATTTATTGCTGGTGGAGGGTTATGATGAAGTTGTGTATAATAAAAAACTGAGATCGTCGTTGCCCGCAACGGTTTAGGCGTTGAAACGGCGCTCATCACTGTAAGGTGAAGGTCCCGGGTTCGAATCCAGCGGCCCTGCATTTGAACCCGACATACTTACAAATGGGCTTTTTTTCAAAAAGACCGGCACCCTGAGGATATATGACCTCTGCTGTTGCGAACCTTCGTTAAAAAAAAAAATTAAAAAAAAAACAACAACAAAATATATATTGCAACACCTATATGTCTTATTATTTTCTATATTTTTAAGAAAAGATGACACTATCTTTTTAATTAAGCTAGATAGTAACATTTAAAAAGTCCCCCGGTTTTAAGGATTGAGAAAAAAAAAATTATTGAAAAAATCCTGAGGTATGACATGAGCAACACCAACTCACTAAACAAAAAAAAAGTAAAATGTACGCAATTCATGTAATATTTAAATTCTTTTTTGTGAATTTTATAAAATATCAATTTTTATGATATTCCAATATTAGATTTTCAAAATATCGAATTTCACCTGATAAATTAGTTTTAAAGCTTAACATCAATTTTTGACTTTCACTATCGGACTTTCCTGTATTTTGTCGATCAGAAACTAACTCCTAGAGAGATAAAATGTACGTCGAGAAATATGTAAAAAAACAGCCTTCTTCCTCCCCTGGCCGACATCTTGATGTAAAAGTACCATAATAAAATTAAAAACAATACGGCCGACCAAATTTAAAAAAAAAACGTAATTTGGTCGTTTCATTGTGGTCTGCCCATCCTCGCTGCTGTGGTATGTCAGACGTTATTCTTTATATATTGTCCCTTATAAAAAAAAAAGTTCATGTTGTAACTCCCCTTTAATTTTCATGTAAATTTATATCTTTCGTGAAAAATGAATTTACCTGTCAAATTATGCAGATTAAGGGGAACAACTTTCATGTTATAATTGAGGCTATATAATTTTTATTTATTATATTAATTTTTATTTATTTTAAGACAAATGAATATTAATTTACATGGAAATAGTTTACGAAAATACAAACTGTACGTCATTATTTGCAATTAAACGATAAATTATTAAGTCATTTGGACGTCAAAGATGGTGAAATCCTGAAGCGCGAATGCCGGACCAAAACGATCGGAAACAACCAAGCTTCAGTTTTATAAACTGGGACTTTTACGAAGAGAACAGTAAGCTAAACTAGGGTAACTGAAAGATGGCAAACTGTTTCGTGTTCAATAGTAATGGTAAGAACCCTAAGGGAAATAGTCGTTTAACTCGTTTCTAGTCTCGGACATGATTTAACGGCGATAATTTAAGGCAGCGCTTATCCATTTCTCTTGTCAGTCCGTCGTTATTGTTGGGCTAAAGTGGATTAATCACCGAAGCAATTGATATGAGTGGTACCAGAAATTGCTTGGATCAATTAAATAATCATGTCATGATTCAACCCTTCTCTAGGGACCTCGTGCATGATCATTCTGATTTCGGTCCCGACATAGCGTAATCCCCTTAAATAACGATTCCCCAAAGGACCAGGGGGGTTTTATACTTGCAATAAAGGAACCCCTTGTTATGACACCATTACGATCCCTCTTAGCTTGTATTGATTAATTGAATTTTAAACCCCGACGATTCCTAGCTGATTTAGAGATTTCATTGAGCGTTAAAAATTAAGATCCTCCAGCTTAGCACTATGTATGACATTCACCGGACCTCCACTGGTATGGAAAAATTGTGTGTTATACCAAGTCGAGTTTACCACTTTCCTTGTTTAACAATTTCACTTGAGTCTATTTCTTGCCTGGGATAGGAACTGTTCTCACGCAAAAGTGTCCTTTGAAAGCCTACTTGTTCTCTGTGTTACATATTTAAAAGGAAAAGGCCTAATAGTTTTTTTTTTCTAGGCTCACGCACTATTTCGCACCATTTACTCGAGACTCGCAATTCCAATCTCGGAACGCATGTAATATCTATGAAATGAGCAATATCTTTCCTTATGGTTAAATACCCACTCGGTAATCGCTGTTGGAAACCAGAATCGGTGAAAAATAGGTCGTGAGTGTCTTTTGATCTATTGTATTCTAGATCTGGGAGTGCAGCGATGCAGATGCGAAAGGCGATCCATCATGGAAATCCTTTGACGGCTCCGGGTGTCAAACAAGCTTTCGTTTCATTTATTTGACGTTATGACCGATGAGCGCGTCCTCTTCTGAGAACCCTTTATCATAAGGTTTTGAACAAGTTTCAATAATACAAAACCCGGGGAGCAGTGAAGTCAAATAGACCAAAAGGACACGTATTACCGGATGTTGTGATTAAAAGATTCAAGATCTGGTGAGAAATTACGGACATCAGAACTCGGGAAGAGGTAAAATTGAATCCACCCACTGAGCTTTTATTTATGCGCCCTCAAACGGCGGATAAATTGAACAATTTAACCGGTCTTTATCATAATCTCTCTGCCGGCGAAGACAACAGTATTAGTGACGGCAACTCCGACGTTTCGATGGGAATACAAATTAGATATGGTAGCCGAGTCGATGTTAACGATCCGAATAGGCGCCTACCTGTGAGGGTAACATAATAAAAAAATAACGCACACCTACATTTTACGGCGCGGCGAATCTAATGCGCTTCGTTCCCTCCGTGTGTAAATTTCTACAATAAAAAGTCGAGTCGTGCTGGGCATACGGATACGGCGAAAGCCACCCACCTTCACGATTTTTCATTATTTGTGAACCTTCTTTTAAGTATGAAAGTATAAAAAGTACCTTTTGTTACTACGTACACCTTGATAATCTATATTCACAGTTTAGCTACCTCAGTTTCAATACATGTATGACTTGGTAAAAACAAATAATGACGGGAAGTAAGTATAAAATAATTTAAAAGGCACATATATCCTAGTTTGTATTCCAGACTCCTACATCACTAAAATTATGCTTATAATCAAACATTTGAATAGTAAAGCCAGATCGGAGGCAGTTTTCCTCATAAGTAGACCTCATTAATTTACACCTCCAGATTTGTACTTTATGTTACAGAAAGATGATAGAGGGAGTAAATAGCTCATCGCTGTGGTAGTCCAATGCATACACACCGAATCAAATTTTAAAGATTTTGACATAGGCCGAAGTATATGTCTGAGCATGATGTTTGCGATTGTAAGAAACAAATAAAGATTGTAAGTAAACAAATAATTAATAGTGAAAAAAGAGTTGGAAACGTTAATGGAATAAAATGCTAGACGACTAAAATTATGCTTATAATGAAACATTTAAATAGCAGAACTTATAAACAAGCCAGATCGGATGCAGTTGTCATCATCGTACACCTAATTAATTTAGACCTCCACCACATTTGTACTTTATAATTAATTAAGGTTTTTAGTTGAGATAAAAAAGTCAATGGCACGAGCGGGATTCGAACCCACGACCTTCGGCTAGATACGCCGCTGCTCTACCACTTGAGCTATCGTGACCTCGACCACTCGGACACTAACTTCCCATCTCAACCCCACCTTTTTTGAATTTTCCCTCCTTTTTGCCATTTTTCTATCTCCTTTTTTATCTCAACTAAAAACCTTAATTAATTGTAATATATTACTTGGTCAAGCGGACCACGAATTGGTGCATTTGTACTTTATGTTACAGTGGGAGGGAATAGCTAGGAATGTCCAATATGTACACTACCGAATCAAATTTTTAAAATTTTGACAGAGGCCGAAGTATGTGACTGAGCATAATGATTGTAATTTTAAGAAATTATGTTGCTATTGAACTAAGTTTAAATACTACACATGGTAGAGAAAGCCTCTAGTTATATAATTAATCCATTACAGTTCGTGGTCCGATTGACCAATTAACAATTTTCAATTAATTAATATTTATGAAAGGTACTGGTCGAGGTAAAATGTCAGTGTCACGAGCGTGATTCGAACCCACGATCTTCGGCTAGATACGCCGCTGCTCTACCACTTGAGCCATCGTGGCTTCGATCCGCTCTGACACTAACGTCCCATCTCAATCTCACCTTTTTGAATTTTCCCTCCTTTTTGATAATTTTCAAATGTGTAATCTATTTGATTCTCGGTGACAAATGAAATGGCCAGGGAGAGCTTTCGAGAAGATACTTCAGTTTAATTATTAAATCCACTAAAGTTCCTGGTCCGATTGACCAATTAACATTTTTCAACTAATTAATATTTATGAAAGGTATTGGAAACAAACACCACAACATGAAAGATAAAATTATTATAAGTTTTGGAGGACAATAATAAATAAAAAATTAGACAAACAAGGATATCTTTGTTCTTTGAAAAATAACTTTAACCCATCAGAAAAAGATTGTAATAGCCCTATTAAACCTACTTTATTAGGACCCCATAAAAAGGCGTATTTAGCCGAAGATCGTGGGTTCGAATCCCGCTCGTGACACTGACTTTTTTTTATCTCGACCAATACCTTTCATAAATATATAATTAATGTTATAATTAATGAGCAATTTCATTTTTTTGCTGCTTTATTATTTTTATTATATTATATTGTTTTTCATTTCCTTAATATGCAAACACTTTTCTCGAAAACGAATGTTTATAGAAAAAGTCTGGCTGCTGGTTCTTTGTAAACTCAAAAGCATCCTCATTTATACCTACTACCTTACCCTAAAGTCCTACCTTGCCGACCGTTATTTTTGGTATCATACTGTTCTTCCGATTCACCATCCTGTCCGTGCAGGAATCTCCCAAGGTAGTGTACTTGGTTCAATCATTTACATAATATATACTGCTGATGTACCTAATCACCCAATACTTACTTGTTCACATTTACAGCTGTAATCCTGGCCACTTACAATTATCCTGTCCTTGCCATTCGTTCCTTATAGTTCCACCTTACATCCTTGAACCTCGGCTAAAAAACTGGAGGATGAAAACAAATGCCAGTATACAGTACAGTATTTCGCAATCCTTCCTCCTATATGCCTCAACCTTATTCATCTACCCGACAAACTGACTTCGCTACTAAGGACCATCAACAAACGCCGTACGTAGAATTTTGGACTTAAAAACAAATACTCAATAGACGATACAAACTTCTTTATCGACTTTTAGACAGACGGCCCAAACTATCCCTTAACAGTAAAAGGCTTATTAATTTACAAATCATTACTCAAACAGACATGGACTTACTGTATGGAAATAAGGGACCCAGACATAGTATCCAATTCTTCTCGAGTCCAATCCTGCCAGTCCAAAACCCTTCGTTGTATTACAAATGCTACTCTCTATGTGCCCTATCGTATCCTGATGACCATGATCTCAACATCCCTTGTTTCCCACGCTATCAAAATCAACAAATTCCAATCCTCACACACTAGTAATCCCAATCCTTTAGTAACCCAACTTTCCTCTACCATACTTACCGATACTCCAAATCGTCGACTAAACGCCGATGGCCTCGAGTTCTTAACTCGAATGATAGCGAGTGAAAATTGTTTACCGTAGGTTTACCTACATCGGAGTGTCACTATGGAGTTACTTCTTCGCTCATGACGATATTAAGAATGATCGGCGGCTTTAGATTACAGGGAGCCAGTGACTCAGGTTGTGGGAACCTGCGCGTCGATCAGGTAGCCAAAAACAACGGGATCGGTGGTTCAAATTGACGCACAACCCGCCCGGCCAGCACGTACCGGTTAATTGCACCTTTCCCTTTTCCTTCTGCAACGTGATATTTTCGCCTTGATGTCCAAAATACGCTTCGTATACAGGCTCCATATACAAATCTAAAAATATCGGAACAATTATTTGATCACAATCAGTTCATTCGCAATTTTTAATTATTTATTTTTGATGCTTAACTTGGGGGTTTTAGGGAAAGTGACTGAAAATGTTGCATAAATCATTTTATAGTATCATCGCTTCGATGGTGAGAGATCCTATCTGTTCCTTATGCCCTTTATGTAGTGAAAACTGCCAATTTGTAAAGCCGAAATGGAGTGTTCGCTCTCCTACTTTTTTCTGCCTTCATTATCGGCTATGAATGGGAATTACCGTCGAGACGTGACCCGGGCTCATTGTACGTTAATATCCGCCTTCACACAACGTGAAATTACTTCCTACCAGTGTCCCTCCGTGGAGATTCAATCAAAGCATCTCCCTTTTTTTTAAAGGACAGCTCTACTCTCAAGACCGGTAGAAGTCGACGTCATCATATCTCATTTTACCCCGATGACACAGAAACCGTTCACGATCGATTTCTTCGGCTCGTGTAGTGCCTTAGTTGATCTACGGATCGGTGAACACATGCTATTAAACTGATCGGCACTTGATCAATCAATCTATCGCGTCGTCAGCTCTATCACGGGTTTATACCGAACCAAAAAGAGATCACTGATCAAGAACTGACCAGTTTAGCATACTTCATCAACCGAGTCATTATTTATTTAATAATTAGCTACCGCACGAACTACAGAATGTCTCGAAAATATGTAACAAAATACAGATATTTCCTGTTAAACCAGTCCACGTCAGCAATGGATTTTAACATTATCCCCTGTGTTATAATATTATGTATAATATTATATTATATAGATGAAGATGTAATTTCAGGGTATAGTATACTGCGCCCTTTAAAAGCTATTGTATACCCCGTGCTCTGCCTAAAGCACATCGGTGAATCCTACTTCATCAAGAAACTTGATTAACAGGCTTGGTTTCAGTGGTTCAAGCTCTTCTATGGTCACATAATATATCCCAAAACATTTCCTCCTGCGAGCTAGTGTAGCTCCGCAGTTTGTTAGTAGATGTGTTGGTGTCTCTTCTGCCTCCCTGCAGAATCTGCATGTGCCATTTTGGATTATTTCAATCTTCTTTAAGTGTCCATTTAACTTGCAGTGTCCTGTTAGGAATCCTATTAGGATTCGCAGTTTATTCCGGCTTCCCTTGACACATTCTGTAATTTCTTTCCTTCTAAAATTGGTTAGAAGATTCTTGGATTGTCTGTGTCCAATGAGTGAATTCCATAGTTCTCTCATTTTCTTTTTGTCCTTTTGTCTGAGATACTCGTTAATAGTGTGGATTACTATGCCACAGAAGAGTTCAGGTCCTGTCAGCGGTGTAGCGGCTCCTTGCCTTGCAAGGGTGTCCGCCTTCTCGTTTCCTTCTACTCCCATGTATCCTAGGACCCATCAGAGGCTGACTTTGTTCTGCCTAATATGTTTAGTTTGGTTTTGCAGTTCAGCACCATCCTTGAACTAAAGATATTTGAGCTTAGTGCTTTGATGGCTGCCTGGTTATCTGACATGATAGCTATATTCTTGTTTTTGTACCCTTTACTTAGGTACAGTTGGGTACATCTTTCGATTGCATGAATCATAGCTTGGAAGATACTGGTGTATGTTCCCATGGGTTCTGAGTATTCGGTTCCAGGTCCAAATACTCCTGCACTTGTACCTTCTTGTGTTCCAGATCCATCTGTATACCAAAGGATGGCGCCATTCTTAAAAGAGGTGTTTCCCTCTCGTTCCCATTCTTTTTTGGTACCTAGGTTTATTCGGAAGTTTTGATTAAATTCAAACATCCTGTTCATGTCGTCTCTCGGAGCCATTTTATTTTATTCCTGTTGGAGGTTTCTCTTTGGTAAAATTAATGATGGTTTTCTGCGCTGTCCTTATTACCATGTGGTGTATGGGGATTAATCCCAGTACTTTTTTCATGCTAATTGTAGGACATGTTCTCATTGCTCCCGTTATGCAGAGGCATGCAAGTCTCTGTATTTTTGTGAGTTCTTTCCTTTTAGTTCTCCTTCTATTCTGCTTTGTCAGCCCAGGCTATAGCTCCGTATGTAAGTATAGGTATTATTAAAATATATAAACAATTCAAATGGGTATTTATCCTGATTAACTTATAGGGATAGTAAAGAGCATCGCATTTGAAATTTCTACAATTTGTTATGTCAAATAAAATTATTAAAAAATGCAAACTGTGATAACAGTATTTACGTCGAACAGTAGTGTTATGAAAATAATCAGAAAGGAAGAATAAGTTATATAAAGAGAAAGAAGCCTTAATAGGCATAACTCGCAATATGCGGCAATAATCATTATGTAAGATTCGTAATGTATTTGTATGAATAAAAATATATAAATAATAACCACAAGAAACTAACGGAATATCAATGGTCGACTGTTTTTTTTATGGAACATAGCGTGCCAAATGTTGAAGTTGACGGTCGCTACCTGAGTAGGCGTCGGAAACCGATTCGGAAGGGGTTCGCCTTTTGGCTTAGTGACAGGTCGACAGGGGGATGTCGACTGGGACAGCAAATCGCGGGGATCCTGTGGCTGAAAAGGGCCCTGTCATTCTGTTTATAAACATCTGTACGACGGTGTACAATAGCAAGGCATCACTCATATTATCCGGTCCGGCCCCTTTCACCGATAGACAATGTAATGAGCCGTCAGTTGGAATCCAATGCGGGAACTACATTCATATGCGGTCATTTACAAAGCTCAGAAGTTGCCGTCAAATGATAGATGCCGAACATTTCAGCCTCTTGGAACTTCTGAACATTCTGCATTGACAATATTACACCCTGACACCTGTGATCGTGATATTTTATGCATTCTTTAGAACATGTTACAAATCCGTATGGCCTAGTTTACTAATTATGGGATTGGAATAATCGAATCGGAGTCGAAGGATGGTAGGACCATTGAAGTTTAGGTGGTATGCCCGAAAGATGTGTTTTACAGAAGAATTATAATTGCTTAACGATAAAAATTATGGTAAACGGTAAAAATGGCAAAAAAAGGAGGAAAAATTCGAAAAGATGGGGTTGAGATGATTGAAGTCACGATAGCTCAAGCGGTAGAGCAGCGGCGTATTTAGCCGAAGATCGTGGGTTCGAATCCTGCTTGTGACACTGACTTTTTAATCTCAACCAATACCTTAAATACAGATTAATTAAGTGGAAGATATTATTGGGTCAAGCGGACCACGAAACCTAATAAAAGGTAAAAATTAAGTAGAGAACTACAATCCTGAACCATTTTCTAAAAACATTTGCCTATTTTATTTCTGAAAACATTGCATTCTTTTTTTTAAATAATTAATATATTTCCTAATTGAAGGGTGCAACTCCTTGGCTCCATATAAAAACTCGATATGAGAATTATGCTTAAGCCGGGAAGCGAATGTTTGGGTCCTCTGTTCCGATTCTTGGTTTTACTGTATACTGATAGTTTTATGTTCTCTCATGTTGACAGTGAATGTATTTATTTTCGTGAAAGTATAGTGTGAAACGGCCGATGGAGGAATATCGAATAATCCACCACTCACCCCAACATAGAGAATTGTATGTAAATACGAGTAAATGTATTTAAGAATAAATGAGAATAAAATAATATTATTTTGAGTGAGTAGAAATCCTTTGAATGAATATATAAAATATATTTTGCATTGTTTAAATTCACTTTTCCACATCCAAACTGTTATTGTAATATGTAAACAATGTTTGTAAATCCCAGGCCCTGAAGATGATCTCAATAAAGATAGAAACGTTGGCACGATAAAGAAAATGTTTTTCTGAAACCTACATCACACCAGACCGCATCTCACGATTTCTAAATAAATGTGGTAAATATTATTAATAGATCAATTATAAATATGTAAATATTATTTAAAAAAGAACAATGCAAAATTAAACATTTACAGAAAAAAATACATGATTCTGGAAAATGGCGTATTGTAATGCTTATTTTAAAAAAAAATCACTCCAAAATATAAATTGTTGATGTGCAGTGATTGTAATATTAATTCAGCTCATAGATATCCTTATGTTACTTATAATTGAACTATATATGAATTACAACAAATAGTGTTATATATGGTAATAATCATTGGTGTTAAAAGCTAATTTTCTGTTTGAGATTTGATAATCAATTTATAGAATTGCGTTCATTTCATAATTTCTATTATTAGTTTATTATTTTAACAATGTGATGATTGAGAATTGATTTCTTACAGATAAAACTCTAAAATACTTTGTGAGTGAATTACAAATCACCAGTTGGTGAGTAGAACTATCCTTTTCAATTCTTAGACTCAAACTTTTCTGTAAAACAAAGTTCTGTACTATAATTCTTTTTAAACGCCAGCTTATCCCAGATTTTTTAATCCCGGTTGGAATTCACAAGAATGAACTACACTGATGAACAAAATAAACGTACCAGCCATAAATTGTAATGTATTTAGTTTATTCATATTTTGCAAACCAAAAATAGGTTATTCGGAAATTATGAGATGCAGTCTGGTGTGATGTAGGTTTCAGAAAAACATTATCTTTATCGTGCCAACGTTTCTATCTTTATTGAGATCATCTGCAAGGCCTGGGATTTACAAACATTGTTTAAATTTAATAAATACATGTAGGATATGGAAAAAAGTGATTTATACAATGCAAAAAATATTTTTTATATTCAATCGAAGTATTTCTACTCACTCAAAGTGTTTGTTTTCTGTGCAGTAAACACTTTGAGTGAGTAGAAATACTTTGATTGAATATAAAAAATATTTTTTGCATTGTATAGATTTTTCCACATCCTACATGTATTTGTTAAATTTAAACAATGTTTATAAATCCCAGGCCCTGAAGATGATCTCAATAAAAATCGAAACATTGGCACGATAAAGAAATTGATTTTCTGAAACCTACTTCACACCAGACCGCATCTCACGATGTCCGAATAATCATCGACTAACGGTCACTAATCACCACACACCAAAAATATGTTTGATTGTAAAAATAGACATGTCAAAAGAAAATGTTTATTACTTAATTCTACAAAAGAATTATTAAATAAAAAATAAATAAACAGAAAATTCAAAAAACGAATAAAAAATATTTTAAAAAAACTTTTGTCCCCTTTAATATAGAGTATTTCCACCTCTGGCACCAATCACGGCCGTTAAAAGCCTTTACATTCTTTGGAAAATATTTCTGATATAATTGTGAGGAATTCTTTCCCATTCATCAAGACCAGCGGTTTTCAACTCATCTAGGGTGTTAGGACCTGGATTTCTCCGTTGTATTCGTTGCTTAAGTTGGTTCACAAATGGGTTCGATTTGGTTCAAATGTGGACTTCGAGCTGGTCACGTCAAGTACTCAATTCCATCCTAATTCAGGTAGCCATCCACAACACGTGCCCCATGGGGGCCTGGCATTATCATACATCTGCAAAAATCTCTCACCGATGTGGGGGGCAAATGGCATTACATGTTCTTCGATTTTCTTCAAAGTAGTGGTCGGATGGTAGGCCCTGAGGTTATTTTCATTGAGCCTTTTCTATACAGTCCTGGAGGAAATCGAAACATTTCCGTCTTGTCATATCAGATTTCTTATCTCATTTCCGTAATGCTGCTAGAGCCTCTAGAGCCTCCTGACTGATCTGACTGATATCTGTCGTCTCACTTGTCCGTAGACCTATAGGTCGACCCTATCCAGGCTTCTAGTTGACTCTGACACTGTCATACTCAAATGCCTGACTGGAGCCATTGAAAAAGGTTTAAGAATGAGACTAATATCCAATGAAATCAATGAAGGAAAAAGATTAACTGAAAGCGATCTTTAGGCGTAACAGAATGAAAGGGCATAATGCGACGTTTTGTGCACATAGGATTAATCAGTACACAAGTAAATAAAGGAAGTAAACAAAGTATTATTTACTTCATTTCGCCTGAATTTTTGATTTTTCTGTAGTCGAAAATCACAACATGGCGGCTTGCAACGAGCTGAATAAATTGCATTTATACATTAATGAAATTCAGATAAAGAACTGAATTCTATATAAATAATATTTACTGCTTATTTTGCTCCTAATTACGTGTAATTAATGCAGAAAGATAATGGATTTAATTTTAAACTAAATAAATTGAGTGGTTCGTTAAATTTGTCTATCAGTGTATAGGTACAATGAAAAAACCCTGTCCGCACATCACCTTCGACTGTACACTTTTGGAAAAACGACAGATCGGCAGGAATTTCGTCTTCTTTGTGGGCATTAGGTTCCATTATGGCCTAAATATGTTATTTTGATCGATGCGATGTCTTTGTAGAAAAGAATTGTCAGTGGTACCTACGTATCCACTTCGGTCCGGATATGTTACATGCTTAGAAAGTGACCCTTCGCTCTGAAATTTACCATCTTACATATTTGTCTCGATCGTTATTACTTTACAAAATCTATTTTCTTATGGCGTGATACATCTGTTGGCTAAAAAAGCGGCTATCTATTCAAGAGGATATACGTAATACTCAAATCTAGAGGTGGAAATTAGAGGTGGTGAACCATAAATTAGGATCACTAGATCTCCCATTCACTTTTGTTGATGGATTTTTTCATCCTAATGTTTTCTCTCGAATTTTACAGGCCTTCCGTGTACGGCTCTTATTAGCACGGACCCTTTGATCATTTCAATAACATTTCCTACCTGAGCATAATTCATATCCACAGGTTAGCGTGAGGCAGTTTCCTAGCTCTGCCGGCCTTTCTCATGCTCGCCTTCACCATTGTTCCTGCGGTCGACTATTGTTGTTCCACATCCTCCCCCTTCAAGTACAAAATGGCCGTCACTTTTGGAAAACGTTAACGATGGAAAACGGCCAGTTCTGACGCATGTTCCAGCTAATATTCGACTCTTATACTGGACGGCGGTCTAATGGTCTCCCGTCGTTTTTCCACTCAACTTAATTCTGGTATAGTCAGTGAATTTGGTTAATAGGTACTAGATATGGGGAACTATGAGCAAAACCAAATAGTTTTCTCTCAAATCCAAAAACGATTCAGGCACCACAACTTCACAAACAAATGACCATTGAGGACCAACGCGCTTACCCGATTGCTGGTAAATCTGTATATTTTCATGGATAACATAGTCCAGTCTTTCTCACCCAGTCTTTCAACACTCATAGCATTTTAGATAACACCCTTAATTGTTAACTGGTCATGAAACTGTAGTTTAGTGTTTCCGATTATTTGGTGCGCATATCCTCGCACTATCAGACGTGTTTATGTGATTTTTCGTTTAGTAGGGACCCATACGTGCCTTATGTCGCGACGTACATAAAATTTAAACCAATGATGATGGCGAACAGTCAAAACGCGATAAAGAGAACACATGTTGAAGTAATCGACATCGATCAAGACATCCGTCTGCTCTCGCTGGTTTACATTTCGCCGGATGCGTTTCGGTTTCACGCTATTCACTGGACTGAGTTACTCACTGAAAATGGCATGAAGCGAAACGCGTTCAATGAGGCAAGACGGAATCGGTAAAATGATCACTGGTCAGTTCTTATTATGACAGTGGCCGTTGAATTATAGTTTTTTACGTCAAATTAATCATTATGAACTTAAAACAAATTTTTTTTATTTCATATTAACACTAGTTAACTTCATATGAACGCTTTTTAACTTCAAATTAATCCTTCCTAATATCAAATTAACTCTCTATTTATAGTAATAAAAACTTAGGAGATTGAATTTATTCCATAAATGCTTTGGTACCATGAACAGTTACTTTACTATAAATTAAAATGATAAATCAATAAATTGGTTCATGATTGAAGAAGTTCGACGAGGTTTCTTTTTTCCGAAAAAAAAGTTTGGTACAGTTACATTCACCATAAAAAAAACTAGACAAAAATTTATAAAAGTATACGTGTCTCGATTTTTTTTGTAAAAAACGCCCCAATAAAAAATAATTTTGACAAGGCATAGAAAAGCTCGGTTAAGTTTGGCAAGATATCACATCTATTGGTCTGGAATAATGAAAAAAATATTCAATTCAATACGGAATCTTTCCTCGTATTGTGGCGATCACCGCTCGCATTCGACGTAGCATATATTTTATGAGGTTTTGAACGTGTGCTGTGAAATACATTCATACTCCTCCAACAGCGTCATTCTTAATTCCTGCAAATTCTCCGGTAGCACTGGGGGACTTTTTACCCTCTGACAACTCGTCCCAAAGTTATTCGATAGGATAGTTATTCGATAAAGTCGGGACTATATGCTGGCCACTCCAACCATAAAGGTCGATCTACAAGCACAGAACGTGTCCGTGTAGCAGACACAAAAAAAATCATTACATACCAAACATATAGGAACGTTCATATTTAGCGAACGTGACCGGAGCGTGTCAGTTCAGACACGTACCAGCACCGGGCAGCATTGTCGCCGAGAATGTTTTGCTTGTGCCGGCATATGTCTGCGGTTGTCTTTTCTTGTCTGTGTGGTTCAATACGGTTAGTATGAAAAGACGACAGACAAGATTTGTGCAATTCCAATAGTAAGCTACATATCGAAAAATTTCGAACCATGGTAGTTGTTGGTGTGATTACCGCATGGTATGAATATTAGTGTCTGCGCCGTGTCTGCCACGCTACATTTTGGACACGCTGTTGTGCTGGTAGATGTGAATCGAACTTTAACTGAAGCCCATTCCAAGTAGTCATCAACTGTCCGAGCTGTGTTGAGCCTTGCATTGTCAGGCGAAAAAATAAAACCTTCTCAAATTAGTGAAACATAACTAATAAATTCTTCTGATAACACAATTTCAATGAATCTCGCCGCTCTTAGGGAACCCTCGATGATGATCAAATTTGTGCGACCTTCCATAGAAACGACTGCCCAAACCATAACACCGCACCTACCTCCATAACCTCTCCAGGTGAAAATTTCGCTCATCCGTTCTTCTCCAAACCTGGCCATCATAAGACCCATTCGAAAACAAAATTTTAGAAGTGTATCTTATTTCGAACCTGAACCGAGCTGTCCTATTCTCGTCAGAAGTTCTGGACCTGTGGCAGGCCTTCGCGCACGTAATCCAGCTTCTGAAAGTCTTCGCCTTACAGGGCGTAAACTGGCATTAACATTTCTAACTTGTTGAAGTCGTTGCTTGATCTCAATATCGAATACGGAGTTAATTGGAAACAAAAACTCTCACTGAGATGTGACACGACGGCAACCTGATCCACGCCTTCTTGAGTAACCTCCAGTATTCTGGTACCGATTGAAGACCCTTCGGACAATTGCTAAGAACCCTTGCCCCATAAGCCTGGCATCTTCCATCTTCCTGCAATACTATGAGTCTAGCCGAATTTGTACCACTTAAAACGAAAAATTACAAATTTGAAACATAAAAATAGTACAACTGAACAAATCAAAGCACAGGAATTAGAAAGAAGCTTTTTTTTAAATATATTTATTACCTATACAGGATTGTATACTATACAAATATGTATACATGATTAATATATTACACAGCACAACACTAGCACTAATGCCAGCACTGCACCAGTAGAACACATACTTTGAGGAGCCAGCCATTGCTGGCGCTCTGTGTGAATGACTAGGTGTCAAGGAGGTCCCGAGGCCATCGTCCGTTGAGGCGACGTGGTGGGTTGTCAGGATGGGAATGAGTGATAGGGTTCGAGCAGTATGGTTAGGATGGTTCGAAAGATTGGTATGGAATATTTGGAATCTGGACCGGATTAGTTAGTTGACAAAAGGAATGTTGAGGTCTTTGTGGATAGTGAGGTGCTTTGACAATTTGTCTAAGGACTTCGATTGGAAGGACTGGATGCGCTGGATATTGGAAGGCTTGGCAGTGCCCCACAGTTCTACTCCGTAAGTCCATATTGGTCTTAGTAAAGTCTTGTACACTGTTAGCTTTGTCCTAATTTTCAAAGTCGATTTCGGTCTTAAAAGTCTTCGTAGTAGTCCAAGTCTTGTATTAAGTTGCTGTTTTTTAAGTCTTATGTGGGGATTCCACGACGCTTTTCAGATAAACCAACAAAGAAGAGATTGACTATTCAAAGATTTATTCACAAAATTCAATTGTAAACACAAGTGGAAGATTTTATCTGTGTTTTCTTTACCTTTAATTGTTTAAAACGGTTGTAGTAATATAATCAATTGAGGATTGTCTAAAAGATAATTAAAAATATTAAGGGTGGCCACTTGTTTGCTTCCAAATGTATAATTATTGTTTTATATTGAAATACATTTAAATTTTAATTGTAATTAATTAAGAGAAGAATCCATTATTTGTAAATTTGATTATATATAAGTTTTAAGTCTTGTTCTAAATAATGTATCAGTCAATATTTTGTTAGGAGTGGCAAGAACGCATTCTTTAAATAAAAATTTAGTAGCTCGTAGAAAACATTCTTTCTGTGTTTGTGAGAATGGCGGATTTAATTTTCTATTAAATCAAGCCGGTCTATCCGAACAGGTAGTTATTATTATTTTTTCCCCTAATTAGGAGCGATCGTGACCATTGTTTTCAGAGATTTCGCCCGGCTCCCGTGGCCCGGAGAAGCCTCTTCTCCTATAATGGTCCCAGATGTCAAAGGATGGCGTGTAGGCCGATGCGTGAGCCCATTCTATTACGAGGGAATTCCCTTCTCCACGATGCTTTATGGAGACGGGCGTCAAAGGCGGTATCGAAGCACATAATTGAAATGGCGGCTGCCCTCTAATCGGGGAGATCCGGCCGCCAACCTCAGCCCAGCCGAGCCGCCGAGCCGCCTAGTAAATATTTGTGTTGTTTGTCAGCTACTAGCGGTTCGATCCTATCTCGCCGGCAGACGCCCCTCTTCGCCATTACCGAGATAGCTAGGATCATTCGAACCATTTTCTACACGTTTCATTAGGAAATTTAATGATAGAAAAACCTCGCCCTCTCCGATTCTCTGTACTTAGTGCACATCACCGTAATTAATTAAAAATTATTAGAGCTGAATACACTATATGGTTATGATCTCTTTAATAAAGCTGTAAACCTGATGAAAAATTCCACTTCAGCACTTTTTTCACATATTGGATCACAAAAGTCCATACTGCCCGGCTCAAGACAATACCTCAAGTCAGATGACCTGGAAAACGACAGAGTAAAACTTCCATCAAAATGTCCCTATCACTTTCACAATGGAAGCTGCCTGTCCAATTTTCCATGAGGAGACCGACCGGTATTTCATACCCTACTACCTTGTAACTCTACTCGACAATACTATTTTATCTTTTTGTTTTTTTAACGAGGGTTCGTAAAGCAGAGGTCATATAAACCCTCAGTGTGCCGTCGTTTTTTAAAAAAAAAGCCCATTTGTAAGTATGTCGGGTTCGAATGCAGGGTCGCTGGATTCGAACCCAGGACCTTTACCTTACAGTGATGAGCGTCGTGTCAACGCCTAAACCGTTGCGACCACGACGCCCCCTAAAACATTTTAAAGGTGTTTTATTTTAACCAAGGAATTTCTAAAACTAATTTGTCTTTTTTTAAATTTTGTCTAATTGACCAATTTTTTGACAAGTCGGAAGTGTTTCGATTTCCTCCAGAACTATAAGAAGAAAGCTCAATGAAAATAACAGGGCACCCGGCTCGTAAACCTCTTATTTATTTATTTATAACTTTTATTTATTTACAGGACCTTCCCATAATTATACATTTTATACTATTAATCATTACAACGAAGTAATTTAATATAATTTACAATAACTTTTTTTAGTTCATATAAGCTGTCAAAAGGTCCTTTCCAAATGCTACACAATTACATTCTCTCATAAGAAACAACCTTTTATTTATCTCTATACTCTCCATGATGCTCTTTTAAAGCGAGTTGAGGTCGGAAAGGATCTTGGGGTACTTTTTGATCAAAAGCTCAAGTTTAAAGAACATATTTCTTCAATAAAAAGTAGATCTATGAATATGCTAGGTTTCATCATCCGGAACACCTATGAATTTAAAAATCCTCTATGTTTTGTCCATCTTTATAAAGCTTTTGTACAACCCATACTAGAATATGCTACACCTGTTTGAAACCCATTCTATCTAAATTATCAAAAAATTCTTCAATCTGTACAAAACAAATTAAAAAAAAAAACTTTCCAAAAACTCAATCTTCCTCCGAATTCTGCCTACCCTGGAATCCGCACTGAATTTAAACTTTTCGAACTGGCACTAAGAAGGGATTACTTTGATATTGTTTTTGTATTTAAATTATTAAACAATCTCATTGATAGCCCTTCTCTCCTCTCTCAACTACAGGTACATGTCCCTTCGTACTCTCTTAAAACCTATAAATTATTTTATACTGAATTCCAAAGCTCTAACTACATGCTCTCTTCTCTACACAGAATGATGATCAAGAGTAACAACATCTGCAATAGCATTGACTTCTTCAATAGATCTGTGAAAAACCTTATCCTACAACCTTAGTTGAATGCTTTTATATTTAATACTGTACAAAATTATTACAATTTATTTCATTTACTGGTTCAACTATTCTTGCACTCTAGTCTTATTATATATTTACAAAGAGCATTATTTTCATTAAATATGTACCTAATTATTGTAGTTTCAATTGTCTTTCAGCTTTATTTTGTTTCCTCTGCCTTATTTGGTTAGTAATTATGTCTTTCATTTTTGTTGTTCAGTTTTTACTCTTTAATTGTATTTTTATATTTACCATTTATATTATTACCATGTATATACGTCCTTATTCTTTTTATATATATTATTTGTATTTTTACATATATTATTTATATTTTTTGTTATTGTAAAATGTCTTTTTTATAGTGGATTTCGATCCGTAAATAAATAAATAAAAAATAAATTTAAAAAAATTAAAAAAAGACCAGCCAAAATGTAACACGTTGCGGCCACCGACGCCCCTATACCTGTAAGTTATAAGTTACTAGTACACCGATTTCCTAAAAACCTCCATAATCTTGTTTTTTAATTGTATATTAAAAATATAAAAAATGTGGTTTTTGAAATTCCATCAAAATGTTTTAAATAGAAATGTCTTGGACGAGTTCTATTCAAATTAATATGATGTACTGCATTTCTCCATGTATTTTTTTATCATATTCCGATAAGAAGAGTAAAAATCTATAGAGCTTTTATATAGAAGAGCTTCAGACATTTTTTTAACTGTAAAAAATATTTATTTTAATATATTTAGCCAATGCTTTGTTCTGAAAGAGAAAAGTAAATTTAAAAAGTATAACTGCTTTCACAAATTAGAAATAAAAGTTTTTAAACGAATTCTATTGGATATTGAAACAGGAAAAAAATTGCTGTTGCTAATTTTTGGAACTCTTTTCCTAGTCAATTTTGAGTTAATCAGGTGGGAGCAAGTGCAAAGCTGAGCTAACGGGTGTGTTAATATCCTCGAAGCCAAATTAATAATTCAACATCCCGCGAGATCCGCTCCATTAGGAGTGAACCTCTTTTTAAACCCGTCCAGCCGGCCGTTGTTTTTGGAGGGGGCAGGTTTTGAAAAATATCAATTAAGTGCCGACGGTGGATTCAGGGGTGTTACAGGACAGCGGGGGGAGGGTAATGACAAGGTAGGCGAACGCCCTGTAATAACGCAAGCCGACAGATCCACACCTGAGCGAGAAACCGACTCAAATTAAATATACCCACTAAACTCCGCCCGACAAAACTTGTCAATCACAAACCTCTCACAACAAACTAATAACTCCCATTCTTAAGTCCTTTTTCTCCAGGCCGTCTTGTTGTTTCCTCGTTCTAACGCCGATCCTTTTGTTCGGCTCTACTTGGCATCTGCTATCCTGACCTGAAAGTAGTATCGTCAACACGGAAAATATTCGGGCAATCAGGCAGAAAACTAGATGGAAGCCTAGTAAAATAAATAACTTAGCGGTGTAGTTTTGATCAGTCAGACGCGTTTCGGCTTCTCGCCGTCTTCAGTTATGGATTTTAAACATTTTAATGATGTCAAATACTGCCGGCACACGCAGATCCTACCGCAGCCTGTTAATCCTGAATGGACCCAATCTTTAATACTTCAATTGGGAATAAGACAGTTCGTCATGAAATGCGTTTACTTTAAAAATATTAAACGTCAACATAAACTGAAGAAAATATATTTTTATAACTCAAAATAAACAGATCTTATTAGATCCATCATGGAAAGAATGATAAACCATAAATAAAAATGACCAGTAATTACGAATTGTCCCATGCAATAAATATTATTGCAAAAATATACTAATAATGTGTTATAGGTTGCGTTATGTATAATATAATTTAAAAACAAACTTTTGGTAACGCATGATCTAGAATGAAACTAAGGATGTTCAGATCTTGATAAAGTATGTGCAACTTGGTTGTAAACGGCACTAATATATTATTTATTTTATTTATTTTATGTATTTGAGTGATGTCACAATTCCGCGTTAAACCCCCATCTAACCTATCTTTAAAGCGAACACTTTTTGAACTACTCGTTGTTTTCTAATTTAAAAAAAAAAAGTTTCTTTTTATCTAACAGTAAAACATACTTATGTATTTTCATTATTGAAATACTAGGATACACTCGGCCGTTATCCAAATGGGTTGAATGTGCTATAAAAATAATTATTCAGAAATCGTGAGATGCGGTCTGGTGTGATGTAGGTTTCAGAAAAACATTTTCTTTATGTGCCAACGTTTCGATCTTTATTGAGTGCATCTTCAGGGCCTGGGATTTACAAACATTGTTTAAATTTAACAAATACATGTAGGATGTGGAAAAAAGTGAATTTATACAATGCAAAAAAATATGTTTTATATTCAATCAAAGTATACTCATTCAAAGTGTTTGTTTTCTGTGTAATTGTGCCATCTTTTCGCCTCAAAGAAGCCGACGCCTTATACAAAACTGCCTTTCCATACCGACTTCCTTCCCCACCCCTTCAAAATCCAACATAAATATATAAACATAAAACAGCAATATCTAACTGGCACTCTCAACACGACATGCAAGAATGGCACAATTACACAGAAAACAAACACTCTGAGTGAGTAGAAATACTTTAATTGAATATAAAAAATATATTTTCATTGTATAAATTCACTTTTTTCCACATCCTACATGTTTTTGTTAAATTTAAACAATGTTTGTAAATCTCAGACCCTGAAGATGACCTCAATAAAGATCGAAACGTTGGCACGATAAAGAAAACGTTTTTTCTGAAACCTACATCACACCAGACCGCATCTCACGATTTCTGAATAATCATCGATTAACCACATAATCACCACATATATAAAAATAATATCAGTTTATATAAATGAACAGAATTTCGACCAACTCAAGTGGTAAGTAAACATTGAAAGGGTTTTGAAAAATTGCACATGGCAAACACCGGTTAAAATACCCAAGGCTGTGCTACAACTGTTCTGTTAGATCCAAAGTATCACAATTACCACGATTATCACAGGTTTCGTGAAAACCCCTAATATACCTTCAGGAAAAATAAATTGACTTATATATTAACAAATATAAATTTTGTTTACAACAAAACACAAACTTGGTTTTGGTTATTTGCTATATTCGAAACAGAAAATACTTAGGGAAGAGATGAGATTTCGTGAAAGGGTGAATCGTGGGAAATTTTGCAGTGAAAGCGTTGGATGGTTCCTTTCTGTCAGTAAGTACATCCGTAATAATTATTTGACCATAAGTTTTTCTCCTTTTGATTTACCCCATCAGGTGTCAGGAAATAGAATTAAATGCTTATTCATTAACAATTTATTGGTTAGTTTTTAAATTATTTAATTATCTTATTATCTCTAGTTTATGGTTTGTTATATCTTCGGATTTATTCACCACATACGGGTTTTACTACGTTTATTTGTTTCGATTTGTTAATTTTAATTAAGAATAATTGATGTTGGCACTGTCAATTAAGATGCCTTTCTACCAGCTGGGCATTCGGCAGATTTGCTTAGCGTTAGCCGGTGTTCCGGTGAGTAAGTTTGTAAGAGTTATTGTCTTATAATATTGTTTTTTTTGTTGTTTTTTTTGGTATCAGTGATGCCAATATGTTTGTGGAGTTGTTTTCAGTAAATATAATTGTGTTTGTGTTCCTATTATTACGGATATATTATAAACCGTGTTCTATACGTCTCAATCTTATTTTCATTTTTTTAAAAAAATACTTTGATTGAATATAAAAAAATATTTTTTTGCATTGTATAAATTCACTTTTTTCACATGCTACATGTTTTTGTTAAATTTAAACAATATTTATAAATCCCAGGCCCTGAAGATGATCTCAATAAAGATCGAAACGTTGGCACGATAAAGAAAATGTTTTTCTGAAACCTACATCACACCAGACCGCATCTCACGATTTCTGAATAATTAAAGATCGAAATGTTGGCACGATAAAGAAAATGTTTCTCTAAGAGAATAAGCTTTGCAGAAATTTACCAACACAGCCCAATCCTTGCCATTAATATATTCTAACAGAATCTCACTAGACAGAGTTTCCCTACCAAAATAGTGTTTTCTGACAGCGGTCAGTGCAGGGCAAGTTGCCGAGAAATGGAACAAATCCTCCCGCTCTGTACCACTACAAAGTTCACAGTTAATATCCTGCCGCTTGAAATGTTTGTAGTTTAAGTTAAACAGATCCCCCCGACACTTAATTATCCACCGCATACTATGTAAGGGTAGCGAGAGATCCATCAGATAATTTGGGGATTTGAAAAGAAGTCTCTATGGAGTGGGAAACTGTCTGAATTGGGCAAAGCTGTGTAATATTGTCTCTTTATATTGTCACAAATGGACCGTCTAATAGTCTCAAACCATCCCTTCACAGTTCAACTCTGTCGATATTGTTCCGGTCTAAGGACAAGTCCAAATTAAATTACATGATATGCCTTTTTATTTCCTTAAACCAATACATTTCTTTATCTACAATCTACTTGGCTAGGTCTGTATCTACAATCTGCTAGCCCATCTCTAAAATATAAGTTTATATTATACAAATGACATCAGATGGATCAAGGATACTTACTTAATACTTGGTAAAAGGTATTTTTATATAAAATAGAATTTTATAATATTTATTTATATAATCATTTTAACACGAATTGTGCCAAAATTAGTATTTTTGTAATTCAGTGGGTCCCAAAGCACTCAGAATAAAATATATTTTCTTCTTCTTCTTAAATAGGAAAATAAGACACGAAAAATGAATTGTTAAATGTGTCGGAGCCATTGCCCAAAACCGTTAATGTCAAATTATTGACGAATTTGGATACTATCGTATATAACACAGTTTAGTCATGTTTTTCAATAAATACTGTTTAATTTACTCTTAAATACAATTTGTACGAGGAGATTGTAGGTATTACTTTTGTCCGTAGGCCTTCGCTTTAACTGTGATTCGAAACGTCACACACCGAACACGCCACTTTTCAGGAAGTGGCTCAACGGTAGTTGTGTATTTGAGAGAGGCGAGTTAATCCGAGCTCCGGGACGACTATAGCTAATGGACAATTGAGGTGAAAGAGCGAGAGGGAGGAGCACGTCCCTCCTGACGACTACACGTTTTATATGAAAGAAAGCCGCTCCCGCCAGTCAATAATTGCATTTCCCAGTTCCAACCCTTCATCATCATCAACACCATCCGGTAATAAGTTTCAAGTATTCAAATTGCCTTTATTACCAGATAGAGCAACCCACCGGGTTGGATTCTGCGATCTGTAATTAATAAAATAATCGCTTTTGTTGATTTGTTGTTTTGCCTTAATAAATTGACTTCATGGATTTCACTTATTTTTTCATTATACAACATATTTTTATTTTTTCTTAAAAGTAATGAGTATAATAACCAAAATTATATAATAATAGTATTATGGCAAACAAAATGCTGTAATACTTTAATTGTCGGATATTATTTATCGATTGCAGCTAAAGTAATGCTCTTTACGAAGTCCAGCTTGCAGAATTTAAAATGATTGGTTAAATTGTAAATTTTTGGTTAAAACCGTGGTATTACATGAGAATTATTTACTGACCTGTTTCAGTGCGTTGCGGCTTTGTCGATTGGCACAGAATATCATCTGTCACAATGTCGCGAATCACCTGGATAATATTTTTTTCTAAGGGGATAGATTTACTTGTGTGTGGTTTGCGGCCAAGTCAACATTCCGGATGCCCATGGTTTATTGGAGTAAATAAGATTAGTAGTAATAAGATTAATTTAGGCCTCGAGGGTAACGAAAAGGCGGACGAGTAGGCTAAGTCCTCCTGACTTAACCAATACGTTCCGGCCTAAAAGAAAGTAGCAGCGTTGGTGGTCTGGATTTGGTGGAAAAAATTTCGCGTATTTTCACCGATCAAAAGCACTGTCGATAGATGGCCCTCGTAGCACCTGACTCATAGAAGAAGGGTCATCCTCACCCGATTAAGAAAAAAAAGGCCATGCGAGGTTGACACAAGGACACGTACTTTTGGACCAAAGTCCGCGTATGAGTCCTGCATGTAAAGTAATGTTGCCCGAGAAAGGCTGATGTTCCCACCTAAATGAAGAATGCAACTCTATGGCTCCGTACAGAGAGCGCATAAGATTGTCACCGATATGAGAATTGTGCTTGGGCACGGTAGCGACTATCTGGGTCCCCTGTTCCGATTCATTGGAGGAAACAGGTTTGTTGTATATATGTATATATGTAGTACTGATAACGTTTAAGACTGAATGTATTTATTAGCGTGAATGTGTAGTGTGAAAGGATAAATAGTGAAATACTGAATACCATCGACCCTCAATTAGAATAGTTATATATGTTTTATACCCAAACTGAGTGAATGGCATGTAAATAAGTAAGAATTTATTTAAAAGTGAATGTGTGAATGGGTATGGTTTTAGTGACTGATGTTTTGTAGATTTATCGGCCAGCTTATGCAGACAGTGTCCACTTAATTATCAGGGTTGTGGTAAAATAAAAACTTTTAATTTTAAATCTTCGCCTAGCTTTCGGAACTTTATTGTAGCTTCTTCAGGGCTGTACAAAAGGATACATTTTTTAATTTTGGCCAATCAATATGTGTAAGAACAAGACACACATTTTTGTACTTACTGATTTTTATTCAGAAATAAATAAACTTGAATTGTCTTATTTAACGTATAAAGTTCCGAAAGCTAAGCGAAGATTTAAAATGAAAAATATTTGTGTGGTAATTAGTGACCGTTAGTCGATGATTATTCGGAAATCGTGAGATGCGGTCTGGTGTGACGTAGGTTTCAGAGAAACATTTTCTTTTTCGTGCCAACGTTTCGATCTTTATTGAGATCATCTTCAGGGCCTGGGATTGACAAACATTGTATAAATTTAACAAATAGAACGCGACACACATTTTTGTACTTACTGATTTTTAGTCGGAAGTAAATAAACTAGAATTGTTTTATTTTGATTTTTTTCTACATGTCACAAATACACATCCTACATGTATTTGTTAAATTTTGAACAATGTTTGTAAATCCCAGGCCCTGAAGATGATCTCACTAAAGATCGAAATGCTGGCACTATAAAGAAAATGTTTTTTCTGAAACCTACATCACACCAGACCGCATCTCACGATTTCCGAATAATCATTAAAAATATTTTATTTGACCGCATCCCTGATAACTAAGTGAAGATTAGTGACTGATGGCGTTGGGGGTGCTGAAATGACCTAGCTGTCGGTTTCCCCTGAGCCCAACCTCGGTGGTTGGACTGATAAGACCAAGGTCTGACCCCGGACGGCCAACACCTGGGGTAGATTATTATCGATGCCTGCCGATAATTTATTGTAAATTGCACTGCTGGAATTGCCGGTAGGTTCAACTCTGTACGTGCGTGAACAGATTTGAACTTATATAAATCAGTTATTTAAGCCTATTATTGCAATGTATTGGAGCATTCTTGCTAACTGTGCTAATCGTGTTATGCGCGTTAGAATCGTTTTACTACGCAAAGGTAAAATACATTACATACCACCTGCTAGTTATTTGTAATTTAGACTGAAAGTAGAATGACCAGATCGGTGGACAAAGCAGGATAAAATTAAATATCATCTAACGGTTTCCATCAATGCACTTGAACTCTGCCTTTGACATTTAAGAGAACTCAAAAACGTACTCAAAAACCTATGAATAAACTTTCTGGTCATGCTAGCAAATTGAGCATATCAAAATCTCAAAAGGGGGCGTCGGTGGCCGCAACGGTTTAGGCGTTGACACGGCCGCTCATCACTGTAAGGTAAAGGTCCCGGGTTCGAATCCAGCGGCCCTGCATTCGAAACCGACATACTTACAAATGGGCTTTTTTTCAAAAACACTGGCACTCCGAGGGTTGATATAACTTCTGCTGTTGCGAACCCTCGTTTAAAAAAAAAAAAATCCCATATCTAAATAGCACAGTAACAGATTTAAAACAATTAAACAGTTACGTGTTGAATTGTGTACAAGAGTTATAAATTATAATTTATGGAGTAGTTGACCATTATTCTTTGTTTTTCTTGTGTGTTGTTTTCATATCGTTAAGCGGTTTGTGCGCAAAAGTTTCTTCCCTAAATAAAGAATAAGAGTGCCATGTATAGAGGAGTGTATCTCAGGTAGCTGTAGAGACATGTCCTGAAGGAGGCCAAAGTGGGGTGGACAAGGAGGGCCGAGATTGTCGGCC
Source organism: Cimex lectularius (assembly GCF_000648675.2). Classification (NCBI taxonomy): domain Eukaryota; kingdom Metazoa; phylum Arthropoda; class Insecta; order Hemiptera; family Cimicidae; genus Cimex; species Cimex lectularius. The sequence goes on along the minus strand of NW_019392633.1, from coordinate 182,587 downwards.
TAATAGGATCAAAAGAAGAGTAACCAGGTTAGGCAAGGGCTCGATCTCATCAAATAGTAACATCGCGGCTAACCGGATCAAGAAGAGTAGCATCCATCACAGCCGGGCCTATCCACCCCTTATCGAACTCACAGCTTACACTAACAACAATGAATTACCCCAATTACCGTCCACCTGATCCGATTAAGGGGGCATAAACCAATCGAACCCACTACTCTTACCCCAAAATCAAGACCTCTCAGAATAATAAGCTCTGAGTCTCTCTTTTATAATTTAAACATTCTCCTTTTATCCAATATTGTCCCGTTTATTTCGTTTCCATCTTGACTTTCATTTTAATTAATAATGAGGTTGAAACCAATTGAGAAGGAAGGTCGAAAGTTGTCTACGCTCTTTTTGTTCCATTTCGAATTTTCCGTGTTCGCATCAAATCGTCCAATTTCCCAAGGACATCATTTCCAAATCACAAAACACTATTGGATAGACAATTTCATATTTTCAACTGCAATTAGCAAATGTGATTCAGGCAAAATCTCCATACATTCGGAGCGTATCGAATCAGTTCGTAACAGCATTTTATTTTTATGTTGTTTCATAAAGTACCAGTAATCCGATTTAAATTTTTGTTTTCCAGTAGTTATATAAATTTGTATGTAACAGATTCGTCCGGTCTCATAACCAAAAGAATTGTACTTTTTTCAACATAATTATTCAGAAATCGTGAGATGCGGTGTGATGTAGGTTTCAGATAAACATTTTCTTTATCGTGCCAACGTTTCGATCTTTATTGAGATCATCTTCAGGGCTCAAAGTGTTTGTTTTCAGTGTAATTGTGCCATTCTTGCGTGTCGTGTTGAGAGTGATTGTTCTGAATAATTATCGACTAACGGTCACTATTCACCAACACTTTTTCAATATTAAATGTAGTTGTGATAATAAAAAATTTCAACTAATAAAGAAAAAATACATTTAATATTAGATTCAACTACAAATTTGATAAATTTGTTAAATTCTACTGAAGAAAGTACAATAAGACGACACAAACAAATACTATAGCGATTCCGAATTTGAAAATTAATATCCACTTTATTATTTTGATTTATTGCTTTTAGCGCTTTCCAGAGACAGGTGTCTTTCCGGTTCATGAACTGAGAAATGGCCAACTTTCTCGCTTTGACAACAAAAAACAATATTTCTATTTATTTCCCAAACATGGCCGGATTTATGGGAAAAAGAAAAATGATATTCCTCTATTTCCACCGGCGTTTTCCCCGGATTTACACTAGGTTTCTGAGACCCTTCGACGGAGGGGTCTCACTCCAATTACTCAAAGCGGAGTGAGTCCCGTGCAATTTTTACAAGCACTTTGAATCCGTGCCTATTCAAAATAAATGAGAAGGCGCTTTATGTCTGCCCGGTTTACTGCTCGAGCCGGAGACAAAAAGATTGTTGCTGAATTATTACCGGGTCCCTCTTGGGGAGACGTCAAAACAAGGAGTGCACCGTCATGCGTCCACCCTAATTTTAATAGTCACATGCTTTCAACTAACACGATTCTACTAAATTTTTGTGCAGAGCGATTAGTTGGTGGTAGCCCCTAAATTACGGTTGTTTACTTAATTGTATGTCTGTTTGACAAATGTATTCAGCTTTCCAATAGCATCGTAAACAAAGACCTCTCTTTTTTTCTTTTTATTGTATATTACAACTACCTTAATTTTGAAGTCATGTAACAGTATGTATAAATAAATAGGTAAACAAGAGTAGAGAAAGTACCCACTGGTAGTACTCCTAAAGCCGGGAACACACTTACCCGATGCTACGCCATACGACGCTACCCGACGCCTTGCCACGTTTTGGTGGGGTGTGCACATCTATCCGACGCAAGCACACGTCGCGTACAGTCCACAGCATTTATCACAATAATCGCTATCACAATCGCAACGCATCTTTTGTTCTTAATGCACTATTTTGAGCAAAACCTTGTAATAAATTGTTAGTTAAATTTTATGAGCACAACCATCTAATAAATTGTTTTAAATAAAGTTACTCCTAACCATCTCAATTAAACAATGTTTATAAAAACTTATGCATTTTTGATCTCGTTTAATTTGGTTTACATTAAAATAACTTGCAATTAATATAACGACAAAATTACATGTAGTTAGTTTGAAATAAACTACAAAAAATATGAGTGTCCTGTTGTGATGCTACCCGACGAAAATGGTGTCATTTTACGAGCAAAACTGAAATAAATTGTTAATTAAATTTTATGAGCAAAACCGTATAATAAATTGTTCCAATTTTAGTATATGTACCGCCAACCATGGTCCAACCCTTGACATTAAAATTCCTAAAGATGACGGGAAAAACTTTTTGGAAAAGTTTTGTAGAAATCTGTGGAAAGAAAAATACAACGCATCAAATGTTGGCAATTATTACTGGTCACTGTTCCCTGAGCTCAAGAAAAAAACCATGGTTTTCGGAAGGCGATAGCCCAGAAGGAATGTCAAAGGAGTTCTATTCTACTATTTTTAGACTGAAGACAAATCATGGCCTATGGGGTAGCTAAGCTAACTAAGAAGAGAATCGGTTTGGCATCGTCTCCGAACTGTCCCACTTGCGATTGCCCTTCAAATCTTTCCCACATAATTTTTGAATGTCCACAGTATGAAAATGAAAGAGACAAACTGCTAAAAAATCTGAGCAAAGTCCCAAACATTTCAAAACCAATAAACCTAGAATCTGTCCTAATAATCAGCTTTCAACATAATCTATGGATTTCTATCGTCGATAAACGTTTCTTTTTGATTATCTTCAAGCATGAAAATTTAGAAGATGAGAAGTTTATGGAGCTGAATGAGAGGTGCTGGCGCGCGGGGGGACCTGGCCCTGGTCGGCCCATCACGCTCGACAGTAAAATGAAAATAGAAAACTTCGTGGGTAATATGCCAGCGTAAACCCCCACAAAAAAAATGTACCGCTGAAGCGAGTACAATAAATTGTTGGTTAAATTCATTATATCAAAAAATGTTTTGATTAATTTTCTACCAAACCTGTTATTAAAAAAATTAATTGTTTAAATAAAAACTAATTAATTTTTAATCACAGTTAATTCGGTTCATATTAAAATAAGTATGTTGTAATTAATATAACGACAATAATACATGTAGTTTGAATAAAAATATGAGCGTCCGGTTCTTTTGTCTTCGACTGTACTCGATGCGACCCGACGAAAATCTGGACAGTGGGGATCGCAGAACGTCGGGTAGGTTAGCGTGGCATAGCATCGGGTAGATGTGCACGGGGGTAATGCAACCTTATGGAAAATCGGAGTTTGGATTTGCGTCGGGCTGCATCGGGTAGCGTAGCATGGCGTAGCATCGGGTAAGTGTGTTCCTGGCTTAAGTGTCCTTTATTTAATCGCAATCAGTGGAAAGAAGATCCTGTAGCCATCGTCTTTTTAGTCGGCGAGGAAGGTTGGAGGGAATTCGTCTGGATGAGAGGATTTGTACTAGGATATATGCTGGTTGGGAGGTTGACATCTTGGACAAAAGGAAAATTTACGTCTATATGGGTAGTTTCAATAGACATGAAATGACATGAAATATCTAGACCTATGTACCGCACCTTGTCCGCAGTTTGAGGGGCATTTGATTGAAGTAGGCTGGAGGAGGTATGACCCCCTTAAATTAGTAATATACACTTTAACGTCTATAGGGTTTATTATCCGTTATGTTCTCCTAACACAAAGCTACTAATTCAATCGCTCAAAATTGATTTCTTCTTAACCATACTGTTAAACGTTGAAGTGAGGTAAGCAAGCAAGTTGATGAACGGTGGTTCGTCTGACAGACAAAAAAGTCGAGAATAGAGCAGACCAACATAATCCGAGACGTCTACATAAATAGCATAGTTTATTGGCAAAGCGATGCCGATGGATAATCAAAACATTAGGGGTATCCAGGGTAGTATCGTTGAAAAAAGATACGTATATACTTAAAATATATAAATTATATATTAATAATACAGGGTGAGTCATTTTTTGACGCACCATTGGAAAATCAAAGTGGGTGCGTTTAAATCTGACTCGAGGCTTATTTCCTTTGATTAATACGTTAATAAAAGAAAGTGAGTCAATTTTCGGTGCACCATAGGAAAATCAACGTTGGCGCGACTAATTAAGACTCGGCACATTTTATTTTGTTAGTCTCCTACCAAAAAATAGGCGTCACTTTTCGATGCACCATTCGTTGCAAATTAGTTTTAGAAGGTTGGAAGGAAAATAAACAAAACCAATATTATTAAAATATTAAACACAATGTAAAAATTAAACAAAACAATTCTTCACAAATTAATTTGATTAAGGTTTAAGAGTATTTTTTTCGTCCGATCATCGTTTTACGATAGACTAGGCTACTGTGTTGCAGCAAATGGAGGTCTGTTCGAACAATTATTATAACGATTTTGAACATTTTTGGTTTGCTAACAAAGGAGACTGTTACATTTATTTAATTGTTTTACTTTACCAGAAAAAAGGAGATTGTTACATTTATTTAATTGTTTTACTTTACCAGAAAAAAGGAGATTGTTACATTTATTTAATTTTTTTACTTTACCAGAAAAAAAGGAGATTGTTAAATTTATTTAATTTTTTTACTTTACCAGAAAAAAATACTCTTAAACCTTAATCAAACTAATTTGTGAAGAATTTTTTTTTTAATTTTTACATTGTGTTTGAATAATGTTTTAATAATATTGGTTTTGTTTATTTTCCTTCCAACCTACTAAAACTAATTTGTAACGAATGGTGCGTCGAAAAGTGACTCGCCTATTTTTTGGTACACGAGACTAACAAAATAAAATGTGCCAACGTTGATTTTCCTATGGTGCACCGAAAATTGACTCACTTCCTTTTTTATTGTTAAAATCAAAAGAAATAGGCCTTGAGTCAGATTTAAACGCACCCACGTTGATTTTCCAATGGTGCACCGAAAATTGACTCACTTTCTTTTATTAACGTATTAATCAAAGGAAATAAGCCTCAAGTCAGATTTAAACGCACCCACGTTGATTTTCCAATGGTGCCTCAAAAAATGACTCACCCTATATATATATATAATAAAAAATGTACAATTTGTATGTATTATTTGTAAAAATGTATTTACTTTATTTAAAACCAAAAAGCAACTATTATTTTTGATGCAGCAACGGATCACTGGTTCGTATTGTAAACTAAATTTATAGTTAGAGAATAGAGAATAGAAAATAAAATTAATAATTAATCGTATTTAGAATATATTTTCATTAAAGCTTTTCTCCATCTTAGAGCCTTTTATGAATGGAGTCACAAGTAAATAATTTAACAAATATGGCTGCATTTGTATAATGTACGAGGGCCCCATTGTTGAGGCATTATTATGCTAAAAATAGTTTACTACCGAACGACCACCATGGTATATAAATAACTCGAATTAAGACATTGCCGTGTGTCACTATCCCGATTCTTTTAGCGTCCATTGTCTCCGAGCAAGCTGTAAATCTGCGGGTCCCCTTCGACTTCAAGCAATCTGACAGTTTAATAGGGTCAAGGGTCGACCTGTTCAAAGGGTTGATTGATGCACAGTTGACATATGTATGCGCTGACCTCAGCTGGCATTGGATTAACTGGAAGCCCGCACGGCTCGATTCTGGCCATTGCCCACTTCGGCTGGAGGGTCCGTTCGAAACACATTTCAACTTAAACTTCGATGCAAAATTATACCAATTCACTTCTTTTCAATTTCATTTATGAGAAGTAAGCCAAGAATAATCGACTTTCATTTGCTTAAGGCATTCGATTTATGTTTCAACGTTCTGTACAGAATATAAAAAACGTAGAAATTGAATTAAAAAAATAATCTTACGTAAAACACGAATAATTAACAGAAAAGGCGTTACGTTAATTATTGTGAAATTTGCATCTTGAACAGTATTGATCAATTATCTTGACCATCCCATCGCGTTCCGACATCAGTAATTACATGATATGAAGGTACAAGTCTTGATTAAACAAAAAACACAGAAACCGACAGAATGACAAGATACGAATAGGACTTGACTATTTCAAATGGCAAAATATAGGAAGAGTAGAGAATTTAAACTCACCCTGTACATCTTCCACAATGAAAAGAGAGATTTGGTCGGTCGTTCAGGAGGACGTAGACTCAGCAAAAGGATAAGATGATTTGATTCTCTACCTGTACGTCTGTCTTTCTTAACGTCTTAGCTGTTAACAGTTACAGCCCTTAAGAGGTCTTAAGGAGATGTAGATAAGAATCTTTTATATTTAGACAAATGATAACATTTCTGGCCAGTCCCAAAATTGGTCTGAGATAAATTTTCTTAAGGAAGGAATACTCAATTTTTAACGCCGGCCACACTCCTGAAAGCCACTCAATATGTAATAAGCTAATGCCCATTGTAGTATAATATATGTTAATAAATGTTTCGAAAACAAGGAGAATTTATAATTAATAAGATTTTCCGTTTGCTTCATCCTGATAAATAGTTATTTCCTTTGATTATTATTAATTTCGCTAGTTCCGTTTGACCAATTAATATCTTTCAATTAATTAAGGTTTTTAGTTGAGATAAAAATGGCAAAAAGGAGGGAAAATTCAAAAGGTGGGGTTGAGATGGGTAGTTAGTGTCCGAGCGGATCGAGGTCACGTCAGCTCAAGTGGTAGAGCAGCGGCTTATCAAGCCGAAGATCGTGGGTTCGAATCCCGCTCGTGACACTGACTTTTTTATCTCAACTAAAAACCTTAATTAATTGAAAGATATTAATTGATCAAGCGGACCACGAGAACTAGTGAATTTAATGAGTTAAATGAAGTATATCTTCACTAAAGCCTTCCGTGGCCACTTCAATTGTCGCCGAGAATCAAATAGATTGCACGACATTTGAAATCTGGCGAAAGGGAGGGAAAATTCGAGAGGTGAGGTTGAGATGGGAAGTTAGTGTCCGAGTGGATCGAGGTCACGTCAACTCAAGTCGTAGAGCAGCGGCGTATCTAGCCGAAGGTCGTGGGTTCGAATCCCGCTAGTGCCACTGACTTTTTATCTCAACTAAAAACCTTAATTAATTGAAAAATTGTTATTAATATTCCAAAACTTGTTGAACGTCGCCTTTTCTCAAATATAATAACGAAGAATTTTGATTAATTTTATCGAGCTATAAACAATGTTATGGAACCATGTCTTTGTTTTGAATGAAGGTTATTAGAGAGTAAAAATTTACCACCGAAAATAGAATTAATTTGCAATAGTTTCATTTGCCAAGTTCAATAAAATATAAAAGGATCGATGAATAATTTTTATGCTAATTTGGTAGCTTATATATCAGCCTTTTGTCGGGGCCTAAACGTGTCTCAATCTTTCGGTGAAAAATCTTTTCAAAACCAAAAGCTGATTATGAGTCGAGTTTGAGGAAAGCTTGAAAAGCTTTTCCATTCCACGAGGCTATCATTTTGGACCATGCTGATTGCTTTAATCGTACCGACATAAAATGAGTCAGAACCAGATTAAATTAATTCAATAAAGATTAATGACTTACAGAAATTTCAAGGGCGATAAATTCTCTAATAGTTCTTATTTTGGGCGCCCTGTAATAAAGTAATTAAATTAATTATGCAAGTCATTTGTATTCAGCGCTAGCTCTTCAAACGATCTCGTGATATATAATATACATTTCAAACTCGTTTCTCGCCTACTCTCTAAAAGTAGAGGACCAAAATAATTTCCTGTATTGAAAGATTCCATCTGCCCGACGGACGACAGCCACAGACCGTATGTCCACGTGATTATAGTAATCCAATTCTATTGAAAACAAAACTCAATTAAAACCCAATAACTTTATGTCTAAAGAATTTGAATTAAAGGTTGATCCGGTTGTAATTCGGTTAATCACCGGTTAGATTTCAAGGGTGTCATTGGAAGGGATCGAAGAGGACATGTGGCCTCATTGTCTTGCGTTTCTATTTTTTTGTTCGACTACATGGGCGGATTTTCCGGTTGTTCATGGCTATAATTTGAGTCCGATCTTTACCCTAAAACAGGCCAGACGATTATATTTTATAAATATAGTACGGATTTCTGTGTTTTTGATCATTTTGTCCCATTACTTATTTTCAGCGCTTTTTTAAATTCAATATTGTATTTGGTCTTAATTGGTGGCATTCGAATTTTATTGAACGAAATTGCATCGTTTCATCTGATTTTATTTTACACTTTTCAATTGAATTTACGTTAATATGCTAAAATTAACTAGGAGGATGTTGAGTTAAATTAGGATTAAAATTTACGTCACTTAAAACATTTAAATAAAACTACAATTAATTAAGGTTTTTAGTTGAGATAAAAAAGTCTATGGCACGAGCGGGATTCGAACCCACGATCTTCGATTAGATACGCCGCTGCTCTACCACTTGAGCTATCGTGACCTCGATCCACTCGGACACTATTTATATTGATGTCCGTGTAAATTACATCAATTAATTTATTGAGGGAAAAAGCATTTAGTATAAAATCTTCAAGTAGCAGATTTGACGTGGTTGATTTGTTGGGTTGAAAATCGTGCTGTTCGCTTATTATAATAATACGAGCTTTTATCCGCGACTTCGTCCACGCAGGACTCTGTTTTAATGCATCTTTCTAATGCGACGTAGAGTGCTAGTATGGCTTTTTTAATATAATGTCCTACAAATTTTTCATATGATCCCCTTAGGGATGGAATTTCAAAAAATCCTTTCTTAGCGGCTATTCATGTCATTATAGGACTGTCCAAATATCACTTTAGATCCAGCAGTTTTGTCTGTGCGTTGGCTGTCAGTCATTCATGGAACTGTTATATATGTAGAAAGAAAGAATATATTTACATTGATTGAATTTACAATCATCAATGCCAGCCATCTGTAAGGAGACCCTTGAGATGAGGGCTGGAGTTGCCACGTACATATTAAGTTGACTCAATAATTAACATTGCTATAAATAAGTAACTATAAGTATCTAAGTGTCAATAAGTATCTTGTTAAATTTGCTTTATAATTATATATCACAATGAAGCCTATATCATCATAAGATTTACATTACAAAATCAATATCTTTAAATATCTATCTACCGAAAAATAAATAACGATTACTGTTGGTAATGCACAGATCTGCTAATTACAACAACCAGTTAAACCAATGTAAAGAAGAAGTTCATTTAATCTACATCATACATGCTGAAAATCAACTTGCGTAAATTGACTTTGAGCCCACGATCTTCGGCTAGATAATGCCGCTGCTCTGCCACTTGAGCTATCGTGACTTCGATCCACTCGGACACTAACTTCCCATCTCAACCCCACCTTTTGAATTTTTCCTCCTTTTTGCCATTTTTTAAATGTCGTGTAATCACTGGATTCTCGGCGACAATTGAACCTGACAACTTGAGCTCAAGTGGTAGTGCAGCGGCGTGGGATCGAATCCTGCTCGTGCCATTGACTTTTTTTATCTCAACTAAAAACCTTAATTAATTGTAATATATTAATTGGTCAAGCGGACCACGAAATTAGTTAATTTAAAGAAAATACTAAATAAATTTAAAAAGATGTACTTTGCCCCACTCTTGGCGGCGACGTGTCTATTCATCGAAAAAAAGCCTTTCATCGCCGAAATAAAGAAATATATCAAGTAAAACTTAATATCAAATGGTGAAATACATAGACCAGTGATGGTACGGTGGGGCAAATGGAAGCAAATGTCATCCTACTTCGTATTTAGAGAAACTAAATCTTCTGTGACTATACAGGGTGTTCGGCTACTCGTGTTTCAAACTTTGCAGGTAAATTCTACTTTCAAAATGGAACCAAAAAGTCCTAATTAACTATGGTCCGAATCTCAGCAGTTTCTGAGTTATTCCACTTTTCTGATCTTTTAAGATTTGTCGACCTTGCTTCAAATAAACAATGGTAACTCCAAAAGTAAAAGGTTTTGGGCAAATCCGTTGATATCATTGAAAACTACGTTAAATTTTCAATAAGATGTGATCAATACTAAACGTAAAAAAGTTTGTGAAATAAGCGTTTTAGTAGCCAGAATTCGAAGACCTTCGGTAATTCGGAAGCAAAAGAGTTGTCTACGTCTTTGAAAAAAAGTGCTTTCTGTGTTTATTACACTGATGTATTTGTATTTCTTAGTCAATGTCGTGATTTTTCGAACGACTGTTTGACCCGTTTTGCGCTACAAAAGTCTCAATTTTAAAAAGACAATACAAACCCGTGATTCAGGGTTTGGACAAAACCGTGAGAACTAAGAGTTGTACCGTTTTACCATCTGCCAGCTTTTCTTCCGGTCGATATATTTTAATTTTGGAATGCTTTTTTAAAATTTGACTTATTGAATCATTGATTTTTTTCAAGCATATGATTTTCCTGTATTGCAGGAAAGCATTATTTTTTAATGTAAATATGACTAAGGGAGCCGTTATAACTTAATTTACCGAGTCGCTGTTATAAATTGCCGAACGCGATTGATCGCTTAACCGGGAAGGCTATTGGAAGCACCTGCGGATTTAGATAGAAAACAAGATAGCTTTAATGCCTAGGGAACGCCCTAAGACCCTTGGGGGATGTAGGTATCAGAAATGTGCTATTATTGTTAATCACTATGAAGTTCAGGGAAATCAATGTTTGAACTAATTATTGTTTTAAGGTTCAGGATTTTTTATTAGTGTTTATTTCTCATTGAGTAAGAGTCATAAAAAGAAAAAAAATAGTGTGTCATTTTTGTATTAAGTGATTAATTAAAATATAATAACACAAAAATTATGAATTCGCGGATGGTATTTGTTGCTCAAAGTTGCTCAATTCTGCTGCTGAATTGAGAAATTCTTATTTTGGGACGACTCTCGTTGAAATGAATCCTTTGTGCAATTACTCTCAATAAGTTGTACACACGATTGTCATTTTTCGTGATGTTCTCAGTTGATACAGAGCAATAAATCGATTTAGTACAAAAAATCATCATTATATCAGCGTATCAGATTGTGTTGTAAGGACCGAAGAAGAATTACATTTAACTAACAATTTATTACATGGTTGTGCTCATAAAATTTAACTAACAATTTATTACATGGTTGTGCTCATAAAATTTAACTAACAATTTATTACATGGTTGTGCTCATAAAATTTAACTAACAATTTATTTCATGGTTTTGCTCAAAATAATGCATTAAGAACAACAGGGGCGTTGCGATTGTGATACTGATTTGTGACACACGCTGTGGAATTGATGAATGATGGAGTGAGTGCGGTGTTCAATCCTTTTTTTAAAAAGATAGTTTTTCCTGTTTAAAGAAAAGATTTCACGCTGTGGACTGTACGTGGCGTGCGCTTGACGTCGTATGTGCACACCCTTCCAAAACGTGGCAAGGCGTCGGGTAGCAAAGCATGGCCTAGCATCGGGTAAGTGTGTTCCCGGCTTTAGTCGTAGCTGAATAGAAGAGCATAATGTTACTTTTTGTGCAACGGGTTTAATCAGCACAAAAGTAAATAAAGGAAGTTAAAAAAATGTATTGTTTATTTTCAGTACGATAGCTCCTAAGTACCTGCAACTAATCTAGAAAGATAATGGATTTAATTTTAGACTAAATAACTTGCGTGATTAAATTTGTCCATCAGTGTATTTTCAGCTTGGTCCTTGAACAAATATATTATAAAATAGACAGTTCCGGTACAACGTGTTGTTCTTCAGTTTGATTTCAAATAACGAATGGTGATATTATTTGGACAGTTTGGAAAGGGAAAGCGTAGATGAGGTGATGAAGAATCAGTATCATCGATTAGTGACCGTTAGTCGATGATTATTCAGGAATCGTGAGATGCGGTCTGGTGTGATGTACGTTTCAGAAAAACATTTTCTTTATCGTGGCACGTTCGATTCTTATTGAGATCATCTTCAGAGCTTGGGATTTACAAACATTGTTTAAATTTAACAAAAACATGTAGGATGTGGGTAAAACTGGATGCAGAAAACAAACACTTTGAGTGAGTAAAAATACTGTGATTGAATATAAAAAAATATTTTTTTGCATTGTGTAAATTCACTTTTTTCCACATCCTACATGTTTTTGTTAAATTTAAACCATTTTGTAAATCCCAGACCCTGAAGATCTCAATAAAGATCGAAACGTTGGCACGATAAATAAAATGTTTTTCTGAAATCTACATCACACCAGACCACATCTCACGATTCCTGAATAATCAATAGAGTGAGAGATGCTGAGCGTGAATCTGATAAGAATGGATAATAATCTTTCTTCTGTTTAATGGAGAAACATTGTATTATTTTGTTTTGATCTATAATAATATGATGTAAAAAAGACCGTAAGAATGTGTTTGCGGCTGAAGAGCCGTACGATTGTCAAATGGACCGTGTCTCCTTTGAGCCTGGGGTCAGAGGTCGTCTTACTTGGGTAAAAAGACGATAAATTTCTAACAGGCTGTGAATCGGAAACGGGATCAGGGTTGTTTCTTTCTTTTTTGTCGATGCCTCGCCGAAGTGAGCAAACTGGATAAGACGGACGAGCTTCCTCTTCTCGATTACACGCTCCACCGCCTCCGCCCCCCCGAGTTAATCAGAGACATGTGTTCTGCTGCCTTCGGACACTCGATAATCCCCGCTCACAGATTGACTTGTCAAGCTCGCCCCATTCCCGTCGTTTGTCGGCAGACGTCACCCAGAACAGTAAGCTTTCATTGTTTTTATCGATTCTTTCCACTGACGTATCTTGACTGTGCTATATTTTTAACAGACAGCCCGTGCACGAGAATGTGTAACCGACTGCGAAATTTAACAGGGGTCTGAGCCAGGAATACCAACTAGTTTACAATATCTGATTTACCAATATTTTATCGACGGATTATCGTACAGAAAAAAATTGAGTGTCGTTTGCCATGGATAGATGGCTTCCGAGTGCCTATAGGTATATTTGCTTTTACTGTCATATATTTCCAATAGTTTTGTATGTAGAACCTACAAAGTTCTACATTTTCGTAAGTAAAAGGCTTGTATTTTTATACTTTATTTTTTTTAAAGAATTTAGCTGACTTTTTTTAGTTCATTTAAAAAAAATAATTTAATAATCCATTACAGTTCATGGTCCGATTGACCAATTAACATTTTTCAATTAATTAATACTTATGAAAGGTATTGGTTGAGATAAAAAAGACAGCGTCACGAGCGGGATTCGAACCCATGACCTTCGGCTAAATATGCCGCTGCTCTACCACTTGAGCTATTGTGATTTCGATCCGCTCGGAAGCAAACTTCCCATCTCAACCACACCTCTCAAATTTTCCCACCTTTTTGCCATATTTCAAATGTCGTGTAATCGGATTGGATTCTCGACGACAAATGAAAGCCACGGAGAGCTTTAGTGAAGTATACTTAATTTTAAATCATTAAATTCACTAATTTCGTGGTCCGCTTGATCAATTGATATATAACAATTAATTAAGGTTTTTAGTTGAGATAAAAAAAAAGTCAATGGCACGAGCGGGATTCACGAAATTAGTGAATTTAATGATTTAAAATGAAGTATACTTCTCTAAAGCTCTCCGTGGCCATTTCATTTGTCGCCGAGAATCCAATTCGATTCATTTGAAAAATGGCAAAAAGGAGGGAAAATTCAAAAGGTGGGGTTGAGATGGGAAGTTAGTGTCCGAGTGGATAAAATTATAGATTTACTCCGGACTTACAATTTTAAGCCGTATCGCTCTCATCTTGTCCAGGAACTTCGGTACTCTGATTATGACAGGCTTCTTACGGAAAATTCCTAAACGGTTGGAATTTTCAAACGTGGGCAAAGGAAAATCCGAGAATTTCGTACTCTCATCATAATAATTGCTGCCGGTTTCTTGGTGATGGGACGGCAACTGCTCCGTATCTCCTCGTATTACGAGCAACACGAATAAACGTTTTTTTTTTGTTTACTCTGGGGTGATCAGGAAATTTCTGGGAGTACAACTGGACTCCACGACCACCACTATCAATGAAGCAGTCGTACATATCAACTAGCTGTTGATGAGAAATCGATTCTTCGGTTCATTTTGATTGGAATACTGAATGTAACAAATGGGCACTGTTATAAAAAAATTTTACTTCCAGGAATTAAGATTTCCTCTCACAATGCCAGTTGGACAAACAATGACAGAATGTAAACAATAAAGGCAATTAACGTTTACTTTAGTGAAGAAGTAAATTATTCGAATTAATTAAGGAAACAAACGAAATGCGTTCTTTCAAACTTTCTGCCATAACTTTGTCATTTTTCGACCAATTTAAAATGCAATGCACCATTGTTTTCAGCGTAAAAAAATCCTTTAAAATGATGCGTCAGTATGTATAGGGTCATATTTTACATGTTGAAGTTGAGATGGGCTTGAGGTACCCTGAATATTATTTCAACAAAAAAAGGTAGTCTAAACTAAAAAATATTAAGCACTTGTTTTAACACCCTGCATATATTGTATATTTATTTACATATTTAAACAATATTGTTAATCTATTATTTTTTTAATTTTATATATGTTTTATGTTATGAAAAATGGGTAAATTGGATTAATTCGGAAAATATTATATTATTTAAAAAAAAATACTTCTGATGTAAAAAATTCATATTATTGAAATTTTATTTTATGTTTTGTATATTATTAAAAATAGGTAAATTTGATTAATTCCGAAAACATTATATTATTTTTTTTTTAAATTACTTCTGATGTAAAAAAGTCATATTATTTTTATTTTTTATGTTTTGTATATTATTGAAAATGGGTAAATTTGATTAATTCCGAAAACATATTATTTTTTTTTTATTGTAAAAAATTCATATTATTTTTATTTTATATATGTTTTGCATATTATTAAAAATGGGTAAATTTGATTAATTCCGAAAACATATTTTTTTTTTTATTGTAAAAAATTCATATTATTTTTATTTAATATATGTTTTGCATATTATTAAAAATGGGTAAATTTGATTAATTCCGAAAACATATTTTTTTGAAAAATTACTTCTGATGTAAAAAATTCATATTACTTTTATTTTATGTTTTGTATATTATTAAAAATGGGTAAATTTGATTAATTCGGAAAATATTATATTATTTTAAAAAAACTTCTTATGTAAAAAATTCATATTATTGTAATTTTATTTTATGTTTTGTATATTATTAAAAATAGGTAAATTTGATTAATTCCGAAAACATTTTTTTTTTAAATTACTTCTGAAGTAAAAAATTCATATTATTTTTATTTTTTGTTTTGTATATTATTGAAAATGGGTAAATTTGATTTTTTTTTAATTACTTCTGAAGTAAAAAATTCATATTATTTTTATTTTTATTTTGTTTTTATATTATTAAAAATGGTAAATTTGATTAATTCCGAAAACATTATTTTTTTTTAATTGTAAAAAATTCATATTATTTTTATTTTATATATGTTTTGCATATTATTAAAAATGGGTAAATTTGATTAATTCCGAAAACATATTATTTGTTTGAAAAATTACTTCTGATATAAAAAATTCATATTACTTTTATTTTATGTTTTGTATATTATTAAAAATGGGTAAATTTGATTAATTCGGAAAATATTATTTTTTTTTTAATTACTTCTGATATACAAAATGCATATTATTTTTATTTTGTTTTGTATATTATTGAAAATGGGTAAATTTGATTAATTCCGAAAACATATTATTTTTTTTAAATTACTTCTGATATAAAAAATTCATATTATTTTTATTTTTATTTTATATATGTTTTGTATATTATTAAAAATGGGTAAATTTGATTAATTCCGAAAACATTATTTTTTAAAACTTCTGATGTAAAAAATCCATAGCGGTTTGTCTTATCTAGACTACCCTTCCGTCTTTATTCCCATTAAACGGTTAGTGGAATAACAGTAAATGCGGTAGGATTTTATTCCGTTGTGTCAAAGTAGGTCCATGAGGATTGAGGAGTGAGGAGGCAGGAGGCAGGCCAGGCAGCATGTGCAGGTGGCAGATGCCGTTTCCAGCATTCATCGCAAAGGGGGGAGTCGGCCGCAGTGTCCGAGGGAAACAGCCCGAGACGACCGCACAGCAATCAGATAATAGACTCGTCGGCTGACCGCCACCGGCCACAATCTGCCCCCGGCACGCCCTCGCCCTCGTCACGGCCGTTTGCCAATTTACGACTCGGATTCGACCGTTTCCTCCTCTCGGATCCCATCCCCCTTCCATAAATCACTCCCGTCGGTTTTCACTCATTCCGATTGCCTGCGTATAACTCACTCGTCCGATTTCGATTGATAAGACCCGACTACGCTTTGAAACCTAAAAAGCGACTGGAATAAGACTCGATCTGTGCAAGATCGCATTCCGAGCCTTTTTTGATGGATGGGGTCCTAGTGGTGATGATTCATTGGAGTGCCGTCAAAGCTGGCGTGAAAAAACGAGACCACACACCTGTTTGTGGGTGCAGGAAATACTGCGTATTTCTACACTCGAGTAGCCAAAGGAACATATCACACATCGTTCGTTACATGGTTCCATTTCTAACTGTCCAAATATCAAAATTAGAGTAAATCTATACGACTGGCGTACTCACATAAAACTCCGTTACAAGCATAGCCGCCTCCAAGTATAACAGTTCATCATCAAACCCTGCTCCTGGACGCAAAACGCCCACATCGCCGAACTTCGCAACAGGTGAAGGTTTCTTCAAGGTCACCTTTTTCATTAACTACTGCAATGATCTGGATTGTCTTTGAGGATTTTATATTATTATTTTTAACAACAAAAAATATAATTTTAATCTATTTGACTTTTTGAAAAATTAAATTTTTAATAAAGTCTTTAAAACAAATATCAATTTTTTATATAAATAACAAAACAGTATTCATTAAATTGTTTTATGTAGATTTTTAGATATGTAGATGTAGATTTTATGTAGAAACTTACATCCGTCCAACTTGGCTGTAAGGGCTCAAACTTCAAAATAAGTTAAAACGTACCAAGTTATAAACGGACTGACATGGTGCATCAGAAATTCCCACTACACCTAGATCTACAACTAGTAGTTGAAGCACGACAAAATCATCTGTACTCCATTATAAACCACTTACCAACTGATGTACTCCTACAGCATCAAGGTCTTTCTTGAGGTCTCTAAGGTGTCTACAGAAAAAGCTGACTGGCTTCCAGCAAAATATGTGTATTTGACTTTTTGACTCCATTCAAACAAAATACTAAGCTAAGCTGATTCTATCACAAGATTGCAACGAATATGAGACTTTGTTAAACTGTGTTCACTTTCAATTATATGAAATTTATCAATTTCAATTAAGAATTCTTTTACCCGACATTCAAAGGGCCGAAATAACCTAAACCTAAATAAATGATCTCACAAAAATAGCATAGGCTTTATTCTTGTGCAATATTAATTTAATTATATGCGTGTTTTTGTGTGCCGATTTCCACATTTGTTAATTTGAAGCCGTTGATAATGGCAAGTTAGGTATTGCACCATATTTGCAACAACTTCCAACATATCGTTGACACCATGTTAAAGTGACGAATGTGAAAAGTGGAGAAATCCATATTCGTCACTTTAACATGGTGTCAACGATATAGTCCATGTACCTATCTTCAATTCCTGATGAGTTACAATTTTTTATTTTTTCCAAAGAAATTACCTAACCAGAGAAAAACTACTAATTTTATCTTACATAAGTTTCAGTTAAGAACCTTAATAAATGCTCAAATTTGAAAAATAAACAGTGGTTTTTTGTAGGATTAGGAATGCCCTTTTGCTTAATCATAGATATTGTCAAACTTCACGAAAAGTTCATGTTTAATAAGCTTTCAAACGATAAAGAATATCCATAATCCCTTCTGATTGTAGTTGATTTACTGTGTATCAATTGTTGCAAAGTATACATGAGATAAATAATCTCGGCTCAGGTGGGAATTGAAAACACAGGCATTGTATTCTGGCTCAACACTTCCCACTTTGATCTTGTTCTAATGGTAGGTTGAAATGAAAAATTATATATTGTTTCATCAGTTGCACCTTCATGGCTCAAACTCTTTTCACGAGTATGCAGATATTTTTTATATTTTGTGTACGAGCTTTGTAACGGGAATGTCCTATCAGCAATACTAGTGTCTTTTCCAGACCGAAATGTTCCTCATACCTATTTCCCAGGACCTATCAGCGCTTTGACGAAACAGGTAAATGTATCAGTTAACACAAACTGGATGGGTTATTTATTAAGGTTCTTAACTGAAAATTATCTCAGATGAAAGTAGAAGTGTTTTCCTATGGCAAGGTAAAGTTTTCATGGAAAAACTTAACAAAAATTCGTAACTCGTCAGGACTGCACCCCATAAAAGGAAAAAAAAAAAAAAGATAATCAAGCATTATCTGTCTGGCCAGTCTGGCCAATAAAAAAATATACACACCACAGTTCTAATTTAAGATTTCATGCATGAATAAATTCCATTTTATCATTATCATTCACTATTATCAACCTTAGATTGTCTCAAGATCAATCTGTTACTAATTATTTAAAAATAGGTTCAAAAAATGGATCAACACAAGCAAATGGTTCTGTTATCGAACTTTCAGTTAGTTATCTTCTTGCAATTACTTTTCAAATTAGAACTGAATGTCAAATTAATTTTATTAATTAAAAAATTGTGAAATCATGATTACGGCAACATAAACCATCGAAAGCTCGACAATAAAACAACTCACTTATGTTACACCTTCCTTTAATTTTGCCTTTTAATATAAAATAATTTCACCTTTGAAGAAGTATAAGCGATAATAAATCTATCGGATGAAATACCTTCGATATAAATACAAAATTGCTATTTCTGGTATGCGACAAAAAGAAAACAAATTGCATTAAAAATTTAATTGAACAACTCAAAAAGTTGTTTTGTACAAAATTGATTGAAATTCTATTCATAATTCCATTGCTAAGACATTCATTTGACACTATTTACATATAAGAATGAGATGTTGATAAAGATTGTGTAGGGTGGTTGCGAGTCATTGCAGTCTCTTTTTTTGAGAGAGAATTCCGATAGTTTGAAGTATTTTGGCAATTAGCCTACTGAATTTCTTGTAGCAAACTGATAATTAAGGATGTATTTTGTGTCTCTGGACCACTCTGGTGAATTTGAAGTCAGACTCATTGACAAGCGGGTGGCCATCATCCTTTGTGACGAGCAGAATCGCCAGCTTCCTTTCTCATGGCAGCATTCTTGTTGCAAGTGCCAATATTTATTAGTGAGAAGAATTCGGGCTCACTTCGACAAAGGAAACTCGTAAGACGTTAATCAGGCAAGAAACACCAATGATGATATCGTATCCCATTGTAAGTGTGAGAGAGAAAAATTGTCAGCAAAGGTTGTGAAGGCGCTGAAGCTATCAGCGGCGATTCCAGACTAAGCTACCTGTAAAGAAAATGCTGTAGAGCTGTAAAAACAAATTACTTACCACCGGCTGAAAAACCCACCACTCCTAAGAGATCAAACAACTTTTCAACCCTCAAAAATGAAAAAAAAAAATGACCCAACAATACCAAATTAAATCTTGTAATTCTCAGAAAGGAAAAAAGAAAGAAAGAGAAAAATTAAATCTGTAAAATTCTAATATCTAAAGATAAGGGGGAGTGTAAAGATATTATGGAAAAGGGATGGGGATAAATGGGGTAGGGTAGGCACAGATGGCTTACCCTCCAAGCCTCGACCTAACACTTGTTGAACGGACAGCCCTATCATGGAGTGGAGTAAGTTGCAGGAGAGAGAGATAGAGATAAATTCTGCCATTCTGCATCTATTCATTATTTCTTTCTCCTATCCCTCTCACGGACCCTTTCTCGATCCCGGTCTCGATCCCGATCTCTGTCCCTCTCTCTTTCCCTATCTCTCTCTTTATCTTTATCCCTCCTCGACTCTGTCTTTCTCTGTTCAGCTTGGGCCAACCTCCTTTCGTGTTCGGCCAATTGTTGCCTCCTCATCTCCTCTCTCACCACTATCTACAATCGAAACAACAAACAAAATAGTGATTACTGTTTAAACAAACAGATAAATAAAATAAAAATGTTTGTTTACCTGTGCGGTTGTTAGAGGAAGCCAATATATTCGAGGGGTAGCTTTTGTCTTCCGGAAGAGACCGTCTAACAGTTTAGCTGGAGCTTCATTGTCTTTCTTTTTTAGTTTTCCTTACAAAAAAGAACAAAAAATAATATAACATTAACAAATAAATAATATATATGTACAAATCAAAATATTAATAAAACTATAAGTATAAAGTAAATTTAATTAAATGAGCATAAAAAGTTATTTATAGATTTTAAAAAAAGTTATATTTGATGTAATAATTTCATTGTAGGTTAACATAAAAAACAAAAATGTTATGCAGAATATTACAATTTGGTATGATAATACTGCTTTTTTCCATGTTTTAACAAACATTCTATAAGCAGAGTAGGTCAGAAAATGGCCAAAACTTGGATTTGAACTCATTGTTGCGATTCTAGTGTTAAAAAAACTTTAGATATCAACTTTCACGGAAAATAATTTTTTTGGCAGATAATTTTGACGTCCTTTTGTGCAACTAACCTTCCGTGCTTTCATTTTTCTCAAAACCGATTTTCATGGTTGATACTTTGTTTAAAAGAAATGACAAAAGTGCATTTTATAATTTTATCAACCATTAAAATCGGACTATTATTTCCATGGAAAAAAAAAACCAAAAAAAAACGAGCTTATTTTTTGACAGATAATTTTCTTCTTTTGAGCATTTTCTCATAGAAATCTTCTATATAAATTTTTTTGGTAAATATGTCGTTAAAAAGTGACGTTACTCTTAATTCAAATGCATTGGAGACGAGAAATGCACCCATGCACATTCTGATAAATATGTGAATAAATGCAATTCTTACGAGGGATTTCAGATTTTTCTGGACTGTGCTGGCGCCTCCGGTTTTCTGAATCAAGTTTGTTTTTATCCTTATTTTTGACCCATTCTTCTTTTTTCACCTCGAGCTGCGTCTGATTGGGAGCTTGGTTTTCATTGCCAGGCATCTTGCCCATGTCCCATTCCCTAATTGAGGTTGTGACCTGTACATAAATACAAAATATTACTTGGCAAGACACTAATATCGTTTTTCAATTAGAAGATTAATTGACAAAGAATTTACAAAAAGAAAAAAAAAACAATAATTATATAAATTCACTAATTTCATGGTCCACTTGACCAATTAATATATTACAATTAATTAAGGTTTTTAGTTGAGATAAAAAAGACAATGGCAAGAGCGGGATTCGAACCCACGATCTTCGCCTCGATACGCCGCTGCTCTACCACTTGAGCTATCGTGACCTCGATCCACTCGAACACCAACTTCCTATCTCAACCCCACCTTTTGAGTTTTCCCTCCTTTTTGCCATTTTTCAAATGTCGTGTAATCGGATTAGATTCTCGGCGACAAATGAAATGGCCACGGAGAGCTTTAGTAAAGTATACTTCATTTTAATTAATTAAATTCACTAATTTCGTGGTCCGCTTGACTAATTAATATATTACAATTAATTAAGGTTTTTAGTTGACATAAAAAAGACATTGGCACGAGCGGGATTCGAACCCACGATCTTCGGCTAGATACCCCGCTGCTCTACCACTTGAGCTATCGTGACCTCGATCCACTCGGACACTAACTTCCCATCTCAACCCCACCTTTTAAATTTTCCCTGCTTTTCGCCATTTTTCAATCAGCTGAGAATCCAATCCGATTACACGACATTTGAAAAATTTCTTAAATGAAAAACAAATCTCATATGCTCAAATTAAGTACAAATAGTTACCCGTCGAGATGAAGGTTTGATAATGTTCTTTTCAATTCCCCAAGTAGCTTCCTTGACTTCAAGCCTTTCATTCTTGTCAATGGCAGCTACCTCTTGTTTAATCGCCGCGTTGTGCTCTTCCTCGGCAAGTCGGAGCATTATATTAAGGTTTTGTTCATTTGAAAATTCAACTTTCAATGTCTTTGGGTTGTTGACAGGCCATCTGACGCCATGAAGGGCGTGCCTCGTCTCTACAGCCATTTCCACAGTCGTATACTAAAATTCAGTAAAGCTTGTAATTGTGTTTTTTTTTTTTTAATATATATGATTTATAAAAATAAACAATTACCTTGACATAACATTTAGATTTGATTTTATCAATAAAGAAACCGTTTGGTGCCAAAGTTCCTGTTCGAGCTAAAAGCTCCTTTAACTGTGGTACAGTAAAAGGCCTAACAAGATTGGTTATGTACAATATGTTTGTTGCTTTTTTAACTGATGGACTCGGTGACTTCCTTAATGTTTTGGCATCATCAGAAACAATTGATATTTTCCTAGCAGCTAAAAATAAAGAAAAATTAATCAAACCAACTTGAACTGATACGGGATACATTTCAACATCATTGAATTAAGTTTTTTTAATTAATCTAATAGAAAAAGCTCATATTTTGAAACTCTTCTATTAAAAGTAATATTGTTGATAAAATCAATGGTGCTTTTACCTCATTTTAATTACAGTCCTCAACATTAGAATCGATTTGAATATTAAATAAAACATTCCTTTAAACTATAGATATAACTTGCCTTTATGATTTTCTTGATTGTTGACTTTGACATCTACCTTTGGCTCATCCTTGTGCTTGATAATAATCTTTTTTTTCTTCACCTCATTATTATCCAACCCCTCCTCCTTAAAGCTTCTCTTACGTTCAGGCGTCTTAGACTTCTTGTCTTTGGATTCTCTAAGGTGCTTGCTCTCGTGCCCTCCAGGACCCTCGTCTTCCTCTGCAGCCACCCCATCGTCTTGCGACTCTAATATCAACTTTTTCTTCTCGGCTTCTTCCTTCTCAATCGTAAGCATTTCTTTTACTTCCTCCAAAGGCACAGGTGCAACGTCAGGAACCAAAGTCTATCAATTATGTATTATTTGTAACAACATACAATAGACTGACATAAAAATATAAGGAAGGTGTATTTTAATTGGGATATTAAAATTACCTTTAGCGTTAATGAAGAAATGGCAATTTGAGAATCTTTCTGTGGTTTAATTTGTTTACTTGTCCTTCTTTTTCTCAGACTAGTTGGTATTTCCTCTAAAATAAAATAAAAATTAATTAATTACTAGAGCATATATAATTTAAGAAAAAAAAATGATCAGTAAATCAACTAAACTTTACCTGTTAGCCTTTTCAATGCAGTCGGTCTTGCTCGTGACTCCTAAAAATGTTATACTTGGCATTAAAAATATTGACACGGAAAATTTTCACTTCA
This sequence comes from Cimex lectularius, assembly GCF_000648675.2. Taxonomy (NCBI): domain Eukaryota; kingdom Metazoa; phylum Arthropoda; class Insecta; order Hemiptera; family Cimicidae; genus Cimex; species Cimex lectularius. The sequence goes on along the minus strand of NW_019392633.1, from coordinate 159,162 downwards.
CCAACAAATAATGACCATTGTCTGTTTTTTCACAGGTTCTGGAGTTTCTGCAGCTGAGGATATTTCTCCTTCTTCTTTTGTTGTGTCTAAATCAGAATCTGGCGTTTTGGCGCTATCGTTCACTTTCTTCTCCTTCTCCTCTGGTATCTCCTTAGCACCCTTAGCTGCAGCCCTCTCATTCAGTTTCTTTGCAATCTCCTCCATAGCAATCTCTTCCATGGCAATTTCATTGGATAATGAGATATCAATGCTTGCATTTTCCAACTTTTCATTTACTGGCTCTCTGTTTAGAAAAAAAAAGGCACGTGTTAATATATTGAAATTATTTGTTAATACTAGTTTCCATTTAAATTCTGAGCTACTTTGTGGATATTTTTTCTTTTGTACAGTCCTCTTTTTCATCCTGAGTCTCTTCATTGATTGCCACCTGGTTGGCTTCCACCACCATAGATTCACATTCACTAGATTTCTGTACGTCGGACCCCTCGACAGTAGTGTCTAGTTCACCTTCCTCTTTTTCCGGGATCGAAGGCCGATTAACAATCGGAGTTTCAGCGATGTCTGCCGGTTTCTGCACTTCAACCTCTTTCTCTGTTGTCTTTTCTGCTTTCTCCTCGCTGAGATTTCCCTCTTTGTCAGCACTCTCCTTTTCAGTCGGTGCTTCCTGTTTCACATTCTCTTCGGGGTTTATCTGAAGTGGAGCTTCTGAATCTGTATGAGAACCGGTCGATTCGGCACTCTCAGGGTCGTGCTTCTCTTTGGTAGCCCTTGCGAAAGAAAAATTTCTACGTCACAAAGAGAGGTTGATCAAAAACTAATTTGATTTATAAACAAACATGCACTAAATTTATCATCAAATGAATAACAACAGAAGATAAGCATTATTGTCATTCTTACAAACTCATCAAAAACAAAAAACTAATCCTTTTTAATAAGATAGTTCCTACTCACAATAAGGAAAAAAAAGTATAAGTAAAAAAAACTATTCTACAAACTCCTATTTTAATTGCAAGAAAGATGCTCGGTTGTTTATAATGACTCTGATGGTGTTCTCAACCTGTCTTTAATACCATACTCTGTGCTCATACTATAAACTTTTTTTTTTTGGTTTTGCTGATTTAACATAGAGCAAAAAAATTAATTAAGGTTTGTTAGTTGAGATAAAAAAGTCAATGGCACGAGCAGGATTCGAACCCACGACCTTCGGCTTGATACGCCGTTACTCTACCACTTGAGCTATCGTGACTTCGATCCCCTCGGGCACTAATTTCCCATCTCAACCCCACCTTTTGAATATTCCCTCCTTTTTGCCATTTTTCAAATGTCATGTAATCGGATTGGATTCTCGGCGACAAATGAAATGGCCACGGAGAGCTTTAGTGAAGTGTACTGGTCGTGGTCTGTTTGACTTGGTAGTTTGGTCATTTCCATTCTGCCCTGAATATCCTGTTATATATAATATCATGGCAGATAAAAATATCAGAAATAATCAAAAAAAGTTCATCACTTCTCAAACCCAACAACCACAAAATATGTTTTTATGAGAGTATTTCTAATTAACTAATCATAAAATGAGCCACTGGCGAGGCTATGAGGTTGGCTGACAATATGAAGCTGGCCAGTGGTTATAAAAAAAACAGAGAAACACAAAAGATCTACTCAGGTCGAGGTGCAGTAGGTTTTGTGGCCACCTTATTTGTCCCTAGCCCTAATTTGTTTTAATTTTGAAAACAGGACTTGCAATACATGTGAATCTGCGACTACCAAAAATACTTATTTTTGTACACACTTAACTGGATCTGTATTTGCCATGGTCAATGAGTTAAGACTATATTAGGAGAAAGGTTAAGTATAATTTAAATTTTTTTCTAAGAATACTGAAAGTAAGAACCCTCCAAGCTGTGAGCATATAAAGAAGAGACTATTTTTTCCGCCCTTGCACTTAACTTATGTTTTCATCTCGCATTTTCCAATTTAAAACTATTTTAACCACATCAAGACACAAATTTATAATTAATAAAAGTACTTCATGCTGGAATGTATACAGAAGAGGAAAATACAGCATTTCAAGCTTCTGAAAATTTATACAAATATTTTTTTAATCAGCGACAAAATACCTTTTTGTATACCTCTTCCTTCTTGGAGATGTTGTCTCCTTTGTCGGTGAAGACGAAGACTCGGCGGAATCAGTTAATCTTTGCCTACAAATTTTCAGCTTCTGGATCTCACCACCTGATCCGTTAGAGCTCTGAACTTTCCATGTCAAGCCCTCTTCTTCATTTTCAGCAGGTTTAGCCTCTTCAGGCTGAAACAGATGAATTTATATAGACATATACTCTAGTACAATAAAGTAAAGTAATCCTTTTCAAACTGGAAAGGTTTTATATTTTACTTTATTTATTTTTTAAATTATTCTCAAATAAAATTCCAATGAATGTAGGGATTTGAACCCAGAACAGCGAGTATGCAAACGGGAATTGAATTCCCTCATGACTGAGGTATTATAATAAATAATCAATTAATTAAGGTTTTTAGTTGAAATAAAAAAGTCAGTGTCACGAGTGGGATTTGAACCCACGACCTTCGACTTGATACGCCGGCTCAAGGTGGGGTTGAGATGGGAAGTTAGTGCCTGAGAGGATCGAAGTCACGATAGCTCAAGTGGTAGAGTAGCGGTGTATCAAGCCGAAGGTCGTGGGTTCGAATCCCACTCATGACACTGACTTTTTTATCTCAACTAAAAACCTTAATTAATTGAATGATATTAATTGGTCAAACGGACCACAAAAAATAATGAATTTAAAAAATAAACGATATTAATATTTTACCTTAGCAGGCTGAGCTTCCCAAAATTTACTATCATCCTTCCATTCTTTGTCATCAGAGTTTTCAACCACCTCTTCGCTCTTTGCTTTTTCTACCATCTCTGCTTCCATGTCTGGAGTATTTTTGGTCCTGGCGGATCGCCTGAGCCTGGTATGAGCATCAGAAGTTTCTGCCTGGTTTTTTAATTATCATCGGGTTATTATTTGACATAATGTTTAGAATATCCTTTATAACATACCTTCTCCTCATGTTTTTCCCTCTTGGTTTCTTTTTCAACAGGAATGTCAGGTTCTGGCTCTGATTCCGAGGTAGACTTCTTCCTCCGTCTCGTCTGTCGACTACTTTTTCTAGTCGAAGCTTTCTCTACGGATTTATCGGGTGTACCGTGCTTATTCCTTTCACTCTTTCTAACCATAATCCTGTAAAGTACAAATGTATTAGTATAAAATATTTGTCCTTCTAATAAATTATTAACAATATAAAATATATAAAATATTTACATGATATTCATGAAATATTTTGTATTGATTTAAGCTTTGAGAATAGGATCAGTAAATAACTATCAAAGTAAATCTATCAACAAACAACAACGTTTACACAAAAGGCTATCAATTATGGGGAAAAAATCAGCTTGGCAAGAATATTGTGCTTTTCTTAATAGAGCATCCTTAGTAAAGACAATTCAGTCAAACCTAAGGTTAAAGAATTTATATACCCCAAGATTACACACTGCAGTCGGGAAGTGGATGGTTCAAAAGCTGTTCCCAAGGTCTAACAATAAATAGGAAAATAATGACAATATGTGTGCAATTTTAGCAGATCCTTTTGTTCTTAAAAAATAAATGATGCGCTCAAAGCAAAAAGTAAATCTGCACCAGGATGTGACCGAATACACTAACTTAATGCTAGTAAACCTATCGCCCCATGAGCAAAATTATTATTTACTAAAATTTGGTTAAATAAATCAAGATACTATTGAAACTATTGAAAAAGTACATTGACAATTCCAATTTTAATGTCATATGGAGAGCACTCCAATTTCCCGAATTCATACCAGCCTATTGTGCTAATGTCATGTGTCCTGAAAACCTATGAATGGATTATTAAGGTTACAATGGTGGCTGGAGAATAATAAAATTTTGCCTGAAAGCCAGTATGGTTTTCGAAAAGTTCTATACATTCAGCATGTCTAATCTAACCTTATTATTAACATATATGATGCTTTCCCTGACTCAAAAAATGCTGCAGCTTTATTCCTTGATATCTCTCCTTCAACAATGTAGTTATTACCCTTCCGTGTATTAAATTGAAAAAATTTGTCTTCCTTGTTTGATAGTTCATAACATAAACTCGATATCCTCTAGAGAAATTATGCAGAATGAAATTGTTGATAACCTTGCCAAACAAGCATTTAAAAATGGCATTCTTGAAAATGTATAAATTCCCCCCCCTTTGACATCAAATCGTGTTTCCACAAAAAATCAGGTCTAAATGGCAATCTTCCCTACGGGGTAGTTCAGTAGGAATGTTTTATTAATCTATTAACCCTTATATAAATAAATTTTCGTGGTAATATAAGCAAAAATAAATGCTCAACCATCAACAGACTGTGGAACAACCATGGAATCTGCGCCTCCTATTTGCACAAAAAATAAAAGAGACAATCCTGACTGTGAGCTATGTGGTCTTCCTGATGAATTAGAGCATGTAGTAATGATCAATTAGTGCGCCAGCACATGGACATATTTTGGACAAGATGCACGGACTCAAAGGTTAAATACATTGTTTCTTATTTACATACCATTCAGTGTCCATGTGCCAAGCTCATATAGCCTATTCTTAATTGGATGAGGATGACCTCTTCTACTAATCAGATCCTCCAAGGGCACCTACCGACAGTGCTCTTGACATGCTTCTCTGTCAATCCAGCTGCCACTTTCTTTTCTTTCTTTCTTTTTTTTTTTCTTTCTATTATGGTCAGCAATAACGAGTCGATGCAAAGTAAGCAGAGCCATCATATTTTGAATCACCTCAAGCACATACAAAATCGCATACAATCGTGTAGATGCTACAGTGGTGAGAGTGACCATGAAGTCACCACCTTCGCGATATATGTCATGTAGTTAAGACAAGGCAAAAATTTGGTGTTCCTTGATCTAAGTACTAAGAACTTAGCATGTTGACTTGGTTCACACGGCTAATTCCAAATCTAGAGAGTATTCTGAATGATTAACTAAATTGAGCAAGTGTATCAACAAAACTGCTGTTGGTGTCAAGACATTTGAACCCAATATATTACTTTGTAACAGTAAGTGAACTGCACTAGTGAGTCAATGCGAATATGGTAGATTTTGTGGCTAAATGCAAACCGTTTTACTATTGAAATAAAACCTGTTAGCCATTGTGTACTGATGTGACAGCCCTGCGGAACAGTTATGCCCACATGTATATCATGTGCCTATCACAATGTTTTACTGTAGTAGATACAACAAAATCGTAATTTATAATTTGAATCACTACTTCCCACTTATACCTATGGCCCTCCTTTAAAATGTAAAACTAATTCATATGTAAACCCAAATCAGTTCGATTTTATGATTCTTATTCTTGTAATTACAGTTATGAAAAACTGTGTTTTTGTTCTTCATCGACCGCCCGCTATAGGATTTTTTTCAAAAACGCCAACACCCTGAGGGTTGATATGATATCTGATATTGTGAACCCTTGTTTAAAAAAAATAAATAAATAAAAATAAATAAATAAAAGTAGGGACCCTTCACATTACTGAGATAAAGTTAGCCTTGAGTCGGTAAATGAAAATAGTTCAGAGACTTTTTTTTAATATATAACTCTGTATATGTACGTTGTTAAGTTCTACATATTGAATACTATTACATATTATATGGTTTATGTTGTTTACGAAAGTTTACAGTTGCAAGTTTAAAGTTAATCACTTGAGCCCATTACTATTTTAACTTAAAAGGTTTGCTTATATTTCACCGTTTGGACTTTTTTACTGCGTGTACATTAGACTCTCATTATACATGGGGTATATGTAATAAACATTACCGCAAATAATAGGAAACGCCTCAAATTTCAGGCTTCGAAGCATTTTTTTTTTTCAATCTGCATACCAATCAGGCACTTTCTGAAAAGCAAGTGCCTATCGTCAATGTTATGTATGAACTTATGAACAGTACAACAAAGATTAATTATTAGGCAAAGTATGTTTGTTTTAAAATTAGTGTCACAAGTGTTACTCGAAATTCCTAACCTACGGATCAGTACCCCATTGAATATTAGCAAAAAAGTTATAGGTTGAGAGGTGGTTGGTGTCTCGAGGACAGAAGTCATGACAGCTCAAGCACTGGCGTACGGATCCAGAGGTTGTGGATACGAGTCCCACTTGTGACACTAATTTTTCAATTTAACCATACTTTGTATAATAATTAAAATAATTATTTTGATTAAAAGGACAAACTAAAAACAGGATCAAATTAAGGTTATCGACCTGCAGTATACAATGCTGTGAGTTGGATCTTCAGGAGGTTAAATGACAGATGAATTTAAAGAAACAAGGAAACAGCTTCCAGGTTCAGCCAAGCTTTCGGCAATTTATATCGCCAACTCAGGGCGTAAATTTATTGAAAACAATTTATACAAATTTTTTGACAAAAAAAAAACAGTACAATTTTGAAAAGATAAAAGCATTTTGAAAATTTGTCTTTTATCTTTTCACAATTGTACTATTTTTTGTCAAAATTTTTTTTATATTGTTTTCAATAAATTTAGGCCTGATGGCGATATAAATTGCCAAAGCTCAGCTGAACTCGGAAGTTGTTTTCTTGTTTCTTTAAATTCATCCGTCATTTGACTACCTGAAGATCCAACTCACGACAAACTAAAAACATATAACATATTAGTTTCTAACGTTCAAAAACAACATTTTAAGTTTAACTTCTAAAGCTTTAAAACTTCTCGGATTTACAATTTGTTTTTCTAAAGGTTTTCAGAATATTCAGATGTTAAAAGTGTTATAAATTTCTTTAATCAGAACCAACATTCAATTCTCTTCTGTTTAGTGACACTATCAGTATCTAAAACATTTTCTTGAATGTTTTCATATAAGAACATTAGGTTTAATTCCAAAATTTTGCTGTAAATTATTCAAAAATTCTAAACGCATTGAATGCAGAAACAATTGAACCCAGACATAAAAAGAATGATGTTGTATTTCTCCATAAATTATTAAATAAACAGATAAACCGTCCAGAACTCTCCAAATTAATTAACTTTAACATTCATTCTCATAACACCAGGAACCCTCATACTTTCAACTTAGCTTACTGTAGGACCAATTATACTTTTCATTCTTCAATCAACAGAGATCAGAGACAAGCTAACTCCATTGAAATAATTTTTTTTTTTCATTGATAAAAGTACAAAAAAAAATTTGAACTTTTATCTAGTTAATATTTGTAAAACCACCTGTATTTGTGTGTTCTTGTATATTTATTACCTATATTTTAATTCTAGTTTGAGTTTGCCTTGTTTTTATGTATTATTAGGCTTCTGAGCCTGTGTTTGTAATACATAAATAAAAAATAAATAAATATGACAAAGGTTGCATCATGTTACGCTTAGTTGTTTTTCTGTGATTCCCACTCATTCTTCAAGAACTTAATTTGGGGGAGAGGGGCAAATGTAGATGAATGAAAGCACAGAGTACAAAAGCATGGATAACGAGAGTCTACTGTATATTATCTAACTCCGTTCTGGCTAAAAACAAATTTTGAAACATAAAATTGTGAGAGATTTTATTAACAGAAATAGAGTGAAAGACTTGTCGTCCGGGCTGATTCAGACCAACCCGTTATCTTTACTGCTTTGGTTTGAAAATTGTAAAATTCTCCTAAAAAGATAAATCCAGCGGTGACCATGGTGAAACAGTGGACCAAGACTAACAGGCCAAATCTGACAGGGCAGAAGGTTAAGGAGTAACGAACACAAACTTGACTACTATACCACAATTGTTTATCCGGTTAAGACATTGAACAAATTATACCTTTAATCTAAGGTTTCGGTTGAGATGAAAAAGCAACTGTCATGAGCGGTATTCGAACATACGACCTTTGGCTCAATACGCCGCTGCTCTAATTTCTTGAGCAATCATGAGTTCGATCTAACCAGACAACTCTCAACCCACAACCTCTTGAATTTTCCCCCTTTTTGTCATACTCTCAAGTATCATATAATCAGGATTCGATTCTCAGCGACTTATGAAGTGTGGTTAGCAAAGTAAGTACTTCTTTAATTACTGTATTAATCCATATTGAACAGTCTTAATTGAAGGTATTAATTATCTTAATTATACTTTTTATCTAACAATTAATTAAGGTTTTTAGTTGAGATAAAAAAGTCAGTGTGACGAGCGGGATTCGAACCCACGACCTTCAGCTTGATACGCCGCTACTCTACCACTTGAGCTATCGTGACTTCCATCCACCCGGGCATTAACTTCCCATCTCAACCCTACCTTTTTGAATTTTCCCTCCTTTTTGCCTTTTTTCAATCTCTTTTTATATCATCTTCTATATCATCATATATCTTTTTTTATCTCAACTAAAAATCTTAATTAATTGAATGATATTAATTGGTCAAGCGGACCAAGAAAAATAGTGAATTTTTATCTAACGTCAAAGATGAGTTGTTGGTGTCGAAGTGGATCAAAGTCACGATAGCTCAAGTGGTTAGAGCAGCAGCGTATTGAGCCGAAGATCGTGGGTTCAAATCCCACTAACATTTTCATCTCAACCAAAACTTTAGATAATTAAAATAATTAATAAGGTAAATTATGACTAAGAAATATATATGGATTTTAATAACAAATTGAGTCACGTCTAACACACGCAAACGTATCACGTTACTTTAAAAAAAAGCAAATCGATAAGAAAAGTTACATGTATAGAAATATAATGGGCTTGGGGGACTTCGCTCAACGTATATACGATATTCGACAACTTTGTATCCACAAGAAAAAAGGATGGGCGTGTTGGGCGGCCCGGGCGAAACCACAACCTACGGCTGGGAAGTCGGTTTTATTCATGGTAAACCTTGACGTAAAATTGAAATTCGAAGCCGAGTGAGATCCGCTCCAGGCCTGAACGCGTTTCCCCTCGAAAAGTGCTAAATACGACCGTCGATCCGTCTTAGGGTCCGATTCTCGGATCGGGGCGACTGCCTTAGAAATTCCCCGTGCTATAATCCATCGATTTTTTATTTACGGATAATGTATTCGAGGAAGGGTGACGGGAAAGGGGCAGAGCGTGGACGTCCAGTGATAAAATTTTAAAGTAAACAGAAGATCGCCTCCGATACCTGCGCCGCCGAGCTAACCTAAAAGGAAGAAGCGGCGTCGAAGCCCCGGATCGCAAAAGCAAAAATGAAATTCATTTACTGACCTTTTATGCCGTTCGGCTCTGACGAATTAAAATAAAAACCATCAATAGGGAAGCGCCTTTGAAGACGATCAATCGCATCGGTGTCCAAGCCCGGTCGCTCGAGCCTCACTCGACCTTCATTCGACTCGAACAAACCACTAACCAGCCGAGTTTTCGGTGGCACTGGGAAATCGCAACCGCTTCGACTCGACCGGCCGTCGATTGACGCGACTCCGGATTTCGACAAAAAAAAAAAAAAGAAAAATCGTCCGATTCGAGTTTTGACGGAGTTCCCATCAAATTCGAAAACGGACCGAAATTGAAAAAAAGAGTAGGGATTTTTTCTAAAACTGGGCGCCGCGGCCGCGCCCCTCCCGCCGCTCGAAACTTTCGACGGTTGTTTTATCGACAATCTCCACGTCGACCTTTGGCCCCCGGTTTCCATTCCAATCACTTTTAAAAATGAGCTCGATCCCTTTTTCAATTCTATTTAAATTCCGATTTGACGATTTTCATTCCGAATTCCTTGGGACAGTAATCGCTTTCCGATTGGTATAACTGTTTTGTTTGCGACATTGCGACACCCATTCCTTATTGCATATTCTACAGTAATGAATATCTAGACAAATCCTGTTTCCATTTATCTTTCTTCTTTTGTGAACAAAATTATCGAAATATCAACTATACAAAAAGTTATATTGTCCCCTGTTCCGATTCTTGGAGGAAAGAGGGTTGTTTTATTGTCTAAATCCATGTATGATAGTGGTCATTATTGACCATATTAACTATTTCAATTAATTAGTATTTTTATCTAAGTTTTTGATTGAGATGGAAAAGTCAGTGTCACAAGTGGGATTCGAACCCACGACCTTTGGCTCAATACACCGCTGTTCTTACTACTTCAGCTATCGTGACTTCAGAACTGACTGTTGTACTTTTTCGTCTCAACCAAGACCTCCGATAAAAGAATAATAAAAAGTTTTATTGCATATTTCTTTATTTTACAGGCAAAGCCTATTAAATTTATACAATAGTTACAAATATACTTAGGAGAGCTAGTATAATAATATTCATTACAAAACATAAATAGTTAATTAAAGAAACAATTGACCATATTAACTATTTCAATTAATTATTCTTTTATCTAAGTTTTTGGTTGACATGGAAAAGTTAGTGTCACAAGTGGGATTCGAACCCACTGCATCTCATGACTTCTGAATAATTATGGACTAACGGTCACTAATCACCACACATTATGTAGTAATGTATAATTGTAAATATTAAACAAACAGAGCTAAGTGTTTACAGAACGATAATGAGACCCACACAATATGAAAATAGTACATAAACTGATCTAAACGTTTATATCTTGTGTGCAGAAATTAATTTATTTTTAAAAATGCTAATATCAGCTTGGTATGGGAGTTGTGGACAAGCCTTAGCTGTGTGCATTAACCTATTGATGGGACTTTCTTTTATATCTTATTTAGCGGATATGAAGAATGTTTTATGTATCCAGGTTGAGAGATGGGAAAGATTAAAGTTTAATTTGGAAAGTAAATAAGGAGACTCATATTATTTACAAGTTTATAAACGAAGATGATTTCAAGGTAAATTCTTCTCTTTCAAAAGTTAAGATATCAAAGGGATCCAAAATATTAAAGTAGTCTGTATAGCCTGGGGAATTTTAAGTTTGTAAGCTGCATATATTAGAAATTTATTCTGAACCTTTTCTATTTGTTGGATTCGTTTATCATAATGTGAGGGCCAGATAACACAGGAATAATCAAGATGGGAACTTACAAAGGAACAGTAAAGAATTTTGGGGGTTTTCGAGTCAGCGAATTCACTAATCTGATGATGTTCCCGAGAGCTCGATAGCATGTATTTCTGATAAGGGCAATGTGAGAATTGAAATTCAGTTTACTATCAAAAATAACATTGAGATATTAATTTCAGAATTGCCAAAGAAACGTTATCTATAGTATAATCAACACTGCACATTGTGACAACATTGCATTTCTTAATATTCAGCACTATTGAATTCTGCACCATTCATGAGTAGAGTTTGAGTCAGATTGGAGATCAAGACCATCTTGAAGGGTTCTGATGGTTTTATAAAGTTTCAAATCATCAGCATAAAGAAGGAAATTGCTATTCTTAACATATTTAAGTCATTAATGTAGAGATAAAATATTATAGGTGAGAAATGTCCACCTTGTGATACTCCTGATGTAGCATTGAAATCTTTTGAAAAGAAGTCGTTTATTTTCACTCTCTCACTTGTTTCCAATCAGAAAGATAAGACGTAAACCACTTTAGTGATTGAGTAGTAAACCTATGGAGTTTAATTTATTGATAAGTAGATCGTGGTTGACTCGGCCAAATGTTTTAGACAGGTCAGTATAGATTGTGTCCAATTAGTAATGACTATATACAGTAAAATAGCCCCACGTCCTCTAAAAAATGGAACAGGGGACCCAGAAACCAATTATTGTGCCAGAGAACCATTCTTAAATCAAGCAGCATGTCTACATGCTCTCTGTACAGAGCCAAGGCATGACACGTTTCTACTATGTGGGACAATTTGAGCAACCTTCTCTGCATAAGAGGCACCTGCACGGGCAAAAGCAGGTGTCAGTCTGTCAACTGTACATGGTCTATTATCAATCAAGTAAGTTATACTATAGTATTTATTTTATTTTATTATTTATTACAAACACAGGCTTAGAAACTTAATAACACAAAAAAACAAGGTAAACACAAAATAAACTTAAAATATAGGTTATAAGCAAATATGTATTCCACATATTCCTAGTTAAATTCAAGTATTTTAGTTAATTTATTTTTTATTATTACGATTATTACTTTTATCAAAACAATGTGATTGTTAATTCCATGTATTATTATATTTTAGCTTTATATTATTACGTCATTACTTCAATTATTTACTAATGTACTTAAATTCAAATTTTATAAATGTATTTTTCTATTAATTATATATATTCTGTTGTAGTATTTTATTCTTAATTTTAGTTTACTTTGTAAACTGTTGCTTTTCTACATTTTGTGCACATAAAAAAAGAGAGTGTGGTCTCAGTTTTAGCGCTGAAATTACAAACATTACAAATTTATACCAATTATTAGCTTCTTCCAATGTTTTAGAGCATAATAAATCAAAGAATTGTCTGGGTGGTAAATATGAAAAACCATTATTTACAAATAGTGTCATAAATAAGGCAAATTGAATGAAATTCTGTAACCATTCTAACTCATTTTGGTTACAATTTGAGCATAAGATTCGAGGATCGATGTTGTATTTTGTATTCTTTACATAGATAGCTATTATTTACATTTCTAATCTGGTTGATTAATCTCACCTTATCAATGCTCGTTCACAAATACAGGTATTGCTTGCCAAGACCCAGATTAGTGTTGATAATGGGTGTAAGTCTGTGAGTTGGTGATCCTATGCCGGTTCGGTACAAAGACCCAGATTGTTCGTCCTTCTAAATGTATAGTATGATAAAGTTGATGGTAGAATATTTAGTACCCCATCAACCCCCGATTAGGTTATTTACATAATAGTTGTAATGAGTGATGGTGGAATATCAAGTACTCCGTCACACTAAGTGAACAGCTTGTAAATAAGAAAGAGTATATTTAAGAGTGAGTGAGTGAGGAATGAGGAATTTGGCTTTGGGAATTGATTGCTGGGCTGAAATGGCCTTGATGTTGATAGCACTCAAAACCTAACCTCAGTGGATGAACAGAGAAGACCGAGGTCTGACCCCAGACTGCCAAGACTCAGGATGGGTAATTCTCTCGGCCTGCTGGTAATTTATTGTACGCACAAAAGCTGGAATTGCTGGTGAACTGCATGAAGTGATAGGCTCAACTATGTGCATATGTAATACAAGTGCAGATTTGAGCTTATACAAATTTGATTTTATTCATTGTATTGTCAGAGGGATTAATTAGCGTTTTATTCATTTTCATTCAAGATCTTGTTTTTTAGGGGTTTTGTTGATTTAACATAGAGCAAAAAATTACACCTAGAAAAATTTGATAACTCTCAGGAATTTCATTTAGGACTTTTTCTTTTCATCACCTATGTGAATGGCTTGGAACTTGTCCTGAATGATTGTGATCATCTGCAGACCTAAAAATTTTCAAACCTGTCAGGTCTCCCCTTCTGAGTCTTTCTCTTCAGGCCTCAATTGAAAATATATCTAATCAACAGTTTGTCCCTCAGTCTCCGATTTTCCAAACTAGGGGGACAATGCAAAAACTAGGTAGTCTTCACTATAAAAGTTACTTAAACAATGATGAATCATCACTTTCTCCAGTTGATTGCATTAATAAATTTTAAAATTATATTAATAGTTTAAACAAATCATCTAGCTGTTCAACCAGTATCAATCACAATATTTTTTTTTAAAATAATTTATTGAAGAAACTTTATTTGTGCAATGGTACATTATAGTTATCACAGTACTGCATAATATTAAAAAAAAAAAATGACATTAAACGTGTGGTGAGGTAAGATACCCAACGGTGTTCCTCACATAGTATTTAAAAATAGGAAGCAACGAGTTGTACTATAATGGCACATAAATTAATAAATAAGAAATAAGTAACAATATTTTTTTCACATTTGTCTATTCAAGTTTTGTTAGCCAGTTCAGAGTGCCTTTTATGTTTTAACCATCTTAGATGTCTCGGGGGTGGCTGATTGTTGGCGATATCCTGCATTAGTGGGTTAGGGTGTGACAGTATTTTTTCATTGTGCCAATCGTATGAGTCCTTTATCACCATCCGGAAATCTGGTATATCTAAATCCCAGTGAATGACGACGTTGCATATGCACCATGGGGGCCACAGTTATAAGACGAAGGATGTGTTTCTGAACGGTTTGGATTTTCTTTATTTGTGTATCTGATGCCGAGGACCATATTGAACAGCCATACTGCCAAATCGGTCTTATTACTGTTAGATAAATCAAGCGTTTGATATGCAGGGGTATATTTTGGCTGGTCAGGAGATGTTTGAAGGAGTACATCTGGTGTCGTGTTCCCTAACCATCCCTAAACAAACTTTTAATAGCAGACTCATTTGCTGACTAATTTTTTAAATTCTTCTTACAAAAACCCTCCTCTTAGGCAACGTGTTAATTCTAATATATCTGTAGATTTTGTTAACTTGTCCTCTTTACACATTAGTGTTGAAGAAGTTTCATTATAGTTGTCCAATGTCAATTGTAAAAAAGTCCTGCCCCTGATCAAGTACCTCCAATTGTTTTGAAATATTGTAATAATGCCTTAGCCCCAACATTATCCAAGTTCATTGGCTAATCATGCCAACAACTCATTTGCTCTAAGGACTTTCCTAATTATTCCAAAAGTCAGTTTTCTTGTCAATTTTCAAATCAGGGGATAAATCAGATGTTCAGAACTATAGTCCTAGGGACTGCGGTAGCTGAGTGGTTAGTGTGAGAGACTCTCGGCTCATAGACGCCGTGGTCGTGGGTTTGATTCCCACCGTCGCCCCTGGCCCTTTTTTCACGATAAACCCCCCCCCCCAAATATGAACACACATACAAGAATTCGTCAACATGGTTAATATGCATAGATCATAAGGCCAAATATTGAAAAAAAAAAAAAAAAAAAAAAAACTATAGTCCTATCTGCATCTAATCAACAATAGTTAAAGTCATTGAATCTTTAATACTTAATAAATTATAACCCTTGTAACATTTTAATAACTTGAGAACAAGGCAACCAATCCATTTAGAACGACTACCACCAATTTGTTAGTTTTTCAGTTATATTCTTTTGCTGCACATTGGCAGGCACCATGCACATATAATAATTTTTATTTTAGCATTAATACTTTGATATTGATTATGTTTAATATGTAAATTTGCTTTGCATGTCAAGACATGCTAACTTAGTAACTTCCATCTCCATACTCATACAACTACAGCTCATGAGAGACTAGTGACTACCTTTTGGCTTTTGGTAGACTCGATCTGTTGTAAACCTCCCCAGAGGGCTCTATGTGGGCTTTCTGCTACTACCCTCTGGCTTCTCCATTTTGCATTTCTTGAACTTTTCTTTGGAGGTGATTCTCGTGTCAAAAGAAGACACGAAATGTGTTACTTCGACCTTTACATATCCTCATTCTATTTGTTCAATACAATAAATACAATAATCTATACACAATTAATTTTGATTATTTACACGACTAATTAGGTATATAAAAAATAGCCTTCTTACGACGTTTTTAATTAACCAATCAATTATTGAACCCTGTGTGGATTTACCAAAAGTTCTGGCTATAAAACAAAGTTACAAACTTACAATAAAAAGTAATTTTTGATTACAATTAAATCTCATCTTCCTGATTAACAAATCTTTAGTTGCTAAATTTTTAATTATTTTATCAGCTTCTACTTAATTATATAAATTAATATAATATATATAGTATAATTAATTGAAAATCTTTAGTTTAGTTATTCTTTCTGAAAAGTTTTTTTGGAAAAAACCGTCTTCTTCAAACATACATTATTATTATTAATAATAATTTGGCATAGGGATAACCTGGCAAGCTTGCATATTTGTAGAAAGATGCAGAGATCAAGCTTAGCATTTAGAAATTAAAAAACACAGCTACATCCTTTCAAAGCTGGAAGACACAGCAATGTACATGAAGTGTCAAATAATTGTTGAAATTATGTAAATATGCAGTATTGTGAGTTCTTATTGCTCCCTGACATACTAATTTGATTGTATTAATCTAGTTTGTACTTTCAATTGAACAAAAAGGCAAGTTAAAAGAACTAGGCTTTCACTGTGGTATCAGTTTGTTATGGGCAAACTAAATTTTCATATGATCTACTTTAATCAGGTAATTAATGCAATTTAAGAATCAAAATAACGATTTAAGAAGACACTTTTTTTTTTTTTTTTTTTAATATCATATAGGTTTATTAAGTAATACAGTACACTACAGCTTTGCTTGGCTTTTAAAAAGTGCCTTTTAATTTATTTTTTTACATTCTTTCCAACAAACTTTCCAGCATTTCTTTATTGAGCCTACTTCTCATAAATGAGTAGGGTTTTCTGAAAGCCCGTTTTTTCTTCTGGTGAAATGTAAAAGGACTCTGCCTTTTAAAATTAGATATACTATCTATTGTATCAGACTCGGCGACAATACATTTCTTAGTGCTTATGCATGGCTTTGGAGTGGTGGATTTGGGGCATTTTGTGGTAGTTGTTTTGCACGTTGTAGTTGTGATACACTTTGCGGCCTTTGTGGTTGGGCACTTTGTTTTTGGTGTGTAGCATGGGGTTGTATGTCCGTCAGACTGACTTTTGCTGTCAAACCAGAATTAAAAAAAAAAAAAAAATCATTCCTTTAATTTAACAAAAATTACAAATTGTGAACTTACGATAAAATATTCCTTTTTAACCGTTCTCTCATTTCTATCATTTTCAACCAATTCAACAACTTCTCTCTTCTTACCCGTGACTTGAGATGATATTTACCACGAGGATGGTGATGACGAAAAGGAACGGTGTAAACATCTTGGTGATTTTGAATGTATTCTGGATTAACATTTCTAGCTTGCCTCATTTGAACATCTCTAGAATTACTATATTCTCTTAGTGGTTTGTAATTTATTTCCTCTAGAGACCTCTTGACCCGATGAAACAAATCTTTAGCAAGCTGCAACTTTGGGTGAACAATATCTTTAAAAAATTAATTAATTTTTGCTTTAGTTTATAAAACTATTTCTAACAGTGACTTTGAAAAAACTTGCATTTTTGTACTTGCATTAAAACACTCAACCTGACAACTCGTAGTCATTTTAGAGGAAAAAAAAACCTGATTGTGGTTGTCCAAAGTTAGGTTTAAAAAATAAATGTGCATATTTTTTAATTCATAT
The DNA here is from genome assembly GCF_000648675.2 of Cimex lectularius. Taxonomy (NCBI): domain Eukaryota; kingdom Metazoa; phylum Arthropoda; class Insecta; order Hemiptera; family Cimicidae; genus Cimex; species Cimex lectularius. The sequence goes on along the minus strand of NW_019392633.1, from coordinate 141,945 downwards.
TAATTTAATGCATATTGAATTTTAATTCTTTTCCTTTTTATTTAACTAGATACACAATAAATTGAAATGTTTGATTTCTAGTACATAGTATATCTAGAACAAATTGATTAATTTTTGAGTGTTTGGTATAATTTCTTTTAGAACGGAAAGGAATTTCAAAATGTGTTAAAAAGGCATTACATTTGAAAAAATAATTTATCATCAGGTCAGCTTAACAAACCAACTTATTAAAATTCTAACAGTACAGTACCAGCAGCATGAAAAATTGCTCTTGAAACTATACTTAATTTTACAAATAAATAAATATAAATAAAAATACATACTTACACTACTTACTACTATATGAACCAATCAGATTAAATTAATGTTGAAATTGGTTTATAAAAAAAATTCATTATACAGAAGGTATTTAGTATACCTTTATGTATCAAATTTGTCAAACATTAACTGGACAATTTAAATCAATGGTATAATTATATTTTATTCTTACCTTTTGATGTTTTGCTTTGTTTTTGACACTCCGTTTGCTTAGTGAATGTACTGATGAATTTGTGAGACTTCGAACATGTTTCTGCCAATTAAAATTACCTTTTATGAATGACATATCATTATCTACTTTATCATTGTTTTCTGGAATGCCTGAAATTTTGTATTTGTAAAAATAAATTACACTTTTCTAAGCCGTTCAGAATTTGCAAACCTTTATACTGTCCAGCAGACACTAATGTTATCACAATGGCCAGAATTGCAAACGCTGGTGTCTTCATAGTTTTCCAGTTGTAGATTGATCTTTCAAAATTTTCTATTTGAAAGCAAAACTATTTTCAATTATTTACTATCAAAGAAATCATTTTGCCTAAAAAAAAAAAGAACAAAACACCTGGTCTTAACAAATGAACATTTTTTAAATGTATTATTCAAACATTATGGTTGCTGTGTTATACTTTTGGCTCGTAGACCATATGGTTGTGGATTTGATTACCACCATCGCCCCTGGCATTTTTTCAAGCTTCCCTTCCCCCCCCCAAAAAAAGTATGATATACAGCAGAAAATAAAATGTTGCTATGGATGGTTATCCAGAGCGGATGCCAATGCCAAAAATAATTAAAGCAAAAAAAAATATATTGTTCACTTTTTATTTTGGTATAATGTGTTACGATGCTTTCTTATATTTCAACCTCAACAGTTTAACTTATGATTTTTCCTTCTCAAAGGTGGGATAATAGGTCATCTCAAAAAAACAACCAGTTTTTCTTTCAATCCACAATATTTCGGATTTATTTTAATCCTTCCTCAGGTGAGTTAACGCCTATACACAGAACAAATATTTCTTACATTTTTAGACCAACATGGTTATCATTATTTCTTCATTACTTACAGTGGTTAAAACAGTGGTCGTCAGTCATTAATATTGGTAAGTAGTGATACTATAAATCCGAAACATTGTGGATTGAAAGAAAAACTGGTTGTTTTTTTGAGATGACCTATTATCCCACCTTCAAGAAGGAAAAATCATAAGTTATAATGTGTTATATTTATACGTGTTTTCTCATTAAGCACATTCATTGGAAGGGTACCAGACTTGAATCTCAGTATCACAGAATTCAAACCAAACTTACTTCCAAATGGGCTTTTTTTAGTGGAAAAACACCAGAACACTGTTGGGATGGTTAAAACTTCTGCAGTTGCAATTCTCCATAAAAAATAACATCAAAAAACACATTCAATTTCTTAATACACTCAAAGACCAAAAAACGAGACACTTGTATTTTGTTGTTTATTTCAAATTAAATGTATTTTATTGTTATATTAATTACAACATATTTATTTTAATGTAAACCAAATTTAACAAGATCAAAAATTCTTGAATTTTAATAAAAAATATTTAATTATGATGGTTTGCAAGAAAATTCACTAAAATGCCGGAAAATATTCAACAATTATAGATTTAAATGTGTGGTGATTATTGACCGTTAGTCGATGATTATTCGGAAATCATGAGTTGCGGTCTGGTGTGATGTAGGTTTCAGAAAACCTTTTCTTTATCATGCCAACATTTCGATCTTTATTGAGATCATCTTCAGGGCCTGGGATTTACAAACATTGTTTAAATTTAACAAATACATGTAGGATATGGAAAAATGTGAATTTATACAATGCAAAAAATATTTTTTTATATTCAATATTTACGCAGAAAACAAACACTTTGAGTGAGTAGAAATACTTTGATTGAATATTTAAAAAAATATTTTTTGCATTGTATAAATTCACATTTTTCCACATCCTAAATGCATTTGTTAACATTAAACAATGTTTGTAAATCCCAGGCCCTGAAGATGATCTCTATAAAGATCGAAACGTTGCCACGATAAAGAAAAGGTTTTTCTGAAACCTACATCACACCAGACCGCTCTCACGATTTCCAAATAATTATAGATTTAAAATTGAATTATTTATTTACTGGTTTTGCTCTTAATGTCTTAATTTTTACATGTTTGGCAAAACACTGTCATCCCTGGGATTGATCTGGGATGGGGGTTGATACACAAGGCTCAGCTGGGGATGGAAGTGATGATCCCTGGGCTAAACTCCCTGTTCCCGGGACATCAGCAGAGCGTGGTTACGATCCACGGGGGTAATGTGCCCAGCACCATTCCCTTGCACCACTCTGCAATTTTGTATTTTGTTATTAAGCTTTTATATTTTGATTATAGTCAATAGATGTCATACAAATTTTTTGTAAGCCAGTGATTTATCCATTAAAGTGATTCGCGAGGAAGCTTCGGACCTGTAGCTTGGTTGTTTCTGATCCTTTTTGGCCTTCATAACCTTGCTCTTTTAGTATATGAGACACTTTTGGCTTTTTGCATCTTCAGTTGCTAGCCACGTTCATCAAGATAGACCAGGAAGCTATAGATTCATCTCCATGCAAATCCCAAGAAGAAATTTCACAAGAATTTTTAACAAAACCTTATATTCAATTATTGACATTGTGAAATTTCTAATTGATTAACCATACACAATAAAAACTTATATCAAATAATAAATTTTAAAAGTAAATCTAGAGTAAACTGTTGTCTTCAGAGACTAAAAATAGAATAAATATGAATGATCCTTATACAAAAATAAATAAAAAATACAGATTTGAGATTTTATTTTGGACGTGACAGCCATAAATGCTTATATATGGGTTTTAATCTCGTGCACATAACCACTTTCTCTACAGCAGAGAGCTGTAGTTTGACAATTATAGTCGATGGTAACTCTCATCCTCTGATAAAAACTGTTCTGACGCTTCAGTCACATAACAGCTTTCACAATTGCCTTCCTAAAATATTGTAAATAGATTATTTAATTTTTAATACAAATATATGTAATATGTGAATATTTTTACACTGATTGAAGTGTTAGAGGTTTGCAGCACACTGCATTCACTGCTAAGGAAGGTGCTATCTTCCTTGCACTGACAATTGCAGTTCTCATAACAGCCTTGTAGTTTATCAAATAAATTCAATAGCTTTCTGAAAAACATAGTCAGAATAAATACACGATCTGCTTTTAATTTTAATTAAAAACTAACCTATAATTTTCGAGGCATTGTTTGAACTTAGAACTGTACGTTGTTAGTTTGTTAATCAGGACCAACTTCTCTTTTGATTGTTCTCCCTTCACCTCTATGGCTTGTGATGAGTCATATTTGGCACTGCACAGCGACTGGATTTCCCTTTTTAAAGCATTGTTCTGGAGGAAAAAATACTTTTACATACTTAAATTTCTTATGAAACTGAATTTTTTTTTTTGATATTTACATTTTACATTTACATAATTCTTAAATATTATAGTCATGATTAGTAATTAAAAAGTAGCTAATAATGTTTTTCCGTGATTTCTCTTGTAGTACTTCTAGCTCAACATACATATCACACTCAGGCCCCTTCACATCACTGACATTTGTCCGACAATATTTTATCGTGAATTGGGCACTGATAGACTTGTGGATGTTACCTCCATCACTGGATATCGTAGGATATTTTATCACGCATGACACAATTTTTATGCAGGCTGCCTTCAATGGATTAACAGATACACCCATTCTTTTTTTAATGTAGGATAATTTTGTGCCAATAGACTAATGAACTAAGATCGCTTGGGTATAAAGACCATAAATATTTAAAAAATAGATTTTAATTTTTAAATTTAAAAGATAATTCATTAAATTCACTAATTTCGTGGTCTGCTTGACCAATTAATATATTACAATTAATTAAGGTTTTTAGTTGAGGTAAAAAGTCAATGGCACGAGCGGGATTCGAACCCACGATCTTCGGCTAGATACGCCGCTGCTCTACCACTTGAGCTATCATGACCTCGATCCACTCGGACATTAACTTCCTATCTCAAGGAGGGAAAATTCAAAAGGTGCAGTTGAGATAGGAAGTTAATGTCCGAGCAGATCGAGGTCACGATAGCTCAAGTGGTAGAGCAGCGGCGTATCTAGCCGAAGATCGTGGGTTCGAATCCCGCTCTTGCCATTGACTTTTTTATCTCAACTAAAAACCTTAATTAATTAAAAGATAATATATATTAAAATAAAGTTATTTACAAATTAATAAATTAGTGTTTGGTAATGTGACACAGATATTAACTAATAATATAATATGATATATGTAATATAATTTTTTAAACTTTTATAAATTAGGTAGGAAAATAAAAAATTCTACTTTGTATATTTATCAACAGTAGCATCTTTGCTTAGTTTATATAGTAGACCAATGTTTCGGCACTTCATCCCAAGAATGAAAAAAAAACCGTTCCACTATAACTGAGGATGTTAGAGGCTCTTGAAGGTGAAAAGCCAAATGGATAATGTCATTTTTTCATGGGAAACTTCCTTCATTAGAAGCCTTTAAAGTGAGAGAAGTTCAGTTTCAAATTGGAATGGTGCAAATGATATAAAACCTTTGTGAACTTCTTTGTCTTCTTTTCAGTCTATTTGTACTCAGTCTAATGTTTCCCTTTATCACCTTTCCAACACCAATGTTTCCAAATGTCAAGGGATCATCCACCACCACAGCAATAAGCCACTCAATATTACTAAAATGTTTTATTAATTACTTAAATCTAAAGTTCTTTATTGATTCAGTCAAGCTTTAGTGGTTTTTTAGTTATCTCAGCGTGATAGTGTTATGAATGATAAAACAGACAACATTTAACTGATTCATTATATAAATGAGTTTTTCTGTTTCTCCAAGAAATAACCCCATAAGAGATTGAGAATTAGTATAATGCAAAATAAACAGATGTAATAGTGTGAAAATTAAAAATTTTGTTACCTGCTTGAATTTATAGAATAATTATTTTATCTCTTTTTGTCAAATTTGTAATTTAAATGTGAAATCTAAGCTATGAATCAATAACCTCACTCAGATAGTTACAATGATCTATCAGCCTTTGTCTTGCAGTAAGTGTAAACTTGTCTTAAGAGTTACATGCCATTCGTGGCATCCTGAGTTGTTTTATTTATGCCGTCCGCTTAGAAGAGACTATTTGATTACGCCTATCATGTCTGTGTTCAATAATTAGAAATAATATAAATATATTTATCACAAAAACATTTTCACAATAGGGCTGTGGCTCTTTACAGTGAGTAGAAAAAGTATAAAATAATTAAATAACAAAAAGGTTACAAAATATAACGCAATTAATATTAATTAATAAACGATATTTGTATGATATTAACATAGTCGAATATTAATAAAGGAGAGAAGAAGGTATAAAAGAGAGAAGAAAAAGAAAATAGCAACAAGTTGAGTTAGTTTGATCAATTCAAGGTTACATGCAAAAAAGTTGAAATCTTCATGCCTAAAAGCTAACCTAGTAAGCCATGTAATTCCACAGAATCCTAGCGACCCTAAATTAATCATTCATAGATTTGGATCTATGATGCAAGCTTTTTATAATATTTAATATTTAAATTACGGGAAGAATTAATTTTAAATATAATGAATAAATATGATGGGCAGAGTTTATTTTTGGTTTTAAATAAGTAAATAAGAAATTGGAGTTTAAGGTAATAAAAAAATCTGATATCCAGAATGAACTTGTCATGTGTTGAAGTATGCTCTCTTCATTGTAAACTTAATATAAATCTTGTGCAATTATTAAAAAGTGAAAAAGAATAGAGAGTACTGCAATAAGTAAAAAAACATTAAAATAAGAATTTTGACTAATCAAGGTCTTGCAGAGATCCACAAATAATTAGAAGTAGTAATATATTAAAAATACTTTTCTTAGTAAAGTAAATAGAATATTGCTGGGCACAATAGGATTCTCAGATCATGAAGGATGTCAGGTTATTACAGGTGTCCCTGTCAATTCTATTGTTTCTGGCAATGTTCTATTTACTTTAGGAAGAAAAGTACTTCTAATGTATTATTTCTTCTAATTATTTGCGGATCTCTGCAAGACATTGAAAACAGAATAGGTAACGATACTTACTAAACTAACTTACTACAAATTCGTGAAGATGTAAGAGGGGGCATAGATGTTTTTGGTAGTTTTGTTTGATCCACAAATGGGGAAGTTTTGTTTTATTGTTCTTAAAATTTTTTCTGTTTCTAAATATATGTAAACTTTTTTCTAGTCATTTTAAACCTTGCAAAAATTGAACAGCAATTTATAAGAAATATTTTTAATGAGTACTAACCTAGTGAGAAAGGTACAACTAACATTACATATCTTATATAAAAAAATTCTCTTAATTTTTATCATTTTTTAAAACTATTTATATTGTATTCTAAATTAGGATTATCAATGATGATGAACTCACCTCATCTGAAAGATTTGTGTTGGCTACTTGTAAACGTTCAACAATATTTTCTAACTTTCTTGACTGCTCATCAAAAGTTGCACTTGCGTCTGTGTCAATTTTACACTAAAATATGCTTTTAAGTTGAAATACCAAAAAACAAATGAAACACAGTCAAATGATACTTCACTTACTGAGTGTTCGCTAAGCATGTTTATAACACCGGTCATTCTTTTTAACATATCTTCCTGAAATACATTGAGACAAGTAGTTTTATACTAATTTAAAAGAAAATACATACAATAAAATTAATTATTTAATTTAAAAAAAATTTAAACTCAAACCTTTGTATCAATTGTTTGAAGAAGATTTTGGTTTTCTTTTGTTAACAGTTCCTTCTCTTCAACACAGTGCTTGTGCTCTTTCAACTGTTCACATATTTTTTCCTTCAACGATGAACCATTAAATTATACCACTTTAATATAAATCTTACGATTAAACTGTAAAGTGTTTAAGCCCTTAAAGCTAGTCATGTCTCAATTACTTTAGTCCAAGTCAGTTGTTTATTCATCTCAAGTATCGTTACCCGTTCTGTTTTCAATGTCTTGCAGAGATCCGCGAATGCCTTCAGTCTTGCCCTCAGCGCTTTTATGGTCATTTCAGATTTGACTGCAGTTCTCTTCAGACCAAATAACTCCTGCAAATATATTGTCAATTTGAATTTTATCATCACAGGATATTTAGAAAGAATGCTGTATCAAAACCATTTCTACAAAAGATTTAATTTAGATAGAAGAGCTCAAAAAAAGAATTGGTCTTAAAAATGTAATTTTATTCAAACTCCCACAAAATATTTCTATCGGTTGACTTAATAATGTATATAAATTATTACATTGTTACTAAGTGGTTGATAAATATGATTGTTTTTTAAGAAACTTATAATCAATTTATCAACTAATTTAAAAAATTAATTTAAAAAATAGTGCTTTAGTAATTCAAATGGAAATAATTTGATTTTAACTTTCAAATAGAATATATATTTTAAAATTAAATCCATCAATTAAAGTTCTGCCATCATGAAATATGATTTTTTAAAAGAGTCAAATAATTAGCATAATAACAAGTATATACTGAGAAATATCAATTACTTTGGGGTAGAGTTAAAGCTAATAAGACTATTATTTTTTTATATTTTTTTTATTGGTTTTGTGTGTTTGTTGTTTATGTTATTTTATCCTCAACTGACGAGACACTGAGGTAAAGAGAGGCTAGCAAAATGATAAAAAAAAGAGAGTCGGTTACCATTTTATCATGTAACATAATGTTGGCTAGAGAAACTTTAAAATTAATTAAAATGATTAAAACGCGAGAACGACAGAAAAAAAATTGAGAGTCTAAAAAATGCACAATTCAAATGATTATAAAGATGGAGTGTTATGCACATGAAGAACAATGTTTTTTTGTTCTTTTTTTAAATTAGATACAGCATTCTTTGTGATGTTGAAAGATAAATGGTTGTACTTTTTCTTTCCTTCTGAGAACGACTGCTTTATTCATGAGGTTTTCTTGCAGGTTCTCATGTTCCAGGCAGATTTTGTGAAATTTGTCAATCTGTACTGACACATAACAAATTACAAAATAATGCAGATAATATCGTCACTGGTTTATAATTTTTACCTCCTTTTTAGCATCCATTAGTTTCATTTTGTATTCTTCAATTTGATCCTGTGTGTATTAATCAGATTCAATGATTGTCGTTTAAAATATTTCAGTTGCAGTACAATTACATAGACTAGTCATAAAGACAATGTCAAAGAAAAAACATCAATTTGGATAAGGTGTGAAAAACATGTAATAAATTGATGTCTTTATTACTAAAAACATAAAACCAATTTAACTCTCTGGGTTATCCTTATCAATACTTTCATGTATTTTTAAAGTTATATTTATTAAATTTTACTTGTTTATTATTTAATATATTTATCATTGTTATTATGGATGTGTTTGTGGGAGGGGTGATTGAATAAAACAATGTCCATGCATAAAAATATGAAATAAAATAACAGAAATAACAAAATCTGTTTCACAAAACATACAAGATATAAATAAACGAATAAATATATTATGTAATAAAATAATGAGAATTAAAGCACACTAATCTACATAATTAATCAGAATTCTAAAAATGTGTATATAAATTGATTACATAATTAAGTCAGACCTCTATGCCCCTAATTCATTTCTAAAAATTACACAATAGTGTAATCGTGTGCATGTCGCTGCATTGGGTCCGTTTACATAACTCAGTTCCGGAACGGTTAGTTTCTCATTGAAGATGGTACAAAGCTGAAACACGCTTAAGTAACAACAAAATTTTCTTGTCACAGTCCCAGTAAGGCTGGGTTGTCAGTGCCAGTTCAACATTTATTCACCGATTTGCATACCAGCGCCCACCATCAATTTTAATAGTAGAATGATCATAAATTACAAACCTTTTAACAGTTGAAAATGTGTTAAGCATGAACACAGTAAAATTTACTTTCACCAAATTCACACCATAAAATTATTAATAAAAATGCATAACTCGATGCATAATTACAAAATTTATTATATGTCCATTCACTATAAAAAGAGAGAATTGAAAGGTCTGCATGAAATATAAGCCCTTTATAAACCCTTGCATGATGTTGTCAAATAAATAAATTTTGACCCCCTCAATTAGAGGGTTAAAAATGACTGAAAACTGCTTCTACTTGCAGAGGCTGAGTCTAGAAGGGAAAAAGGTCACACTTACCAGCTTGCACATATGCCATACCAAGATCACAAACATACACCTTCTAATCGGGGTAAGACCAGGTGTCCATTCTATGGAGAATTTATCATGGTAGAGCATGCAATTACAGACTGTAAAGAATTAAGTCAGAAATACAACATCCTGAATGAACTATGCGTGGCCTTGAGGCATGGTAAATATATCGCTGTTCTAATATCTCGGGGCCATAAATATTTTAAATTATATATAGGATCTTTGTCTTCATGTAATACCCAATAGCATTTTCCAGTTTGTCTTTATACTCTTTATTGTCTGTGAGAACCGTCTTGTTCCTTTGTCCGATCTAGTGATTTTCTTCATTATTTTTTCTACTCATTCAACATTTTTACATTTTTCTTAATCTTCAATTCGTGTCTGTCTAATGAGGTGTTGTTTTTATTTTTATTATGAAAGTTTGTTATTATATTGGCTAGTGCTGCCCTAATTCCCCTTTCAGGTTTTCATCCTGTTCTTTACTTAGAAAAACTTCCAGTTTGCCGATTGTATCCATGATTGTCTTGCTTGTTAATTTACTTTTCACGTTAAATTTTGGTCCAACTGACAAAATTTCAACTACTTCGTCCAATATAGGCTTATCTGTCAGTTTACGACCCAGTCCTGTTGGACTTCATTGGGCTCCCTAGAAATTCTTCATTCTTTCATTTAATAGGTTATATAGTTTTTTATTCAGTTTTAATTTTCGTTTCTTCTTTTCCCTGTCAGCGAATTCTCTCTGTTTTCTCCTAAATTCTATAATGATGTTGGGGGGAATCTTGCCATTTAGTTCGTTTTGTTTGGTAGCTATGTCTCTTTCAAATCCTTTAATCTGGGAATAAGCAATGCTTATATCCAGGTTCAAGATTTTCTTTTTAGAGTTATAAAATATGGAATCTAGTTTTTTGATGTAAGTAGCTATGCTCACCGGTAAAATATGTTTGTCCACTTTTAACACGTTATTAAGATAATTAGGAAAAACATTGTTTCTTCTACATTTTATCAAGAATTCTTTCTTGAGTTGGGCGTTTAATAACTTATTATTTAGAGAAGAACATTTCTTAAAACTTGACATTACTTGTGTTCCGTATTTCTCAGCGATCTGTCTGTAGAACATACCTCCTCCTCGATGGGCAGTACTGGCATGTCCGTTGATATCTCCCATGGTTAGAGTAACGATGTTTTCTTATATTTTGACCTCAACAGATTAACTTATGATTTTTCCTTCTCGAAGGTGGGATAATAGGTCATGACCTATTATATATTATTGGGTTGTCCGGAAAATAATGCAGGATTTTGGTATTAAACAAAAAAAAAGAAACTAGTTACTTTAAAGCAATGTTCTTTAATCAAAATAATTTCCCATACTCTCAATACATTTCTCCCAACGTGTTGGTAACTTATTAATTCCGTCTGAGTAGAATTCAGAATTTTTAGAATTGATAAAGTCAATAAATGCATTTTCCAGTTCCGTTTGATTTTTGAATATTATGTGTTGTAAGTAGTGGTCCAGGTGTCTAAAAAAATGGTAGTCAGTAGGCGAGAGGTCCGGAGAGTAGGGTGGGTGAGGCAAAGTTTCATAGCCAAGCTCCAATAATTTTTGTGACGTTACACGTGACACATGTGGTCGAGCGTTGTCATGCAACAAAATGGGCCCTTTCCGATTGACCAAAGAGGGCTTCATTACTGCCAATTTCTGATGCATGGTATTAATTTGGTTACAGTATGATTCAGCATTGATGGTTTCGCCAGGATTTAAGAAGCTGTAGTGTATTAAACCAAATGAAGCCCACCATACCGTAACCATTACCTTTTTTTGATGAGTTGGGGGCTTTGGAAAATGTATTGGAGCTTCTCCTTTGTCGAGCCACTGTCCAGAACGTCTAGTGTTATCGTAGAGAATCCACTTTTCGTCACATGTAACAATTCTGGCCAGAAATGGGTCATTTTTGTTTCGACAAAGAAGTGATGCACAAACATCAAAGCGCTGATTTTTTTGGCGATCGTTTAATGAGTGTGGAACCCAATTTTCGAGTTTTTTCACTTTTCCAATCGCCTTGAGGTGGTCAGCGACGGTCGTTTTACTGACTTTGAGTTGCTCTGCAAGTTCTCGAACAGTTGTTTTGGGGTTTTCTTCCACCACTGATCGCAGAACATCATCATTAAGAGAGGAAGGCCTTCCACGACCTTCTTCATCTTCAAGGCTGAAATCTCCCTCCCGAAATTTTTTAAACCACCTTTGCACAGTGCACTCATTAACACAACCCTCGCCCCAGACTTGGTTAATGTTTCTAGCCGTTTGGGCTCCGCTTCGGCCGAGTTTAAACTCGTAAAAGAAAATCGTACGAAATTCTCGCTTTGACATTATAAGGATGACTGAATTATTTCCAAGTAGCGGAATGCTACAGAGGTAAACAAACAATATCATTTGGAAGAGGATTAATAAGTGTTGACATTCATACAAATGAGTAATCCTGTAAACGTAAACAGAATATTTTATATAGATTTTTTTTTATGAAAACTTAAAATCCTGCATTATTTTCCGGACAACCCGATACATATAATATTTATATATTATACCTTCGAGAAGGAAAAATCATAAGTTAAACTGTTGAGGTCAAAATATAAGAAAACATTGTATCTAATACGTTATTGTAAAAAAAATGTATTTATTTGTGGGAATTAAAGGGCTCATCCCCTAAATACACTGAGAAATATCGTGTACTGGGTAGTGTGAATTATTTGCGCTGTGAATAGGTAATTTATTAGTGTGAATGTCCTATCCCCAATTACCCTGAGTAATATACAAGTACTCTGGGGCAGAGTGAATGAATATGCAAATGTAATTTATTAGCATGAATGGAGAGGTTTATGCCCAATTACTCCTAGAAATATCACATATTCCGGGGTGGTGAGATTGTATGAATGTAATTCATTAGTGTGAATGAAGAAGGGGCTTATCCCCAATCACCCCAATGAATATCGAGTACTCTTGGGTAGTGTGAATGCTAATTGCTAACCAGGCTATCGTGTTTTTATCTTGTTTCTGTGTATTTGAGTTTGTTATTTGTCTTATTTTATTCACACTTAACGAAGATTGAGATACAGAAAGGCTAGCAATAGTCCAAAGAAAAGAGAGAACGAGTTGGTTACCGTTGTACCATAAAATATCGTAACTCAGCTTGAAAAACAGAAAATAAAAATAGTAGGATTAAAATGAAAAAAAAAAACAAGAATAGAAATGTAAAACTAAGGAAGAGAGAGCTGGCGATGACCAATGCTTCTATATTTTGCTCTGCTAACGTGTTATTCATACAGTGGAAACAAGTGATGGTGGTTTTTTTTTTTTTTTTCAATTACAAACAACAAACAATTATAATAACTTTAGGAAATAATTTGTAGAAAAAGTTACGATAAACCAAATATTTAGCAAACATTACAAAATGTATACACAAATAACATCTTTTTATTTTAAACAACTACTGTTTCCTCCACCTCGTGGTTTTGTCTTAAATGCATTTTGTCATTTTGCTTTTTTTAAATGTTTTTAGTCATTGATTTATGCTGTTTTAATTAAATTAATTAAGAAACATTGATGATAATGAATGCCAAAACACATCTTGTGGACACTAACCAAAGATAATATGCTATTAATAATAAGTATGTTTTGCCTCCCTGCTGTATAAACCATTAGCTTTGTAGTGCTGCTTAGATACAATTTATCTTTACATCTCACCCAATTGTCTTGTTTTATTAACTTCTCTTCAAGCCTTCCATTTTCAAATTCAAGGTTCGTTATCTAGAAAATAATATGAACCATAATGAAACAAATTTGTCTTTCCAGATATTTTACAGTAAAATTAGTTGGCTTATCTAGTTTCTTTACAACAATTGAATATTTAAAATAATTAAAGGTTAAATCGAGCACTTTTGACATAACAATGTTTATCTCATAGAAAGACCTCACTAATTTAAAAATAATAATAGAATAAACAAAATTAAAAAAAAAAAAATGAAAGCAAACAATATTAATTAATGACAGTGTAAAAAAATCTATCTTCAATCTTATTTTGGGTTTAAAGAATTTATTTTACATGAAGCCTTTTATTATGAATATTATTGATGATATATAAAAATAAATTTTCTCTTTATTAATTAATACAAAGTTGTTTTACCAAATCATTTGTATTTGTCAGTCTCATGTTTGACAATGCAAAAGAAAACAAAAACAAAGTGTATAGGATAGTACAAAAAAGTTGCAAAGAATAGATGTTTTATTAAACAGTAACTAAAAAGGACATCAGAGTAAAGTAATGACTTCATAGAGTAAAATAAGCATATCACAGAAAACTGCAAAAAGAAGCCCACTTTTTAAATAAAAAAAAAACAAAACAAAAAACTAATGAAATATTTAAAAGGGCTAAAAACAGACACAAAAACCTTATAAACAGACACTGTGAAATTAATAAAATGAATTAACAAATCTGAAACTTTATAACTGACACATATCAAGTTGATTGGAAACAAAAGAAACATCGTTCATTAAAAATCACTGTCAGATAAAGTTGTCGATGGTTGTTAAACATCATATATATGCCGCTGCGGTTGCCGGAACTGCGGCCATGACAGAAACCAGGATTTGTTTTCCTGGGCTTTGTCAATAGGGCAATTCTGTATAGACTCCTGCAGGCTGCAAATCTACGTACATTCCGCTTGAAATACCACGATTTTCCCAAATATATAATTTATTTATTTTTCTTTAAAAAATTACCTTAGATTGAAGCTCACCCAAAGTTAGATTTCGCTCTTCAATCATATTTTCTTTTTCTTCATTCTGAAGAGAAATAGTATTTGTTATAGCATACATTAATATATTACTTAGTCATGTAAAAAAATTAAATTTTCATAATTTACCAATTTTTCTAGTTGTGCTTTCAGTTCATCACTAATCTTTTCAAGTTCATTGCATTTTGTTTCAAGTGTTTTATTCTTAATTCTTTCTCTTTCCTATAAGAAACATTAATGAATAGATATAACGTTTGGCTTAAGATTTTCTTAAGTGAATTTAAACACAGTTAAGGGGCGTCAGTGGCGGCAACCGTTTCGGCCTTGACACAGCACTCATCACTGTAAAGTAAAGGTCCCAGGTTCAAATTCAGCAACCCTGCATTTGAGCCCGACAAACTTACAAATGGGCTTTTTTTTCAAAAACATTGCCACCCTGAGGGTTCATATAACCTCATAGTTGAAATACCCTCGTTTGTTTCAATAAATAAATTAATTAAACACACATTTATTTATTTAACCATTGAATTCTGATTTATTTTTACTTACCCTTTGTTGGTCAAGTTCATGTTTTAAGAAATTTGCCTTTTCAAGTGAAGCTTTAAGGTGCTTAACTTCATCTTCATGTTCCTCCTGTGAACAAACATGTATGTTGTTTAAAAGTGCTCCAATTTTTATACTGTCAATGTTACCAGTCTATCATTCAATTCATCCAATACAGTTTTCTGGAGGTAGATTTCTTCTTCTTTAGACATTACCTGTAAAAAAAAAATGCATAAATAAAATTACCCTCTCCCATCTGGCATAAAAACTATCAGTACGTACAAGTTGCTTAAGTCGTTGTTCAGTATTTTTTAATTCTTCTTCAGCATTATTTTGTTTATGCTTTAACATTTCTATTTCTTTATCTTTTTCTTTCAATTCTATTGAACAACTATTAAATTTTGTTTGAATATCATCGACTTTCTGTTTAAGAAGTTCGAGCTTAAAAATAAAATAAACGATTACAGAACCAATACAGTAGAGGAATTTGTCATGTGAATACAAGTACCTCTTCAATCAGTTGTGTTCGCTCCTCTTTCAACTTTTTGTATTCTTCTCCTAAGTTAACTAATTGGTCTTCTTTCTTGTGCTATATGTAAATATAACAGTATGATAATTTTGCAAAGATGAAAGCTACAATTTAACGAACATACCAATACATAAACCTGTTCTTGAATTTTTGTAAAGAGTTGTTTCAGTGTATTGAAATTTTGGTTTAGGCAGTTGATTTCTTGAGCGTTTGCTTGCTACAAGTTGGAAATTGTAGGTACATATAAACTCTCGGGTAACAATAAAAAGATAAACTTATGTAATAGATACAAGAATCAAAATGCACTGTAAAATATTGTGTTGAAATGTATGAGGTTATGAATATATAGTTTGATCATCTGCAATCTCCTGGTCTGTCTGCTTTGCTGGTATTGTCTGCCAGATGCAATGGAGAAGTGTTTAAGAGATAATCACTACACAATTACAATTTTCTGTTAAAATGACATTGTTGAAAAAAATTAATTACTTAAGTTAAATTCAGTATTTTACAGTGCTACCTTTGGTATATTGAATAGACATGGACAAACCTTTATTTTTCTAAAGTTTTCTTGGAGGCCTTTAACCAGACACGAACTGCTTTTCAATATCATACAAAAATTATGCATCTTCGTATTTAGGTTTTCTATAGCTTTGTCTTTTTCAAACTGCAAACATTAAAATTTAATACTCTATTAAAAATTAAATCCCTAAATAAAAAAAAGTTTTTAGACCTTGGTACTTTCAAATAATGTTGAAATTTCAACAACACGCTGTGCCTCTGACATGATTTTATTTTTTAAATCAGTTATCATATTATCCTTTTCCTTCTAAAATAGTAAGTGGTAAACAGGAATAAATAAACAAATTATGATTATTTTTATATTTAGTTGAAATGGTAGGCTAATCTGTCTACCAAGAAATGGTAGGGAAAGTCTACCAACACACCCACAAAAAAAAAAAAAAAGGTTTACCAGAGATTTCTTGTTCTCTTGGATAATTTCTTGATTAATCCGCACCTAGACAAGAAAAGTCAAAACAAATCTTGAGAAAATAAAATCAGTTTTATTTACCAAAGATGCATTCTCGAATTTAAGCACTTCCAGATGTTCAGTAGATATTTTGAGTTGCTGTTGTAAACTCTCTGCTTCATTTTTACAGTCTCCCTAAAACCATCAATGCTCAAAAAATTAATAGAAATAAAAAATGTTTCAAGAATTCAGTTTGCAATTTCAAAATGATTAATTTAAGAAGAAATAACATGGTAATATTAATGTTTAATACACTAAAAGAGGATTGTTTTAACATTCCGATTGTAAGATGACCTTTTTATTGTCTCTAAACAAGGTTGTTGTTTTAATTACTCTTGTTAAAAGATGTATAATTAAATACACTAAAAAAAGAAAAGAAAATTGAACTACCATTCCTTTAATGAGAATAGACAGTCTTGTATTTTCTTTTTCTTTTTCTTTCTAAAAAATATTTTAAAAATTAAATATTTAAAAACAACGATACAGGCTCTGAATAATAATAATAGTATAGTTATTGACCATGCATTTCAATTGTTCATTCAACTCTTCAATCGATGTTTCTGAAATTTTCAAATTTGTCTTCAACTCTTCAATTTCATCCATTTTGCATTGCTGAAAATGTGATTACTAATTAGGGATGATTTAGGCAATAATTGCAAAGTGCTTAATACATTTTGTTGGGTTGCTTAACGAAAGTTACACTTCTAACACAAAATGCTTTTTAAAAAATTTATTTTAAGTGGATTAATTTAAAAAGGAATTATTTCTCTTAATTATTTATATTAAATACAAATGTTAGAAATGTTTACGTATAAAAGAAACAAATTAACGAACAATACCAATTCATTTAATTTTTCTGCTTGAAATTCAGCATAAGTGTGTAAAGAGTTGCTTAATTCTTGCTCCAAGAAATATATGCGTTGTTCTTTGACAAGCTGAATATTATATTAAAAATTGAGAAATGCACATCCCCTGATATCACTTTCATATGGCAGACGTACCTGTTCTTTCATGCTATTTGTTTTCATTTCCTTCTCCTGTTTAAGTAATTCTTCAAGCTGCAATAAGTTTAAACTTTATATTTTAAAAAAAGTTTGAGGGATCAGCATCATACCTTGAGCCTGTATTTTTGGACATCTTCTTTCCACTTCATCAACTGCTGATTGTCCCCATCTCTCGACGACTTTTCGCACGAACATAAATAATTCAATATACTCAACAGTTTAATTTATTTTTAATTTAAATTTAAAAAAGTACCTCAACTGAAAGAATGAAATTATCAATCGTGGATTTTAACTTGGACTGTAAGTCTTCGATTTTCTTTTCAGAAATTAAGTGTTTTGCCTCAGCCAGCTCCCTTTCAGAGTTCTAAAATAAAAGTAAAAAAAGGATTATACATGTAATATTATCAATAATTTTAAACTAATACTCACATAATTCTTTGCGGTCATGAGCATATTGTGGATGTCATCAGCCATCATTGAAATAGATTTTTGCAAACTGGCCATTTTACAAATTTTTCTACTATTCTGTAAAATTGTGAAATTACACTTTTTTTTTGGTTACACTTTATTAACTTGTAAATAAGCTAGAAAGGTTATCATAAAGATTGTTAAGATTGCTGTCGATTATCAAATTTATGAAAAACAGTTTTATAGATGAAAATTTTTCTTTTTTGTAAGTGTTATTATGAGGTGGTTTTTTTCTTGTACTTAATAAAAATTACCATTTTGCAACATTTCAGCAATTCTGTGCCCTTTTCAAGATTATTTTAATTTTAATATTTTAATTTAAAAGAATAACGTAAAGTTAAACAATTTTCCAATTTTCCCATTATGTGGCAGGGTTGCTAGTATCCCCCTTAAGCCGGATGCTCAGGAGATCATTGCTTCCCTACCAGTGGGGTTAGGCTCTGACGGGGGCTTTATTTATTTTATTTATTTACGGATCAAAATCCACTATAAAAAGACATTTTACAAGAACAAAAAATAAAAATAATATATGTAAAAAAATACAAATAATATATAAAAAGAATAACGACATATATACATGGTAATATTATAAATGGTAAATATAAATGATATATATAAAAATACAATTAAAGAGTAAAAACTGAGCAACAACAAAAATGAAAGACATAATTACTAACAAAATAAGGCAAAGGAAACAAAATAAAGCTGAAAGACAATTGAAACTACAATATTTAGGTACATATTTAATAAAAATAATGCTCTATGTGAATATATAATAAGACTAGAGTGTGAGATTTAAGTGAACTAGTAAATGAAATAAATTTTGATCAGTATGAAATATAAAAGCATTTAAAAATAAATAAATAAAATGGTAAGAAAATTCAACTAAACTAAGGTTGGAGGATGTTTTTCAAAGATTGCAAGAACTATTGAAGAAGTCAATGCTATTGCAGATGTTGTTACTCTTGATCATCATTCTGTGTAGAGAAGAATAGAGTCTGTAGTTAGAGCCTTGGAATTCAATATAAAATAGTTTGTGGGTTTTAAGAGAGTGCGAAGGGACATGTAGCTGTAGTTGAGAGAGGAAAGAAGGACTATCAAAGAGATTGTTTAATAATTTAAATACAAAAACAATATTAAAGTAATCCCTTCTTAGTGCCAGTTGGAAAAGTTTAAATTCAGAGTGGATTCCAGGGTAGGTAGAGTTTGGAGGAAGATTGAGTTTGTAGGAAAGTTTTTTAAAATTTGTTTTGTACAGATTGAAGAATTTTTTGATAATTTAGGTAGAATGGGTTCCAAACATGGGTAGCATATTCTAGTATGGGTTGTACAAAAGCTTTATAAAGATGGACAAAACATAGAGAATTTTTAAATTCATAGGTGTTCCAGATGATGAAACCTAGCATATCAACATCAAGGTCATTTCAGCCCTAAACACATGCAACTATAATTTAGCATACTATAATTAAATTCAATAAGTTAGTCGCACAGATAAATACATTCATGCATTGCACTCATTCTGATTAGCCGGTTGAGTACTGGATATTCCTCCATCTATTAATATAATAATGTAACCTCAATTAGGGTCAATAGCATACTTTAACAAATATTTCTCCATTAATTAAGGTTTTAGTTAAGATGAAAAAAAGTTAATGGCACGAGCGGGATTTGAACCCACGATCTTCGGCTAGATACGCCGCTGTTCTACCACTTGAGCTATCGTGACCTCGATCCACTTGGACATCAACTTCCTATCTCAACCCCACCTTTTAAATTTTCCCTGCTTTTTGTCATTTTTCAATGGCGGACCACGAAATTAGTGAATTAAATATTCCACCATTGACCGAAATCACACACACGCTGCTATATTTACCAATACCCCTCACCACTCACACTGATAAATACATGCATTCAAACAAAACACATAATTACAGAACACAGAACATAACTACATACATTTAAATACCCCCTGTCCTCCAAAAAACCGAACAGGGGACTACTGTACTCAAGAACCATTCTTAAATGCAGCAACAAGCCTAAACACAATATCTGAATAAGGGGCACCTGCATCGACTGGCCCAAAAGGTCATGTGTCAACCTTGTATGGCCAATCCTCAATTGCATACATAATTACTAATATTATTTGTTCTTAGTGAATTTTTTTTTTCTCTTTTAAAGGCATCAATTATTTTAGTTACCATTACAACAGGTTCAAGTGTTGTCAATTCATTCTGGAGTGAACTCATAGCTTTGTGCAGTCGAGTACCCTCATTGACAATGTCGCTTAACTGAAAATAAACCAAATCAGGATGTTTCCAGAACCGAGGGATTACATACATACAGCCTTTTCACGTCGGCGTAAGTCCAGCACGCACGACTTGACCTCTTTTTGCAGTTTGTACGCTATTGTATGGATATGTTGGTGTGGCTTTGCGAGACATTCGTCCAATGAATTAGACTGAAGTAGAAATTTTTTAAATTATAACTGTAAAAATATCCCAAAATATTCCAATTTACCTCGACTTCAGTTTCTATCAAAATTGCATCTTCCTGATTTTCAAGTGCCTATAAAATGATCAATAATTTATACTCTTTATCGAGACAAATACTTATAGGATTTATAGTCAATAAATGTACTCACTGAAAATATATTTGCTGACTCAATAAGTTTTAGGAAATTAACGCTTTCATTACTTGTAATTCTGAGATCCTAAATTCAAATGAGCAAATTTATTATTCTACAGCACAAATACTAACTACACATTTGTTGGATTATTTAAACGATAACTATTTGACATTTCCATTTGTGATAAGTGGGGTGTATCAAATGAATAATATGAAACCTCTATAAATAAATAAAAGATTTTTAAGTACAAGTAATGCAATTAAGAAAGAAGAAATAGTTTTTTACCAATTAAATCAATTTCTTATGATAATAAACATGCTACCCTGAACTGGAAGATTCAATGTATCAAAGATAGAAAGGTACTGGGTTGATTACTCATTTGACTTGGATAAAAGCATAAAATTTCAGACTATTTTTATAAATCTAACAAAGTTTCAGATGTCTTTTTCTTTTATAAAGTAATACAACTTTTAAAATGAACTCCTGGTAGAAATTAAAAAAATGTCAAATAGGGATATCCTTCAAATAGTTGGAATTTATTAATCATTTAATGAGTAACCTAGAGTAATGTAATTTATTAAATAATATGCTACCTGATCCTTTGCCGTATCGAGTAGAATTTGGAGTTCACTTTTAACATCTTTCACAATGTTCCCGTGTTCTTTTAAGTTCATATCCATTTGGCTTAACTTTGCTTCAAGTTGCTGGTAACAGCTTTCCTAAAAGGTTGTAACAAGTGAGTTCCTGACTGACTTAAACATAAAATTTATACTTTCTACCTGGAACATCTTGATGCTGTTTAATTTTTGAAGGACACTTTCTTTTTCCACTATTGCCTGATTTATATTATTTTGAATTATTCCAATCTTTTCCAAGTGTATTTTCTAATGTAATAAGATATATTAATATAGAAATTATATTAATAGACATATCAGATTTTTGCTGTTGCCATTGTACTTACTGGTAATTTTGGCATGCTGTGGTCTTCTTTAATTTCTGAAACCCCACTGCATGTGTGTTGGTCTTCTTCGTGACACTCGAGGCTTAATATCTGTAAAGTTACATTTAATAATAATATATTCTGAATACATTTAAAATGCATAAAATAAATTAACCTCCTTAGGTGTAATTATGTTTTCTATTATTGCTTTCATACTGGTTGAGGCGCTTATCAGCATTTCTTTTTCACCTTCGATTGATTTTCTCACAGATTCCAGTTCACAAGTTGAGTAAGGTTTCTTTAAAACAAATAATTAAATAAGCACGTAAATAAAATAATTTATTATAATTAAACTATGACAGCAATACAGTACCCAATTATCATCTCTGAGTGAGCTCCATGCTTGCAGGATTTGATCATTCTTCTCATTGAAAAACTTGCTGAACTCTTCGAGACAGTTCACTATGTTAACATGGCAGTTATCCGTCTTCAAAACAAATACACTTTTATGTTCAACGTTCAATATAGAAAATTAATTAGAAATAACATTTACCAGAGAGTAGGTACTTTTTTGGATTGTTTGCTTTCGAAACACTTCTGCATCTGAAGTACTCAACAAATTACACATTTGTTTCTGTGAATAAAAAATGACTGTTAAAAACAACATAGACACTAAAACATCAATATCATTTATTTATTTTTTAATGTTAAAAAAATAAAAATACAAATAAAAAACCAAGAAACACACATTTGTTGGATAATATTTTATTTAGGTTAATATTGAAGTACAATACATTTATATTAAAACAAAAATAGACTGTCATGCACATCTGAAAAATAGGTTTTGCTTTACAAAATGTAATTCATGAATTGAGTAATTTGCCATGAGGCATCACCTGGAGGGACGTATCGGGGAGAGAGTGGCTTCGGTGATTAATAATTATTATGGAATCACTTGGATCCTTGTCAAGCGATAAAGAAGCATGTCGGCGCGTCTCACGATTCCATTCTACATCTTCAGTCAGCTCTAAAAGCAAAGCTTCAAGTCCGCACTAAAACCAAACTTTCATAAATCTTTCCATTTTTATTTAACAAATTATTTTATTATTTACTCATTTTATTTTGTTTTGTATTAAATTAATTTCATCCCCCCGTATTTCATTTAGAAAACAAATCCTTGTATGTAAGACTAAAAGTTAAGTATAAACCGTTTACAATAACATTGTCTTTTGATAATATATTTTAAAAATGTGTATATTTAACCTTTACACTTAGAGGCTCATCAGAGCGGAGTTTATCCAGATAACGCCTTATGTAATCTAATTTGTCACACATTTCTAAAATTTTTTGATTTCTGCTGAAAAGCTCCTCAGTCTGGATACGGAGCCTTGATTCAAGGGCAGCTAGGCTGCTACGGTCAAGACGTGTCTCCAGCCTCAGTATCTCAGAATTCCTTTCCTCCAGTTCAGCATGTAAATGGTCAATCCGAGCTTTCATTTGTGCCCTTGGGCCCTCCTTAAGGCCTAGCATTTCGGCAAGTGACTCCTATTAAAATAAGACAGTATTGACCGATGGTTTTGACGTGGCAAAGAGTAAATATGAAATGGTCAATGCTATCGTAATTTCATACTAGTTTGTAGTTTTAATTTATATAAAAAAAATACAAATAAAAACAAGAAGTTAGAAAGAATATAATTATTTATTTACGATAGCATCAACTGTTTTTATTATTCCCTCCAGCTAAAATTACTGCCTTTTACTGGACTCAGGGAAGTTTCAGGAGATGACACTGCCTTTTTGTTCCTCTTGTGTTTTACCGTTGCCTTAGGCAAAACCGGTTGAGACATTTTGACAACGACTTCATACGAGCATGGAGTCGGAGACGAAATTCCATTGAGCTTGGGTTAGAAAGAATGCTTGTAACGGTCATGTCTAATTAAGATCTTGAGCACAATTACCTTTGCCCTGCCTAGCTTGACTTCTTTTCTTAGTTGTTGTATGATGTCATCTTTATAATGGGTTTGCATGTCCGACTGCCTCAACTGTTCCTCGAGTTCTTTCACTTGGTCTTTGAGCTTGACTATGATGTCGTGCTTCTCCGCCACTTCCGCCGTAAGAGCAAGTTGAAGGTCTTTATCGTCCTAAAATTACATATACCATTAAAACATCGATGCTAATTATAATGAAAAACAGTTTGATTAAAAATATACGTTTTACATCAAAATTTAAATATTTTAGTGTTGTAGCTTGTAAAAATAGTCATGTGCCAATCAGTATTGTTTTAATTATATTTATAATATTATTTAAATTAAAGGAAATTTTTTTAAATTTTTGTGTTAAAAATATGGGTAAGTTTTGCCTCTGCCACCACCTTAGGCAGGCATCTGTACGGGTTAGTGGTTATACAATTATAAACTGTAAATGGTTTAGAGTAGCCCGTTTATTTTATAAAGTCACCTTGTTTAATATATGCATAATTTAATTGTTTTTTATTAGATAATGTGTGGTGATTAGTGACCGTTTGTCGATGATTATTCAGAAATTGTGAGATGCGGTCTTGTGTGATGTAGGTTTCAGAAAAACATTTTCTTTATCGTATCAACGTTTCGATCTTCATTGAGATCATCTTCAGGGCCTCGGATTTACAAACATTGTTTAAATTTAAGAAAAACACGTAGGATGTGGAAAAAAATGAATTTATACAATGCAAATTTTTTTTTATTTATATTCAATCAAAGTATTTCTACTCACTCAAAGTGTTTGTTTTCTGTGTAATTGTGCTTTTGCTTGTCTAAGAACATCCAACGTGTATAAACGTAAAACAGCAATATCTCTCTGGCACTCTCAACACGACATGCAAGAATGGCACAATTACGCAGAAAACAAACACTGAGTGAGTAGAAATACTTTGATTGAATATTTAAAAAAATATTTATTTGCAGTGTATAAATTTACTTTTTTCACATTTTACATGTTTTTGTTAAATTTAAACAATGCTTATAAATCCCAGGCCCTGAAGATGATCTCAATAAAGATCGAAACGTTGGCACGATAAAGAAAATGTTTTTCTGAAACACATCACACCAGACCGCATCTCATGATTTCTGAATAATTATTAGATAATATTATTGTATTTAAATGTTCCATAATTGGAGTATTATTAGAAGATTATTGTCAATTTTGATCATTTGTCAGCAATCTGAGAAGTCTGAAGCTTTTTATTTAGTTCTTTGTTTTGAATCGCATGTGAGGGCTCAATGTAAGTTGGATAGTCCAAGGTAGCAAACTACAATAGCTGGTGGGAGAGGGATACTATTGTACTAGATGAAAGCAGTGGTTATTCTCTGAAAGATGAAAGTGACAAATTCACATTTTTGTATGTTTATTGTTATCTTTCACTGCTAGAATCACTGCTCGAGGGATTTAACGGGTTTGCAGATTTCTGGTTGAGATACCTTGTGGTACCCCTGTATCTGTGCAATAGCCATAGATCATGATATTCTCAAGTAAAAAAAACCGTGGGCTGTTTGGGATTCAAACCCAGAACAGCTGGTGTGGCAAATACAAGTCAGACACCATAGCCACTCAGCCACATCATCCTTTAGTATGTGCAATGTAATATTAATCAGCAAAGGTGGTAGCAGAGTACCAACTTACATATTTTTTAGCAATGTGAATAAAAATTACAGTGTTGTGTATAAATATTGATAATAAGTGATGGAGCATTAAAAAAAAAAGCCTACCTCAATTTTTTTCTTAAGCTCTTCCAGTGCGATGTTGCTATTTCCTCTTTCTTTACATTCCAAACATCCCTGAAGTAAACAGTCAATGAGAAAAGAGAATTTATAATATGTGGTCTTCTTTTAAGAGGATACTTACTTTGGTCTGGGTTTTTTGACATTTTGATATTACTCGCGTAGCAAAGATTTTTTCTTTCATAATCTTCCAGCCCTAATTACGCGACTAATGAATCACAATTCAAAATGCAAAATGTGCAATTTTTAGAAGAGTAACAACACAGAGTTTATTTTTTTCTCCCCAATATGAAAAAATACTATGTTGGTTTGTACAATAGGTTTATTGTTTTGTTTGGTGTTGATGTTACTTTTTAAAAGAATATAACCATTACAGGTGTTTTAAAAAAATGAATAGTTCCAGACTTTGACAGTTGGAGGACATTCATGGACAATCGGGAATAAGCCATCGGGCTCACACTGGTCATTCGTTATATCTTGAGAAATTGCTGGATGGGTTGTGCAGGAATTTCAATTGCTGCATATTTTTGTACATGTTGTACCTTGCATACTTCTCCTCAGCGCATCTTTTAGCCACGGCTACTGCGATTGGTAGACCGTAGCCACTCTAATTTGCAAAATTTTAATCCTAATTTTACTGTAATCAAAACTGTTTTACAATCAGGAGCAGTCTGAGAAATTTTATCTCTACATTTCAAAGTGCTCAGCCTGATCCTAATTGGGACTAAAGTTTTTAAAGAGTTTCCTCACCTCATGATTCTTGTTCCGAGTGCATTTCTTATAATATTCTAAATCTTTTTCATCCTTTATATTCTTTTTAAGTGCCTCATCCAACTCGGCATGCAGTTTTTGCAATTTCTCTCTAAAGAACTCAAACTGTTTTAACTTTTGCGCCATTTTTGAATATACCTATAATTTACCTGTTTCGTATCTAAAGCAAAACAATTAATTAACAGAATTGTGATAAATAATTTAAAAACTGCCAACCTCTCTTTCTTCATTTATTTCTTTTAATGCTCTCTTCTGTAATTCAGATTCCTCTAGGCATGTTTTCATTTGTTCGCATTGAGCCTTTAATTTGCACCTGACACAAAATTTTAAAATCACCAAACAAAATTGCTAAATCTTTGGTAGGATTCAATTTTAGTCTTTTAAAAATTACAATATTTAAGTTTTGAAATGCAAAAAGAGTTGGCCTATAACTTCTAACCAAAACTATTTTAATACTAAGGCAAATAAAAGAAACAACTTACAATTCTGAATTTTCTGATTCTTGACATTCTCTGAGCTGAAACATTTTCCCAGATATTATTAAGGCATGTTAAATTTTTTGGCAGTGAATAAGTACCTCAATATCTTTTTCTATGAGAAGGTTACTTAATTCTTCTACTTGCAGTTTTGTGTTTGTAAGTTCAGTTTCAATGAAGTCCAGTTTGCTTTCCAAGCCTTTTTTACTAAAAAAAGAGAACTATTTGCTATATTTATTCTTAAAGTATTCCGGTTTAACATACGTGCATAGAAGGTCTTCTATGGTATTATTACTCTCCAGCTGAAACATAATAAAAATTGAAATGAAATCTCAATAATGGCATTTTTTTAATTTCAATACCTTGTTACATAGTTGCTTTTCTAAATCGCAAATCTTCATTTTGAGGTACTTGGTTTCTGTCTCTTTGGCACATAGACCTTTCTGGGCCATTGTTAATTTTTGTTCTAAATGTTTTATACTTTGCATCGGGAAATTATAAAATATAATTATTATTAGAAAGTAAATATGATGGTGAAGCTATTAACTGAGTGAAAATGTTAATCACCTTTCACTGAAATAACTTGTGTCCTGATCCTAAAATAAATACACATAGGGAAAATTAATGTTAACACAATTAGACTAAATTTCTAATATTAACTGAGATAATCATAAATATGTAAAATTTATGATTAATTAATTTATAATGTAAACTATACGTAACAAAAATTAAATCAAACCGTCTCAAATGTTTGGTTCAGTTGTACACGATCATCTAGAATACACTGTTATGTTAATTAAAGCGTGATACCTCTGCCTTTTGGGATTGTGCAAGGCTGTCCAGCAGGTTCACCCTACCCAGTGCCTCCTTTTCCAGTTCTTCAACTGCTTTTAACAGAAACTGATTCTGTTCGGTAAGATCACTGACCCATTCCTCAAGAGTCTTAACTGTTTCCTAGAACAAAAACAAAAGAGATCCATTTTAAGAAGATTGTTTAAAAAGTATAAAAACCAGTAAAATACTACAAGTGACCTTTCAACGTTTTTTATTACTTCAACATAATCAACACCTTTCAAACTCAGAAGAATACATTAGTTTTTTTATTTGGATTTGGATTTATATAAGCACAAATTAAACATGTTCTGCTGTTTCTTCTTCTTCTTCTATGCACTCTTTTTTGCACAGGTTTGTTTCTGCCACTCTGAACTGTACATATGCCTCTGGAGTCTGCAGTATCCAGTCAGCAGTCCAACTATTATTCATTAGTAGTTCTGCCATTAATTTTATGATGGTCTTTTGATAAATTATTTTGCATTCCTCTGCCCTGAGCTACAGTCATAGCTACAGTCCTATTGAACGGAGGACTTATTTTTAGACCTTTTGGCAGTTTGGTATGCCACAAAAGGATTCAGGGCCAATAGGTGTCCTCGTCGAGCTTTCCTTGACCAAGCTATTTTGATTAGAATTTTTTTGTCAATTGTGAATTTAGGCATCATGGCATCAACAGACATTCCCAGAGTTCAGTTTAGCTAAAGCTCCCCTCGAAGCTTTAGTTGCTCCTTGTTATGTGAGTAGGCTATTGGAGCCTGTGCCTGCCTTATCCTATGAATGTGTCCCTGGCCTCTCTCTGGATAAAGATATGTAGTGGCACAGGTCAGGGATTTGGTGATGACAATGTTAAATGCCCCTTCCCCATTCAAGAACAACACCAAGGCTATTCCTTATCATTTAATGCCTTAGATAGTAGCCTGTTTAAGTCATCCAGGGGCAGGTCACAGACTTCCCTGTCTGATATATATATTGTCTAGTACTGAGTGGGTTGGTTTTCAGTGCTGTACTGCTAATATAGATATCCATCAGTTTCTCTTCTGATCAGTGTCTTCTGCATAAACGATGAGAGACTGATAATTGACTTTTGGCAAATGGCCACCTTCACCTTCCTCCATGCAGTGGGTATATATATCCCCAATATCCAATATTTTTTTAATTTGAATTTGTATTTATATAGGTACAAATCAGCACATTTATGTACATGCATAAAAGCATGTGCCGAGTTGAGCCTATTCGCTTCTCATAGTCCACCAGCAATTCCAGCTTTTGCTATTTAGAATAAATTGCTGGAGACTCGTGAATCACCCACCCCGGGTTCAGCAGTCCTGGAGCAGGCCTAAGTCTTATTGACCCAGCCACCACAGTTGGGCTCCAGGGAGAGGGGTGCTATCAACCCTAAGTCAATTTAGCACCCAACACATGCAGTTCCAAACACATTCATTCTTAAATAAGTTTACTCCTATTTACATACATTCATTCGGGTGGTGGTGTATTCGATATTTCTCCAATCACCTTTTACACATATGATGCAACTAACCTAATTGAGGGCCGATGTGGTACTCGATATTCCACCATCGACTCACATAACACTCACGCTAATAAGTACATTCATACTGTAAATACTTTCAACACAAGCTGGGTATACACAACTATTACTATGTACAATAGAACAACCCCATTTCTTCCAAATATTTGCTGCTGTGCTCAAGCAAAATTCTCATAATGGGTGGCATTCCTGTGTGCTCTCTGTATGGAGCCAAGGAATTCCACCCTTCAATTAGGTGGAACACCATGAGCAATCTTTCCCTGCATTTTGTTTTTAATAAGTCCTAATTGAATTTGTGAGGGATGCAAAAACATGTATTAAGAGCCAATATTTGTTGGTAACAAAATACACACACCCTCTAGAAAGTTAATAAAATTATTTACCTATGTAAAACTTATACCTTAAAAATATGTACACATTTTCATTTTATATTGGAAACAATTGGCCAATGTTGTATGAAGGAGCCCAGAAGTAATTTAGCCCTAAAATAGTTCCATGAATTTGAATGAAAATGAAAAAAAATTGAAATGAATTCCATTGAATGCTGTAATTCAATGTTTAATTTAAATAATTCCACATTTGGAAAATATTAATTTCACTTCACAATTTTAATTCGGATTTTCACTTCCAAAAAAAACCAATTTCTTCAATTCGTTGATTATCATATAGTGCAGCCATTTCAAAAGATAGTTCTTGCACCTGATGAAAGGCAATGCATCATAAACAAGATTGCAAAATGTTGATTTTAAATAAAGAAAACAACACAAAATTGTATTTTAAATTGAAATTTATCCTTTTTACAGATGTGAACATAGTCTTTTGAAATAGATGCAACCCACATTGGTGGAGTGAAGTTCTTTTGGCAACCTTTTTCTTACATGATTTGAAAGATAACCAGGTGGCTTCTCAAATTAGATTATAATACCTTATATATACAATATTAGTAAGTAGCACGCTGAGGGTTTATACGACCTCTGCTGTTGCGAACCCTCGTTTAAATAAATAAAAAAACTTAACTTATTTGGCAAGAAATTTTAATATCACTTTTAGATCCACACAGACTTATATTGCACTATACAACATAAGTGTATTAATATTATTAAATTACTTTTGGTTTTAAAACTCTAGCCACTCAAATTTCCACAGATTTTTAAATTTTAATATGGAATACTTAAAATTCATCAAACATTGTAACAATTTTCCTTGAGTTGAAAATAATTTAACTTAAAAAAAAATGAAATTGTAATTATTTATTTGGATCCTTTTATCAGTTAGAGTAGTTTGTTCGATTGTGAATCACTCATTCTGAACACTAGTCTACGTGAGTATTGCCATATTGGGCTGATGAGGGAGAGGCGAGCAATCTTTTTGTGTAGAGAGATAATGGTCAATTATTTCCAAATATAGACTTCAAATTGGTAGATTCTCTGTTTGATATTCATGAACTCCACATGGCATGCTTTTATCAAGTTGCAGACCATGATACCGAACAGAACCGATTTTTGGCATATTTGTCACAGTACTACTAAGGTTATTAGTGTAACTCTGTATGTAATGAGTAAATGGGAAATCGCTGATTTCAGAGGTTTCATCTTAATCCTCCATAGATGATTCTTGTCCAGCCCTCTCTGTAGTTTGGGCCTTTTCGTGTTAATTCTTCTTTCTGAAGAATGAATATATTGTCCATGAACTGGGCTATTTTGGGCTGGTCAGAAAAGATAGATCATAAATTTTTACATCAAAATCGTGGTATAGAAACAGATCAAGCACACTTCCCTGATGAATACAGCAACTATGGATTTATACGCAGAAATAGTTTGTTAGAAATTTTTTTTGCTGGGAACATTACCCTTTAATTCAACTGAATTAGTCAATATGTATGAGGCAAATAAAGCTCCAACCCCTGAAGAACCTTGTCTGAGTCCTTTTCCATGCCCAGAAAAATACTGAAACTTTTTTTTTGCTCAAATTTCTCCAAAATTGTTCCAATACTCTATGTTATGTTTTATATGGAATGTTATGACATGTTTTCAAATTTAACGCACAACAATTTATTAAATCACCACTGAATAATTTGATCACAAATGCATTTGTGCATATTTATTTTGTTTCAATATCAACTTTATTATGAATTCAATGATTTTGCACTTTTGCTAATTGAGCCATATACCTAGCAGGGCAAGCTTAATTCACGTGTCACATGCTCACTCAACTATCTAGCTTCACTTTATCACAAATTTTTATGTGCACGAACAATTAAAAAATAAAATAATATAATAGACAAAACATTTAGTTAGAGCATACAGATTATGTGAAAATTGTAATCTTTTATCGATATAAATAAATTAATTTAATATTTAATATTAATTTAATATCAATGTGTAAATAAGTGTTTCAAAATAGCGTGGAACAAGTTCTTTGTTAGGAAGCATCATCGGTGCAGTTTTGGATAATCTAAAGTCTTAAAATGACATACACGACAGTTGATTCCAACAAGACATTCCAAATGGATTAAACACATATCACGGATCAGTGGAAGCATTCAATTCTGAGTAACATTAATTTAATTTATGTGTCATGGCTGTGCTGCCTGTATGGAAGTGTGTTGTTGGGAAAGGTAGAGTGGCTTTTTCATAGACTGCAGAACAGTTTACCTGATGAATTTTTCTCTGAGGTAACTTAAGTGAGGCGACCAAGTCTTGCTAATATCTAAAAGTTGTGATTGTACCGGTTTTCTGCTGGTCAGTGTAATTCTGCCTGCATTGTAAAAAAAGGAACTGCCAAATATTTAAGAGGGTTATCTCTTTCTTGTAGTTTGGTGTGCACTCCTCTGAAGGTGAGGCCTACTTGAATCAAGGTCATCAGTGAATTTGGCGATAGTAAATTTATGTAACTGAAGCAAATCTTGTATGCACAAAAGTTAAAGACGTGGGCTCAAAACACTGCACTGAGGGACATATAAGTTTGAAAGCGTAGAAAGGGAGGCTAACATCACCTTTTTTGATGGAACATTTGTTTGGTCATACTTTCGAAAAAATATTAGACGCCTATAAGAGCATTCTTGCCAATGGGCCCGAGGAGTCAAGTTAAAAAAAAATTATCCTTCTTTGCTTTGTCACTCAGTAACAAAATTTAATAAATATTCGGTCATAAATAAAATATTTTTTTTTTTTACGAACAATCAAAGTTGATGGTTGTTTTTCACACCACAAAAAATCGCAAAATACAAATTTTTGGGAAAATAAAAAATATTTTTTTACTCAAATTTTTTCGTCTTCCTATAGATAGAATATAATAGATTCCTCTGATTTTTTGTCAAAGATTACAAAAAATGACAATTTTGAAACGACGCAACCGATCCAAAAGAAATTATCCAGGGATTTAGGTCCATAGGAACTATAAGTAATTAGTCCTCAGTTAATAAATTATTATTGAAGACATAAAACATGTTTGAGTTGTTTTTTTAATTTTATTTTTATTTTTCTCATATGTAATAACACAAAACCTAAACCTTCTTGAAAAATGCTCAAAGAAGAAAAACTCAACTTTGACGTCGATTTGGATAAAATTTAGATGCATTGATGTTACCTCACGAATCCAGCCCAAAAATGTCAATGTTTTATTTCTAGAGAAGAATTTTTTTAATGAGTGATTAAGTGAATCTGATTTTTTTTTCTACAAAAATGTTTTTGTCCTACTTTACTATACGCGATTTTGAGTTTTTATTTTTTTATTTTTTTTCAATGGACTATCTTGTAATTCGAACCTGCGTATATTTTCTAATCCTAGATTAAAACAATTAACTGATATCATAATAATTTTGAAGTATATGCTTAACAACAACAAAGACTTAAATTCCCATTTAAAAAAATTATTAAATTTAATCAATTAAAATATCGGCTCTTAAAATAAGTCCGTAACGTTTTATGATGGTAAATTCAATGAAAATTTCAGGTACTTTTAAACAAATTTAATCAACAATATATAGACTATTTTGTTCCACAACCTGCTGCCTTCTATTATCCATGTAATATTGTAATTCCGCTCGCCCAGAACTTCTTAAACGTTTGAACGATGAACTCTTGAAGAGTTTTCTGCACTCCTCATTGTGAAGTAAAGTGTTTGTCATTAATAGAGTTTTTCAAAGCCCGGAATAAGTGAAAATCTGTAGGGGCAATGCCAGTAGTCACGAGGGGGCGAGTGTTATCCTGATCGAAAAAAAGCCCATTGCAATTAGCCAATACCAACAGTTTCTGGTTAATTGCTGCCTTTAATCGATCCAATTGTGTGCAGTGTATACTAGAATTAACGATCTGGTCGAACCGAAGACGCAGATAATAAAGCAACCCATTCCAATCCCACCAAATCCACGTAATCCCACTTTTCATTCCCAGTTATCTATCTTTTTTTAAATATAAGCCGTTTCATTTCGTTCCAAAAGGGAATCGCAAATGGAGATGCGATCTCCGATCAAATTTTTCTGTCAACATGTGAGGAACCCATGTATCGCTCAGACATTTCCAGCTATTCTGAGATGCGTCAAACACTTGTTTGGGATGTTAAAGGTCTCTTCGAAGGTCTCGTGTCGTCGAGTGTGGGTTATTTGCGACAAAAGCTTGAATTGGTTATTATCGACGGTTGAAGGACGATCAGATCGCGTTGCGTCTTCCGAATCAAAATTTTCGCTTCTGAGTCGAGCAAACCACACGTACACACGGTGCTTTCTCCTTTGTCATGCCTTGGTAAGTGAATATTTGTCTAATCCGTTGTAATGTTTTTCGAAACCCTAAATGTGATCCAATTTCGCTATCATGAAAATACTTATATATGACCGAGTACAAAACTGATGGTACTACAACTTTACTTGTAGACATTTTATTATTTTGGAAGTGTAGAATATTTTTCTTTAAGAAATAGTTTGGAATATTAATTTTTTGTTTTAATTTGTTTATGATTGGAATTAATTTTTTATCTTTATTTTGGTAGGTTTCGATACTTTCGAATAATTCTGGAAATTGTAATAATACTAGACCTGGCCATGAGTTTACAACACGTTGTTCGAATTCTAAGTTTGGTCTTTCTAGACATGGAGTGTCTTTAGCAACTTGGCGAGATAGTAAATCCGCGATTTTGTTGTTTTTCCCTGGTACATGCTGAATTTCAAAGTCATAAGCTTGCAGAAGACATAGCCATCGATTTAATTTGCCGGTCAATTTAGGGTTATTAATAAGCCAAGTTAAGGGTGCACAGTCAGATCTAAGCAAGAATTTTTTAAACTTTAGATATTGCGAGAAGTGTTCTATGCCGGAAATGATTGCAAGCAGTTCTTTTTCGCACACATTATAGCCTATTTGTGTTGTCGAAAGTTTTGCCGAATGGAATGCAATGGGCAATAAGGTTCCATCGTGGTATTGTCCCAAAAAACTACCAACTGCCGTATGGCTTGCATCGCAAGACAACACAAATTCATTTTTAAAATCTGGCATTTGTAGAATAGGTGCTTTGGCTAGTACACTTTTTGCTTTGTTAAAACTATTCTGTTCTTTGTCACTCCATATTAATTTTGAGTTGTTTTTCTTTAAATCGGTTAAGGGTGTTAAAATTTCTGATAAATTTGGTAAATATTTTGCGTAATATGATATAGCGCCTACAAAACTTGCTAATTGTTTTAGTGTTCGTGGTGTAGGTATATTTAAAATGGCTGTTGTTCGATCGGGATCAATTTTTATGGAATTGTGACTAATGATGTGACCAAGAAATTTAATTGATTTTTGTGCTAATTGCATTTTACATGGATTTATTGTTAAATTTGCTAATTTTAATTTTGAAAATATTTTATCTAATGCTCTGATATGATTTTCTAAAGGTCCCGAGGTGTATACTAATAAATCATCAACAAATGACCAAACTATTTTACATTTTTCTTCGGCAAATATTGTATCAATAAGCATTGACAAGTATCCACTTCCTGCTCTCATTCCGAAAGGAAGGCAATTATATTGAAATTTTCCAAAAGGAACTATAAATGAAGTTAACTCGGCACTTTCTTTGGACAGTGGAACTTGATGGAATGATTGATTTAGATCAATTACAGAAAAATAAGTAGCATCTCTTAGAAAATCACAAACAGAGTTTATGGTTGGTAATGGGTAATCTACATATTTTATTAGTTTATTTATTTTTTGATAATTTACAACTAATCTGAATGACTTTTTATCGGGTTTGGGAACTAAAAATGCGGGTGATCCATATGGGCTATAACTTTTCGTGATTACTTTTTTTGAAATTAGGTCATTTATTATTTCTTTCATGGCTTCTAGTTGTGGAGGATTAAGCGGATAAGGAGGACAGTGAATAACTTTGTTATTAATTTTTTCCAAATGAATTTTCATTACGTTGGTTTTACCTAATTTTTTTGTTAAAACTGCTGGATATTTATTTATAAAGTAGTTTAATAGGTCATGAGGATCATTATTTATGTTGTTATTATTTAAACTCATTGCTTGTAAATTATTATGTAGTGCAAAATTTTCATTTAGAGACAGAAAGGAGTAAAATTTCTGATTTCGAAAATGAAAGTAAAATCCATTAAGAAATGGCATTAAAATTATACCTGATTCCCTCATAAAATGATAAGAAATTATACATGGAACGGGTAAATTTTTTAAGACTAAAAATTCTTGTTTCCACGTCAAATCTTCAATTTTTAATTGTATTCGAATTTTGGCAAATGGTTGTATTTTATTTCCTCCTATTGATATGACTGCATCATTTATTTCCGAATTTATTTGAACGATTTTTATTTTTGATAATAATTTAATGAATAGATCGTAACTGATAGAATTAACACTTGCACCAGAATCTAATAATGCGACACTATTGACGTTATTTAATTTTATTTTTAAAAAACCTAAAATTGTTTTTTTAGATTGATTATTTTTGTTTAATTTTATTTACGTTGCTATATTTACATGTACTGATCTTGATATTCCCCCCAAGTCATTTAGTTTTTTGATAAATACGTTTTGGCTGAGTCATTTTGAAATGTTTGGTTGGAATTTGGGAGAAACCTATCATTGTTCGTGAAAGAGTGATCTAATCCCATGAGGCCATAATTATTTTGATTTACTTGTTGTTTAAATGGTTTATATTTATTTTTATTATAAAAATTTTGTGGATTCCTATTTTTTGTGTTTTTGTAATTATTGTAATTTGTGTTATTATTAGGACATTTAAAAAATTGTATCGGAGGATTGTATCTTGGGGTTGGATTAAAATTGCCATTAGAATTTCTGTTTTACGGATTGTTTTTTGTGTTATTGTAGTTGTAGAAATTGGTGTGATGAGAAAAGTTTGACCGAAGATGTTGTGGATATCTAGGATTGTAATGTTGAAAGTTATTGTTTTTGTAATAAGGATTTCTGTGCCACGGTGTTGACGACTGAGGTTGATAACTAGGTTTTTGGTTGAACCTTCCACGGTATGTTTCGTTTATTTTGAAAATAGTTTCCCTGTTTTTCCCTGTTATATAACGCGTATTAAATCTTGGGGAATTTGCTGAAGTTGACTCGCCCGAAAAATAAACTGAAAAGTTTGGAATTTCGTTTTCCATGTTTGGGTTTTTTGCAATAGGGATTTCTTGACTCATTGCACGATTTGCAAGAATCATCTCTAAATAAGTAACCTGATCCCATAATTCTTTTAATGAGTTAATTTCAGGTTTTGATCCTAATAAGGCTAAAAATTTTGGATGAATTCCTTCCGTTATTGAGTCTACTAAAATTTTTTCATTTTCTTCTCCTAGAATTTTTGCAATTAAAATTTTATTATTAATATAACCTCGTATCGTTTCATTGTCTGTTTGCGTCCTTAGAAAATATTTAGTTTTAAGAATATGAAATTGTTTTTCTGTAATTTGGTGTTTTAATAAACTACGTCGTAATAAGTCAAATGTAATATTAGGATGAGATGCTGCAGCTGAAAGTGTTGCTTCTGCGGCACCGGTATGTAAATCAGCTAACGCCTGTAAAATAGATGCAAAATCATAAGGATATCTATCTGCGATTGGATGAAGTCCGACTAAAAATTTCAGAACACTTTCGGCATCATAAAGTTTAAATTTCGGAATGTTTTTTAATCGATTTTGAACTGAGTACGGGATGATATTATTTTTAAATTGAGGTTTGTGTAAATTTTGATTTGGATCCGTTGAATCATTTATATTATATTGATAAGAAGGTTCCAGGAAATTTTGTGCCGCAAAATTGATTGTTTCCGTTTTGCCATCATGGCTAACTTTTTCATGTTCTTCTGGGAGCGAATGGCATGGATAGTTTTCAGTTAAATTTTCTTTTGAAATCAGTTTATTCTTTTTGTTAAGGTTTTGAATTTTTCGTTTGAATGCCTTTTCGTATTCACTGACAATTTTGTGTACATTACTTTTAATATCTTTTGTTATCTTTCTTGGTGAATTTTGTAAAAGATTCGCAAGTGTTTCTTTAAAAATTGATTGGAAAATTGCATTTTCTGATAAATCTAAGGCTTGGGATAAGGCCCTTGTGGCTTCTGATTTCTGTTGTTCTAATGAAGGCATACATAAGTTCTGATGCCATTTGGGCTTTGAAAATTTTCAATCTCTATTGAATTTGGCATTGTTTTTTTTTTATTTTTTTTTTTATAAAGTTGCAAAAATATTGGAACAATTAGACAATTAGATTATAGTAAAGAAGGAAATATCTATCTACTTTACACTAAATTAAAATTGAGCTATTTTAAGTAAAGAGGATAGTATACGCTCTGCTACCAAAATTTTGTTATGGAGGTTGTAAAGTTAATTGATTATTATTAGTTTACATTCACCAATTATATGACTTTTTTATTTTGTAGTTACTCATGGAGTTTTTGATTTAAAAAAGAACAAATATAGAAATGAAATTATAACTAAACAATCGGTTTATTATTGAAAGAAAAAAAAAATATACATGAACAATATAATTTCTTATGATAATTATCAGTAATATCCTAAAGTATTAAATTTAAATAAATTTAAAAAAAAATAATTTTCTCTTTTTTTATATAACCTAATAATTTGTTTTGTAAATTCAAAACTAAAGATTTCGTTTTTTACAATAATTAAAAATAAAAATTTAACTTACTTACAATCAAACTAATCCCTTTCAGAGTGTATACATTAGTGATCGTATAAACATTGCTTGAAATACAAAAGGGATAAAATCGAATTATTGAAAAACGCAACGGACTTATTTGATATATAAGTTCATGGTTTTCGGCTCCTAAGTCCCATTGGCAAGAAGGCTCGGACACGTTTGTAATACGTATACATATTTTGACTTACCAGGGGATGTCCAGGTTGGTGAGTCACGGATTTGTATCAAACTTTTTTCGTGTGATTCTACACTCCAAATTGTCGGACTTGTATCCGTCAATTTTTGTAAATCGACACTGGCTTCGCAAAAAAAATTTTTTTTTTAAGTTGAAATTTTCCCTATTTTAATATTTTTATTTCGCCTTTCTACTTGCTCAAATCAACTATGAGAATATATCATTTTACAGTGTTTTTTTTAAATATAGTCTGAAATAAAAATATAGTAAAAGCTATCAAAGTTTATCAATAACTAAGAAATGTCTAAAAACCAAATGTTGTTCAAGTAAACGGCCATAAATTTTTCGTGAAACTTGAGTTTTGGTTTTAGCACCTCTAGAGAACCCTTAATATAAATTTTTATTTGAATTTAAACTTAAGGGGCGTCGGTGGCCGCAACGGTTTAGGCGGCGCTGATCACTGTAAGGTAAAGGTCCCGGGTTCGAATCCTGCAACCCTGCATTCGGAACCGACATACTTACAAATGGGCTTTTTTTTAAAAAACACCGGCACTCCGAGGGTTGATATAACCTCTGCTGTTGCGAACCCTCGTAAAAAAAAGAAAAAAATATTTAAACTTAAAGATTTTTGACCCCTAAAATTTTCCCGATTTTTGAGAAGTCATCAGAATCTCATTGAAACTGTTATAATTCAAAACCGGCGAAAATTATTATAACGTCAAACAGACATTTGAAAGAAAAGAAACGCAGCTTTTAACGCCGTATGTTCCATTAAAATATATCAAACATTTCTATCAGAAAATACAAAAAATAGCACAAATATTTGCCAGAAATTCATCTCTTTTTTTAAATAGAAATAGCAGTCCGATTTTAATGTCTGATACAGTTATAAAATGCACGTGACAATTTCTTTAAAACAAATTATCAACCATGAAAATTGGTCCACTAGCTTATGAGAAGTTTGCACAAGGAATGCCAGTCAGGCAGATTCTGGTCGTCGAAATTATCAGTTGAAAAATTAATTTACACTGACTTCCGCGTAAGTCGGTTTTAAGAGTTTTATAACGCTAGAATCCCGAATCTGATAATGAGGTCAAATCCAACTTTTGACCATTTTCTGACCTACTTTCCTTACAGAATGTTTATTAAAATATACAAAAAATCAATATTTTGTTGATTTATCTTTTTAAATAATAAATATTTTGGTTCGTGGAACAATTTTGTTGTTAAATTAACCAACAATGAAATTGATACACCCAAACAATAGTTTTTTAAATCTCTAAATAACTATTTATGCTCAATTAATTGTGACTAAAATTAGATGTTGAAAAAGCTTCAGTGACCCGATTAAGTCGATTTATTAAGAATGCCCTTATGTGAATGTCTATTTATAATAAACACGTTGTTATTGGAAAAGTGGAGACTCAAACCAAAATTTATATTTAAGGGTCTCGAGAAGTGCTAGAACGAAATTTCATATTAGTTTGGGGTTTCGGTGTCCGCAACGGTTAAGGCGTTGACACGACGTTCATCTGTGTACGGTAAAGGTCCCGGGTTCGAATCCGATATACTTACAAATGGGCTTTTTATAAAAAAATAACACCTAGGGTTGATATGACCTCTGCTGTTCCGAACCCTCGTTATAAAACAAACCTTCGGGGTGATACTTTTACTATATTTTTGTTACAATCTACATAAAAAATGCTTTAAAATGATATATTCTCATAGGTGATTTGAGCAAGCAGAAAGTCGATATAAAAATATTAAAATACGGAATATTCCAACTGTCGAAAACCTTTTGTGCGAAATCAAGGCCTATTCGCAAGGAGTGGTAGATATGTGTCCGATATTTTGAAATGCAGAATCACAAAAAAAAATTTAGCCCAAGTCCATGACCCGCCAACCTGGTCGTCCCTCTGTTAGGAGTACCACCAACAAAAGATTTCGTTAAACAAGATGCTCCCACTTCTGCAAATCCCTCCCCTTGTTAGAAAAATTCTATCACTGATATACTTACTTTCTTGAAATAAAGTGCTTTTTGAAAAAAAAAAATATATATATATATGAACCAAAATATATACAATTTAGTACTTAATAGATTTTCTGAATAATATTATTAGTTATTTTTCAATTAATTAAGGGAGAAAAATGCAAAAAGGAGGGAAAATTCAAAAGGTGGGGTGGAGATGGGAAGTTAGTGTCCGAGTGGTCACGATAGCACAAGAGCAGCGGCGTATCTAGCCGAAGATCGTGGGTTCGAATCCCGCTCT
Source organism: Cimex lectularius (assembly GCF_000648675.2). Classification (NCBI taxonomy): domain Eukaryota; kingdom Metazoa; phylum Arthropoda; class Insecta; order Hemiptera; family Cimicidae; genus Cimex; species Cimex lectularius. Next base: position 101,417 of record NW_019392633.1, on the reverse strand, counting down.
TGCCATTGACTTTTTTATCTCAACTAAAAACCTTAATTAATTGTAAGATATTACTTGGTCAAGGTGACCACGAAAACTAGTGAAGATATTAGTTATTACAATCAATTTCCCCGTATATGCAATACCAAAGTTTGCATGCACTTAAATATTTTAGCTTTTGAGTTGTTCATATTCCAAAGAAGGACAGAAGAGGAAATCTTATTTCTAGGTTTCGTAGTAAAGAGATAGATAGTTTTAATAATTATTCTACTAAGACGATAGGGTAATTATCTCGGATATAATTATTAATTACTTCGTTAATTTGTAGCAGTAGGATAAGAAAAAAATTCAATGTGGATTTCTATAGTACTACAATAAATTTGGTTAAATTTTGGAATCGTATAAGACAAATTCTACGTTTTTAAGTTAAGAAAAGTACTCATTTTGTCAATTCCAAGGAAAATTTATACAATCTTTTACATCGAGCCAATGGCTTCAATCCAACATTGCTATTACGATTTTTAAGCTACGATTATTAAGATAAATCTGTGGTGAAAGTAGATCAAGCCGAAAATTGGTTATGAAGATCTTGCATACAGTATATTTTCGAAGGACCCAAAATATCGGGTAATCACGCCATTCTTATCGGTACTTGTGCACATTTTTTGTGGCCCATATTATATAAGGGAGTTTTTTCTTTCTTTTAAATACTAATATCAAAATAAATGTTGATGAAGTTCAACGAGCTGAAGAATACAGCTATAAATACTCGCATACTTGCCAAGAGTATCGAAAGACGTCCTTAGTCGACATCCATAAGACATGAGGACAAGGTAAGAAAAAGAATAAATTGATCCTGCCGAAACTGACCCATTAGCAAAATCCGCCGAGAGTAGTAACTTGTGAAAATTTTTGCCACAGCCCATGTGTTGTGCGATTTTATCAAAGGATTGCCACCTGTGATAAAAAGGTGGTTTACTGGCAAAATCCTGTTACCTGCTGCTCTGCGTTTTTGGGGACTACAAAGAAGTTGTAGATCACGAGTTTGTTCGTTATGGATATTTTATGAACCATTAGAAAAATTCTACGCGAAACTGTCACGTGGTTAACTGTAAAGATGTGTTCCGAACAATACAAGTTCGGCCAAACACCTTCTGACGTATCACTGAAAAGAATCGAACTTTTGCCACACCCACCATGGCTTACTTTGTATAAGGAAAAAGTTGATCGTTTTTGTAAAAGTCAAAATTTGCTATATAATAGCCTTCCGTCAGCCACCACCAAAGATTGAGCAAATGGCTAAGATCAACGACAATGTTAATTGGATTATTTTTATACGCCATATAAATTTATAGTAGTAGGAAGAAGAGAACAGCAAGTTCCCGCTGTTTCGTTCGCGTATTTATGACAATAATCAATCCAACGGTGTGATAGCGTTCTTATACTGTGCCGCTGAAGCAAGTGAGCAAGTTCTGCAAGCAGTATATTACGCAGGGTGGGCGACCAAGACCCGAGGGGTTAAATGCCTGGGTAGACTCTTACCCCATCCCTAAAAGGTCTGGGACTTGATCGGCTCACGTGTCCTGCATAAATCTCTTGGACTTGGTCACAACCCCAAGATTTTGGACCATTTTATCTCGGGGAGTGATTTGGTGATGTCCGCTCCTTCAAAGATTTCAAATCTGTACCTAGCATACCTATCACACTCTGTGAGGTAGTGCCTTGCCGTTTCTTCTTTTATTTCGCAGAAACGGCAAAAAGGTAGGAAGCAGTGTATATCACAGATGACAACACTAAAACACAGAACGTACTTCATGCTAAACCTTGTACACAAACATGCGATGATAACGTTGGGACGACCTAGTCAGAAGTCCAATTATCTTTAAATAGTTAAGGCGAATGAATGAAGGTGAATTATTATCGTGTCAATTAGTTACTAAAAGAGTTCGATTAATTTAAACTAATTTAAAACTTTCGTAACGGCCAAATTCACATATTCTCATATCTGTTTGTAAAGTTACTTCAAAGAATTTTAAATAGTTGAAAGTTAGTTTTGCTTTAGAAATAAAATCGCTAGTCATAATAACTTCCTATTTTATTTTTAACAAGATATCAGAGAATTTTTTTCGAGTGAAAATAATCTTTATAGTTTACAGATATTAGTTGAAAAGTGCGACCTGTAGTCAAACAAATACATCTCTAGTATTATTTCACTGATGTATTTTTTTTTTACAATTTTGAAATTCGTTTTCCCTTCTTTATAAAATGAATCACGTTAAATTGAAAACGTTATAAACCGAATGAGAGTTCTCACGAGTCTTAAACAACGCGCCTTCCGATCGCAAGCATGTTAAATTATGATTTGACTTATTTTTTTTTTACGTCTTGCACAAGAAGGACGCATAACCGACCATGTGGCAGAAGAAAGTTTTAGTGTCAGCTGACGAAATGTAGGACGAGGGTCTTCGGAATCGACTTTAGAGACCGTAAGAACTCAAATAGTAGATGATACGGAATGAATACGTTCGTAATAACTATTTTAAAAGCCTAGGCTAAATTTTTCAATCTGAATCGATTAATTAATGAGGTCCAAATAGGGCAGCGGCCCATTTAACAGCCTTGGCCCCCCAGCGCAGTAAGGACTCGTCCCTCTGATCCAATTTTTTCTTTTCTTCTTTTTAATTTTATTTCTGATATTATTTTTAAGCATTCCCACATCGATTACAAAATACTCACTTCTTTAATTTCTCCTCGTCCGTCCTTGGTCAGTCTGTCTCTGTACAAATTGTGGAATTCTTCCATGATTTTGGCACCCGCTCCGACCTCGGTGCAGATCCGCTCGACGCATTTGGACATCTCTTCTTCGGTCATCTTCGGTCGAGATTGCTAAATGACGGTGGACTACGAGCAATCACGCTTAAGACACAAATTCCGCTGACGAGGAGTCGTGTTGTGGATGGCGAGTGGGACCTCGGAAAGGTTCGAAGGGGAAAAAATATGAAATTAAGAAACCGGGTTGAGCGTGTGTAATCGAGATGAGGCTTGGTAATCAACTGATTCCTATCATGTGTTCAACTGTTGACTTTGACTTGTTTGGAGCCGGTTGCGCCACCTGTTGAGGCCGACGCCAAACAGCTGCAGCCTTGGCATCCTTTGCCATAATTTTATGTATATGTATTCTATTATTTTCCAAATCCCATTCTCAATACCGAAAATCGACAATGCGAATCGCATGTAAACCAGATCCGTTTCGGACGAAACGAGTGCTGATTACGTTTCTGCAGAGACATTACACTCCATCATTGCAGACGTAGACACGCATGCACAGCAAGATACGAAAAACGTCGAAGGCAATTCGATCAAATAATTGGTAAATCCGGTATGAACATTTTTTTCTATCGGACTATTTTGCCTCGTCATACTTTTTTTAAGACATCAGGGACAGCCAAACCGGAGATGACCTACTTTGATAAGATCGCCAAAAAAGTGCGAAGGCTCACACACTAAAACAACATTATCCGGAATGGCAGCGTCAAATAATCCGTTCTGCAAGACGACCAGCTCACATCTTGAATAAGTCATACGTGGAGTGTGCTAGAAATTACAATGCCCGAAGTTTCAACCTAGAATGAATAATGATAAACACACAGAGCAATAAAAAAAGTTTAGCCAGTAGATTTATTGCTGAGATGACTAAAGAGCCTATTGCTCTGAGTCCATCAGGCAGTGCTGTTTTACTCCTCTACTAATGGGTTATAGAATAGAAATTTTTATTACATGAAAAAATTATATGAACAAGAAGGTGATATCAGCCAATCATCATTACAATTTGTAAACATAATTTGAAATAAAAGATCTTATTTAAAAAACAAAAATAGTCTAAAAAACCCGGACATTTTGTTTATTTTAAACTATATGGATGTATTTTTATCGTTAAATTAATTACAACATACTTATTCTAATGTAAACCAAAATAAACGAGATCAGAAATTCAATAGTTTTAATAAATTCACTAGTTTTCGTGGTCCGCTTGACCGGTTAATAGCTTTGAATTAATTAATGTTTTTAGTAGAGATAAAAAAGCCAGTGTCACGAGCGGGATTCGAACCCACGATCTTCGGCTAGGTACGCCGCTGCTCTACCACTTGAGCGATCTGTGACTTCGATCGACTCGGACACTAACTTCCCATCTCAACCCCACCCTTTGAATTTTCCCTCCTTTTTGCCATTTTTCAAAGTTTTAATAAAAATTATGTAATTATTATAGTTTGAAAGAAAATTCAGCAAAACACTGGAAAATCATTTTGTGATAAATTGAAATTTAACTAACTATTTATTCTATCACTAAATTGATTTTTACTTATATAATCGCATATTCCACAATGAACTTAAAATTATTTTTGTGAAAGATGTCATAAAATATTAAATTAAGTTTATCAATCCTGTTGTAGGCAATTATTAATCGTTCTTCCACAATTTTATGGATGGTTTTTTTTCCCTTTTTTATGAAGTAGCATTAGTACAACATTCGACCATTGCTTGGGTATATCTTCAGATTCAAGAACCATCTGAAGATTCAACAGAAGTGTTGCCATTTAGGCGTAATTGATTTAAAGAATTCATAAGATTTATGCAATAATTCATGCCGGCAAAATGAAACAGTGGACTCACTTGCAAAGGAGGCTGCAACATCAGGTCCAACCCTTGACATTAAAATTCCTAAAGATGACGGGAAAAACTTTTTGGAAAAGTTTTGTAGAAATCTGTGGCAAGAAAAATACAACGCATCAAATGTTGGCAATTATTACAGGTCACTGTTCCCTGAGCTCAAGAAAAAACCATGGTTTTCGGAAGGCGATAGCCCAGAAGGAATGTCAAAGGAGTTCTATTCTACTATTTTTAGACTGAAGACAAATCATGGCCTATGGGGTAGCTATAAGAAGAGAATCGGTTTGGCATCGTCTCCGAACTGTCCCACTTGCGATTGCCCTTCAAATCCTTCCCACATAATTTTGGAATGTCCAGAATATGAAAATGAAAGAGACAAACTGCTAAAAAATCTGAGCAAAGTCCCAAACATTTCCAAACCAATAAACTTAGAATCTGTCCTATAAGCAACAATCCATCAGCTTTCAACATAATCTATGGATTTCTAAAGTCGATAAACGTCTCTTTTTGATTATCTTCAACCATGAAAATTTAGAAGATGAGAAGATGATGGAGCTGAATGAGTGGTGCGGGGACCTGGCCCTGGTCTGCCGATCACGCTCGACAGTAAAATGAAAATAAAAAACTTCATGGTTAATATGCCAGCGTAAATCAAAAAAAAAAAAAAAATCAAGACCTGGAGATTTATTATTTTGTCAAGAAGATAAACAATATTGGAGTTCTTATAGACGACAATAAAAAACAGGATTATTTTCTCCTCTGAAGAAAAGTCAATATAGACTCAGTGGAGTCAATAGAAATGTCAGGATACGAAGTGAATTGTTTTGGTTTCCTTCTCAACCTCATTCTTACCGATCTCGATCAAACTCCAAAAAATTATTTAAGTGGATGTCTTCGACAATCTGAATAGAAAAACACAAATCGCCAAATTGAGCTTTGCATTTTTCAGAAAGCATTGGATTCATATTGAAAAATCTCGAACCACATTTTTTCACAGTCACAGTGAAAAATCAGCACCCTCCGGATCTCTGACAGAATTCATCCCAAATGGTTTGTCCATCCTTTTGACGAAAGAATGGTATGTACACCTAAAGAATTTGAAGCCGTTTTACCAATACAAACTTACAGCGTCAAGGCGTCGTTTCAAGCAACATTTTTCCTTGAGAATTTAGTTTTATGTCGCATGATTTTCTTGGAAAAGAAAAAACTGTTACTAAAAATCTTCACTTCGGAATCATCTTCACTACCAATGCGTTAAAATCTCCCAAAATTATAATAATGTCCTTCCTTTTATGGAATTCACACGATCAGCAAACAATTCAGTACGTACATCAATGGCTGTTAAAGGTCTGCAATAACAAACATAAAAATATATATTTCATTTTTTACTTTTAATGCAAAACACAACAAGATAAGCGTTTCATGTGAACCGGCACTGGACCACTTTCTGGGTCTGTCTCCACTCGCGGGTTGTTTGAGTTATGCAAAAAAGTTTCGGCATTGCGCCATCTTCAATGAGGAAGATTCAATTCATCAGATAGATGGAAGACAGACCCAGTAAGTGACCCTGTGCACTGTGAGTTCACCGACACGCAGACCAAAACCCATCATCAACTCTAATATTAGCGTATTCCAACATAATGTCATTTTTTCATTTTTAAAATAAAAATGTAATATTTAGCGGCCGTCAAGTAATGATAATTTAGAGATCGTGAGATGCGGTCTGGTGTGGTGTAGGTTTAGAAAAACATTTTCTTTTTGACATCTTCAAAACAAAAATGTTGTGTGTCGTGTTGAGACCCATTAGTAACACATTTCTATGGAAAACACGCTTCGAGTGAGTACAAATATTTGATTAATCCTAAAATTTCTATATTGTTAACATCATTTATAAATTCATAGCCATATCTCTTATGTACTATATTTGTATAATTTAAACAATGTTTCTAAATCCCAGGCCCTGAAGATGATCTCAATAAAGATCGAAACGTTGGCATGATAAAGAAAATGTTTTTCTAAACCTACACCACACCAGACCGCATCTCATGATCTCCAAATTACTAATAAAATAAAAATACAAATTCCTACACTAGGCCTTCCCGGAGAATTTTCTTTTCATGCATCAACTGAAAGAGAAACATTCATTTAAATAATTAGATGGTTTTATAAAATTTCAGCAACGAAATTTCAACAATGCAAAACATATTTACGGTTGTACAAATATCGAATACATCAGAGTTAAAGTATTTATAGAGCAAATGTTAATATCCAGAAACATTCCAAAACATACTTAAATTGGTATTAGGAAAAACACAGTTTTTAGATAGATATTTTAAAAAAATTTATGGGACTTTGGTATCTAAATAGTCGGCCTCATACGACCAGAAATTGCATCTGACGGTCAGAAAATAATTAGGCACGACAAATCTTGTCAAATTCCGTCGAGTTGTCTGATTAGTGTTCCCACACAGATGTCTTCAAAGAAACGATCCAACGGATCATTTGTAGGACAGCTCTGCCTGCAGTTTTTGGATTTCTTCGGGGTTACCGCGTGTTGGCTGTTCTGAGTCAGCTCCATTTTTTCCCATCCAATGAAGTGTCCCACATCGATTTCTAGTCCTTCAGTATGAAGAATATTTTCTAATAATGCAGCCCTTAAGTTCGAAGATCTTGCCTTTTTAAACGCGGAAAGCAACGTCCTTCTTTCCTGGAAGTTAAAGGCTGGTCTCATACTGTAACAGACTAGGTCCGAATTTGAACGTCCGTATACGGCCAACTTCGCATAACATTACCATCCCTAACCATCCCTAACCATTTTAGGTTGGTGTCACACAGGAACCGACTACATCCGACTGCGGCTACGTACAGTAAAAAAAAAAAAAAAAAAAAACCGCTCCGGTCACTACTATGCCCACTGCAACGGATGAACCGCGTTCTATACGCGTATGTAAAAACGTTGCGTAGCCTGCTTTCGCTGTCATACATTTCTTTTTTAAAAACGCGTCGTTTGTGAACTTTTGTTTTCGCGTGAGGAGTGAATTTTGTTAAAAAAGTATGGCTATTAGAAAATTATCAATACGAGAATTGTCCATGATTTCCATTATTTTGGTCGAGGAAGAGGGAAAAAAACACTAGACGCTACTGGATCACGAATCTCTACGAAATCGAGTAACAACAACTATTCTATTAGTTGTTCATCCTCCATTTTTATTACGACGCAAACACTCACAATACAATGGAACACAAACACAGATCTCTTCGTCAAATGCAAAGAACTTGTGTGGAACAGGATGGTCACAATGGTCACATGTCATACAGGGAGCGGGCCGACACCTGCAAAATATTCTCGGCAGCCGATTGTAGACTGAACGTTCATGGCACGCTATGGTGTTGGCTGGTTATGGAACGGTGTAGTGGGCATTTTCTAATACTAAATGATGTAAAGAATATTTGTTTGCATGTATCGGTACGGTTACGGTCCTAGTATGATACGTTCTAGTGGGCAAAGACCTTAAAGTTTTAACGGTGCATGAATTGGTGTGCAAATCGGTTGATGTATGTACGGAACTGGGTGGAGGAAAATGTAGATCTTATCAATAAGATCTCTTCCAGGTTTGAGAACAAGGTAACCCTTATTTGGATACCAGCACATAAAAGACACCCATGGCAATGAAGAGGCGGATAGTCTGGCCGAAGAAATACTGCGTTTGTCGGGCCACAACCGGTATTACCTCACTCTATGAGCACAGCGAAAGAGAGTATTAAAAACTGGGGTATGAAACAATTCCTTAAGGAGTGGAAGCTATCCCCCGGACACAGGCAATCGAAAGAGTTTGTTAAGGTGATGAAACCAGCAGAATCGAAATGGCTATTCTCTAACTCAACGAAGGGAATTAGGAGGCTGATAGGACGGGCCACTGCACTGAGAAGACACCTCCTCACAGAGTGTGATAGGTATGCTAGGTCCAGATTTGAAATCTTTGAAGGAGCGGACATCACCAAATCACTCCCCGAGATAAAACGGTCCAAAATCTTGAGGTTTGTGAACAAGTCCAAGAGATTTATGCAGGACTCGTGAGCCGACCAAGTCCTGGACCTTTTAGGGATGGGGTACGAGTCTACTAAGGTGCAACTTATTTGTTTACAAATCGAAAAACCTGCTCAGTTAGACATGGAATTGCTATGTAAAAAAGTGAGTTGTAAAATAAAAAACATAACCTTTTGATAATAAAACTTTAATTCAACGTAAGGATTTGTTACATTAATCGACATTTTAAACGTGTGCCGTGTTTTGCGTTTTTCAAACCTGTTATTTTCGAAAACGGTTACAATAGAAACACTGACAGGAATCGTACAAAAATCAAATTTAAGTTTTGTCTACTGTACCCACTGACCATATATTTTGGAGTTCATCCTGTACCCTCCGGCAATCGATTTTTTCATTGTAATTGACTGGTTGACAAGAAATGTTGTTTCCACAATGCTATTTGTAAATATTTAAAATGTTTTAGTTTTGAAACATCAATTATATACACAAGAGGATTGACTAGCTTAAACTTAAGAGCGATATAAACTCAATATAGATTATTTTAAATTATACATCCGATTATTCCGTTGTCATCAATCCGCAGAGCATTGAATTACAACAATTGCACGTTTCATCCTCGTGGCCAAATGCTTCATTTGTCTAAGAGGTACTAATTACATATACATAAAAATGTCAACACATTTCTCAGTTCAGGCTAAATACCAGACAAAAAGCGACAATCGGACTCTTCGAACTATTTACACATTTACATCTAGACGGAAAATCTTTGGTTTCAAACGACTAGAAAGAAATTCAACAAGCTCAAATTATGTAACAAAATAAAGCCAAACAGTTAAAGTGTATACTTCAAATTAGGCTATTGATTTACGCGTAGAAGGCGTTTCTTTGTTCTCTTTGGTAAAAACAAGTGAAAAACAGACAAATTAATAATCTGTCGATGCGGGTTTTCTTTCCTTCATCGGCGGGCTCAGTAGCGGTGCGGGTTGTCCCCCAGCCAAGAGTCCGGGCTCGGTGGAAAATCTGGGTATCCGTGTGTACTGCTCCCATCGCTCATATCGGAAGGACCGACACTTTGTCCTGAAATAATTTTCATCAATCATAAGCTGGTCCAAATACAGAAAATCTGTTTATTTATAGCTATTAAAAAAATTTCGATTGCTTGATGTACTGCCCGTTAATAGAGTGCAGAATAAATGAAGACTATCGACTTTCATTTGATCACCTGCAATCAACTTTATATTTACTTTTGATTTTTTGTTATCCCTTCCCCCTTTATTTATTATGTGTGGTGATTAGTGACCGTAGTCGATATTTATTCAGAAATCTTGAGATGCAGTCTGGTGTGATGTAGGGTTTCAGAAAAACATTTTATTTATCGTGCCAACGTTTCGATCTTTATTGAGATCATCTTCAGGGCCAGGGATTTACAAACATTGTTTAAATTTAATAAAAACATGTAAGATGGTGGAAAAAAGTGAATTTATGCAATGCAAAAAAATATTTTTTTATATTCAATCAAAGTATTTCTACTCACTCAAATTGTTTGTTTTCTGCGTACGCAAAAAAAAAATTTTTTTTGCATTGTATAAATTCACTTTTTTCTACAGCTTACATGTTTTTGTTAAATTTAAACAATGTTTGTAAATCCCAGGCCCTAAAGATGATCTCAATAAAGATCGAAACCATTAAATTCACTAATTTCGTGGTCCGCTTGACTAATTAATATATTATAATTAATTAAGGTTTTTAGTTGAGATAAAAAAGTCAATGGCACGAGCGGGATTCGAACCCACGATCTTCGGCTTGATACGCCGCTGCTTTAGCACTTGAGCTATCGTGACAAGTGCTAGAGCAGCGGCGTATCAAGCCGAAGATCGTGGGTTCGAATCCCGCTCGTGCCATTGACTTTTTTATCTCAACTAAAAACCTTAATTAATTATAAAGATCGAAACGTTGGCACGATAAAGAAAATATTTTTCCGAAACCTACATCACACCAGACCGCATCTCACGATTTTTCAATAATTATTTATTATTTGTTTTTTACTAATAAACAATTATTTCCGTTAACGGAATAATTTTAGCTGTGAAGGTATTTTCGCCTCATAGTCCATTCTTTCAACACGAAATGACTACGTACAGATCTGCTTCCTGAGGATCAGTCGAGCATAAACAAAAACTAATAAGGCGACGGTCAGTTGATCCGAAATTGAATTTTACTTAGCCGTAATAACCCTCGTAGTACAACAGTTTTAAATTTAGACGCTTATGAATTTTTTTTGAAATTTTTATTATTAGTATTTTTTGAAATTTTACACATGCGGAAAAGATGTACTATTCTTCACCTTAGTCATTTATTGCAACGTGTTTCGTCCTTTTGAGTAAATGAGCCTGAGTTGATTTGACAACATATGTCCATTAACACCATCACAAGCAGGTTCACTAATACTAGTGTTTTTAAGACATTATACCATAAATATATTATTACGTTTTCCTAATGATTCTCGTAGTCGAAATGGACATTTAATTTGATTATCGTAACTGTAAAATGTAAAATCACGTTATCTTACAGGGTTCGAGACGGTTCACCCTCCAAAGCTATTTGCAGATGGTGGTAGAAATGAATATTGATAATAAATTTTTCAATTTAAATAAAAATCCAATTTTTGATATCGAAAACAAGCGATTTTCAATTAAAGCTACAGGTACCTATTGCGCTGAACGTGTCGTGAGGCGGATGCTGCCCTCGATAGATCGGAGAAGCCATATAATGATGAGGAGAACCGCCCTGATACCTCGTCGGACTGCTTCCTCCTTCTTGATCTATCCCTCCTAACGTACCATAGCTATCGTTACTCTCCAAATCTGTCAACAACAAAAAAAAGTGGTTTTTAATCATTGGGCAAACGCGATGGCACAGGACTCGCCGATGCGTGAAGATAAGACCAGGTGATAGATGCTACCAGGCGGCGATTGTGTCGAGGTCACGGGATGCCCCTTTAAAACGGCCATATGTCGCCTACAACTGTTCTGGTGTTTACATCGGACAACAGGACGTTAATCACACGAACATAACTGATTTCATCTTCGGCTGCATCCAATCGGAAAGGTTGCCGAAGTTCAAAATACAGTGCTATTGTAAGGGGGGGGGGGTGTTTTACAGTTCTTCTTCATTACCGTCTAATTGATCACTGATCAGTAGGGGTCTCAATGACCTTTCGGTAAAATGATCAGAGATGTTTGATAGGTAATCCTTTCATTATCAAAGCTGTAGAAATAACACATTTTCAAGTTCAACTGGAAAGTACAGAAATATAACCGAATGTGTAACCAGGTAAATATAGATGACGCGAAAACAAATTTTATGTGAAAACGTTTGACAATGGCCAACGTGCTACATAACTTAATTATATATAATTTATGTATATTGGCTAAATAGGAAGTTCCTATGGTTTTATTGGTTCCTACAAGGGCTATTTTTTTACAACAGGCTTGTGAACAAAATAAGATTTTTTTTCGTCTTAAAGTCCTTTTTGTCAAAATTCATAAAATTGTAATACATTCTGATGTGGATAAATCGATTAGATCTTGCTGGTAAATTTATGATACAAGTTCATCCCCACCAAGGCTTCAGAATATGATTTTATTACATTTGAATTAATAAGATTACTGCAGTTGACAGTCTTGAGGCTAGAACAACATTTTTTAAACCTTGTTACACAATAAGACAAAAATAATACCAAATTTGAGAGTACTTAACCCCATTCTTCAACGCCCTTGCAGGTTAGACGTCTGATTTGCCGGGTAAGAAAAGAAAATTATGTTGCGTCGCCTAATTTCTATTAAAAAACCATTGATTAGGCAAAAAGTGGAAGAAGAATGTTTAACGATAAGTTTCGCTATAACACGGCTATTAGCTTAATGAAGGCAAGTCACCCGAGGCGTGTATCGCCGGGATAAATAATGGACACAGCTGACACTAGACAGTATACGGATCGTGTAGAGATTAGTGAAGCGCCCGTTGCCGTGCATCGCCACCAGATGGATCGCAGGAATGAACGTGATGCCCTTTGATGATAGCCTTTAAAGGGCCACTCGTGACTTATGATCGTATGAGTCAACGATCCCACCCTACCACTTTCCTTAATCATGCCCGATGTGTACTGTTTTATTGCGACAAGAGGGTTGGTCAAAAAATTATTTCAAATAAAATCTTTCTATTAGATGGAGTCGAATTTCTAATAATGCTATAAGAAGGCGATAAGAAAAATTACAACACTAAGGATCAATGAAACAAACTTATCCAAAACAGAAAGTGAATCACAGAACCATTTGGTGTATTGTAAAATATGTTATAAATAATATGGTTATTCGCCGTATTGCCCGATTCGGAATTCATCACTATCACCGGGGTCAATTTCTTCTCTCCATTATAATTAGTTACGAACACTCTGGATCAAGGTGTTGAAGAAAAAGAACGCAAATTAGCTGCTAATGCCAAGCTTTCGACCTATTTTAAGGTCATCATCAGAACTCCTTGGCAAATTTGATATCGCCCATAAAAAAACTGAAATATGCCAATCAGTAGACATATTTAAGATTGTTATGCCCTGATGATGACCTTAAAATAGGTCAAAAGCTTGGCATTAGCGATTAGCTTTCTTCTTCTTCAAGACGATACCTTGATCTTGATCCAGAATGTTCGTAGGTGAAAAAGTGATCGATACTTCTAATACTGAAATTATAATTAGTGTCAGTCGTCAATATTTCAATTATTGATTAATATAGTTAAAAATTACGGATGAGGACTATCAAAAAGAAAAAATCTCAGTTCCTTCATCGAACTTCGTTGAATAATCAAACCCCTTAATCAAAACTCTAAAACGATTCTATACTATCTACAAGGTACTGGTTGAGATAAAAAAAGTCAGCGTCACGAGCGGGATTCGAACCCACGACCTTCGACTAAATACGCCGCTACCACTTCAGAATCGAGAGGTCAATATCCCAAGTGGTAAAGTAGCGGCGTATTTAGCCGAAGGTCGTGGGTTCGAATCCCGCTCGCGACGCTGACTTTTTCTATCTCAACCAATACCTTTCATAAATATTAATTAATAGAAAAAATGTTAATTGGTGAATCGGACCACGAACTGTAATGGATTACCTACAAAGTTAAACAAATAAAAATATACATTTACAATATTAAAAAACTAGTAACTTGAATATCTTAATTATTATATAATAAAAATATCTGATTTTAATATAAAATTATAAATAATATCTTAATATATGCGAGTTGTTTTTCTGATATTGTGATTTTAAAGTTACGTTGAAAGAGTATAAAATCGAAAGCTCAACGAAGGAACTAAGTTTTACCTTGCCGTTGGCCTTTATCTCTGGCTTTTTAACACAAAAGTTCGCAATGTTTGGTTTTGTTACCACGTGAGTTGCATGTAATGGAAATGTTCTCAAAAGAATAAGAACTAAGAAACTAGTTAGATTGACAAAAGAAGAGTTAAAAAGATAGTCAAAGTAGGATAAAATTGCTTCCCCGAAGGCACTTTAAACAGATAATAATTATACTAACTCTGCCTTTTTATTGTCATTTTATTGGCAAATAATCAATTGATCGGTATTAATCACTAACAAGCACAAATCCTTAGCGCGAATACCCAGCTATTTTCTATCATATATTTTCTTAGTCCAAAACATATCAAAACATCGTACGTGTAAATTCACTATATTAACGACAATCCAAACAGTCCAACCTAATGAAAAAGATTTGATAGGTAACCTATTTATTAATTTGACAAACTTTAGTAGCATTGACAATATCTACTGTCTTGTTCAACCCTTGATAAAACAGTTAAAATGATTAACGTAAAATCGATTGTATGTAGTCAGCAGTTTGATCGAAAATTCCCTTGTTGTGGGCCACCTAGTCATAAAGCGTTTTATCATTTTTTTTATTAGAAGTACCTAATAAAATATGTTCACTTATGTGGAGTTTCAGTCTTCATGGAGGTCATTAGACAGGTGAAGAAAGAAGAAGACTAATTGTTGGGTTCACCAAGCTTTCGGCAACTTACAGTGCCATCATCATAACCTTAAGCCCAAGACATTTTTACAATAGTATTACCATGTTAATCGTTTTCTGCACTCTTGAGAAAGTATGTACATTATTTTATTTTGTTAATTGTTAACTGTATATTATTTATTTTTTAATTTTTAATAAATAGGCCCTGATGATGGTACTATAAGTTGCCGAAAGCTTGGTGAACCCAACAATTAGTCTTCTTCTTTCTTCACCTAACTAATGACCTCCATGAAGATTGAAACTCCACATAGATTATCTGCAGGTCGATCAACAAACATCATATGTTCACTTAATTAATCAAATTGCTAACAACTGTTCGTCCCACCGCGGACCTCTATGTTTATAGGATTGTCAAATTTCACGAAAGAGGTGAAGAACATAAGACTGTACTTTAAAAATCTGACAACACATTGTTGCCCTTCTAATTAATGGTACTACGATGCCGCGTTCGATGACACTAATAATTGCAACATTGGCGTACTTCTTATTAAATCGGTTTTATTTAAAATAGTCATTTCCTTAGTTATCTGCGATATAACTGAAAGAAGAATCTTCTCGAATGGGTTACACTTCCAGCAACTTCTTCGAATCTGGTACGCAATCATAAATGCGAGTCCTTCAAGAGTTGCAGAACGTAGACAACAGTTCTTAAGAATGGAAAAAAGGAAAGATAGCTTATAAAAAAGCTCTGTGGTTCATCAAATGATTTTTTTGTACGTACCGTGGGCGGAGTGGCTAAAATTGGACGAGTCGAGATCGACTTTGATCTGTTCCTCCTTTGTGTCGCCCCTGGGAGAGGAGCCCCCTCGCATCCTGAAGTATTGCGACCATTTCGTTCTCCCAGCGTCCTTTTTTAGCCTTTTTTCTTTCGCCCTTCTACAAATATAAAGTACAAATTTACATTTAATATTTTGTCCATCAATTGATTTCCGGCGTAGAAGGTACCTGTTTTGAAACCAGACCTGGACAACCCGCATGTCCAGGCCTGTGTCCTGGCTGAGCTGTTCTCTGACGTGCCGAGCGGGCTTGGGACTCGTGTTGTAGGCCATCTTGAGTGTCTCCAGCTGCTTGGCCGTTATCGTCGTCCTCGGCCTCTTATTTGGCTGTTCTCCTTCTATACAGCTCCCTTCTGCAACACCATCGGTCATTTCTGAAATCAAACTGTTGTGCAGCTCACTCTTTAGAAAATTCGTCGACACCCAGACATCCGCCGACCAACAAAACAAACGATTAGGAAGAAAACGTTCATGATACAAAATTGTACTTTATATGTATTCATAATTTTCATTAACTATAGGTAGAAATAGAAACTTCAAGCTTTAAGAGAGGTATTTAAACTGTGAGAATATTTGATAGAGTATAAATGAATCTCATTCTTTTTGGTAACATAAATATTTCAGTTTTCAAAATATTCTGAAACAAATCGTCGTTCTCGACACCCGAAGGTAGTTTGTAAATAAGCAATGGCCGGCCCAGGAATATTTAAGGCGCAATCAGAGATAACCCCCCTTCCGATAAGGATGATCGGACGAGAGGTTCAGCGCTGGCCAGCCGAGGGTTGACAACAAATCTTTTGGAAATATCAGAACGAGGCATTTTTTCTTTCACTTACAACACCACCCGAAATTGGAGTCAGGACTACGCAGCACGTCTTCCAGGAGAGTAGAAATTTCTCTTATTTGTGTTTCGGTGGAGGACAGTGACTCAAAGGAAAACATTATTTTTTTGTCCTTTTTTATGTTTAAAAATACCTTTTGCCACCAATATTTTATGTTAATTTTTGAAGCTTGCAAGTGTTGCCTTTTCATTATTTTTTTTTTAACTTTTCTTTGTTACGGAACTATTCCTTTTATATTATCAAAATATATTGTATAGTCATATATGTTTTTTTATTCATTAGACTCCCGTTAATTTAGATTGATCAAAGAATACGAGGAGATTCATTAACCTCTGGGGAGAGTAGTGATAGAAGTGAGCGTGCGAAGCGAACTTAAAACGCTGTAGCGTTCACTCCGCCTCTCAAAAACAAAACACGTAACAAAAATTACTTTACGATTTGCTTCTTATTGAAATTCCACATTAAAAATATTATTATGAATTTATTCTGGGCAAGTCGATTAATTAACAGAATGCCAAATCATTTTGATCCGCCTATACTCGTGATTTTCGTCTGTCTGTTGCTTTGGGTCATTTCCCTACCTTCAGTTTTTATAAGTTTTGAAGACCTGGTCAAAACAGAGGTACAGAGAATCGAGATTATTGCGTTTTTTTGTCAGCTTGTTAATAATAAAGCTCATTTTTCAATGCTATCCAAACACAGTTTGCCAAGATCTAATTTGACTTTATATTCCGAGATTTCCTTTTTGCGTCTGCGAGGCGACGAACCAGCGACACTAACAACCAGCGAAGATGACGAACGTGTTTGACAAACTAAAACAGCGAGTATAGACAGGCCAAAAGGATTGGGTTCAGTCAAGCAAGGTACTTCAAGTTCACTACCCCGCATACTCAAGAAAATATTATTAATTTGAATTACGCCAATTACACCAATTTGTTATTACTCTCTATCCCAACTGAATCCCCCTTCCATTCGAATTATTTTCTACAAAACATAATCTCCACAAATATATCATAGCAAGAATACCTTTGGATTTGGCTGCTTCGTAGTCTGGCTTACATACCAATTTTCTGTCTTCCATTAAATAAAATTCATCTCCTGAAAAAAAAGCGTTTTAGCGAGAATATAAAACCTAAGCGATAAATGTACATTTTACCGGTGTTCAACTGTCGGCCGCAGAGGACACAAGAGAAACACTGGAGATGATACACGTAGTCCTGAGCGCGTCGAACGACCTGCGTCGGGGGGATGCCAAGCTCACAACCTGCGCACTTCGTCCCATACCTCCTGCCGGCAGAAAAATAGAAAACCTTATGACAAAACTGTTTCCCTTATTTGCGGGTCTTATTTACAATAAACGGGTCGGTTTATTGTTATGCAAAAAGTTTATTTTAGATGGAAAGTATTACATTTTCTCTTATATTCAACAACCTAGCTTGTCAGTAGGTCATCACTGTAAGTTAAATGTCTCTGGTTCGAACCCAGCGGCCCTGCAGTCGAACCCGACTTACAAATAGGATTTTGATTATTTATTTTTTCAAAAGCAACGACATCCGAGGGTTGATATGACCTTTGCTGTTCCGAACCTCGTAAAAAAGTAGAAAATATCGAACACCTTCCTCGGCATAGGGCAAGAGATTTAAAAAAATCGACGTCAAATCAGAGAAACAGAAATTGGAGAAAGAATTTTACATTGATACTAAAGGATAGTGTTCGATACTTGTAAACTTCTACTGCCAACTATGCCCCTTCTCGAGGTTGGATGAAAACGAGATGCTCACTTAAAAAAGTCGTCCTTGCAGAAAACCATCCCGTTCCTGGCGAAGCACTTGTCCGAAAGTTGGGCGCCGCACTCCGCACACTTTAAGCAGCGCGCGTGCCAAGTCCTTTCGAGGACCTTAAGAATAAACCTATCCAAGATTATCTCGTGACAGCCGCCACACTTGGGTAAACTGGCTGAAAAAAAAGAAAAAGAAAATCGATTAGTTCCAACATTTTCTCCGATATTGAACGCACATACACAGGGTATCTTGTACACCTTTTTAATAGGGTATGAAAAGTTTTATTTCTTCCCGATGGTAAAAATATGCATACTAATCAAAAAAAGAAAAGAAAAATGCGTGATAAAATAATCGCCTAAAGGTCGAGGAGGAGTCTCTTCCCTAAGGAGATGAACGTTTCGCGGTCATTGTCATGAATTCTTTAAACCTGTGAAGGGTGAATCTGTTGACTGGGAGGATGGGCGTAGTCAATTATGTAACGCGTGTCCTGATTGGCTAAGGCCGTCATCCCCGACCCCCTTGGCCCGTAACAACCCCAGCCGCGACGGGTTCCACACTGGGGTTGGAATGATATTTACGACCTTCTTTTACTTTCCAAGGAGAATCCCCTTTGTCGACTTGGTCAATTTTTATAATTTCTTTTGTCAACTTTTTTAGAACTGCTTAGTCTGTTTGAATTGTCGCTTTTCAATTTTATTTCGTTATCGCGCACGTGTCGACAATCATAGAATAAAATCAGCTCATTTGCGTTCAAACGAGGTTTTTTTATTTGCTTGAAGGAATTTAATAAAAATATTACCTTTCTACTTGAATGTTGGGCAATTAACGAGATAAAAAAGAATTCAATATTAATCCGTTGTTAAACAAGATTATTTTGTATGAGTTCTTTAATACTGATCGTTTTGGTTTCACAACCCTCTATATTTTGTCGGACGCGTTTCGTCACAGATTATGATAGTTGGTGCCGAATAATTTAAAGAATGTGCAAGCAAATATCAATTAAAAGCACGGGCACCCGACACGGTCAAATATGCACAACTAGCCAATGTTGATCGTTTTCAAAGTATTAATTTTTAATTAATGTTTTTAGTTGAGATAAAAAAAGTCAGTGTCACGAGCGGGATTCGAACCCACGACCTTCGGCTAGATATTAATTGGTCAAGCGGATACGAAACCTAGTGAAATTAATTTTTAATCTTACAATTAATTAAGGTTTTCAGTTGAGATAAAAAAGTCAATGGCACGAGCGGGATTCGAACCCACGATCTTCGGCTAGATACGCCGCTGCTCTACCACTCGAGCTATTCATGTCCACCTCCATCCACTCGGACACCAACCTCCCATCTCAACCACACCTTTTGAATTTGAAAAATGGCAAAAAGGAGGGAAAATTCAAAAGGTGTGGTTGAGATGGAAAGTTAGTGTCCGAGTAGATCGAGGTCACGATAGCTCAAGTGGTAGAGCAGCGGCGTATCTAGCCGAAGATCGTGGGTTCGAATCCCGCTCGTGCCATTGACTTTTTTATCTGAACTGAAAACCTTAATTAATTGTAAGATATTAATTGTTCAAACGGACCACGGAACTAGTGAAATTAATTTTTGCTTATTTTTATCAGCTTTTCCTTAATGATATAATTACTCAATTAATTATACACAATTTTTTCGAAATGAAAAATTTGTATCACAGGCGGGATTCGAACCCACGACTTTCGGCTAAATAAGCCGCTGCTCTACCACTTGACGTGACGATACTACTACTACCATACTACAAACATATTTAGCCGAAACGAAAGTCTTGGTTCGAATCCCGCCTGTGTCAACAAATTTTTCATTTCGAAAAAATTGTGTCTAATTAATTGAGTAATTAATTTTTAAATTAGGAATTTGGCAGTCTTTCGATGAACTCAGATTCACCTTTCATGAAAAACGAACAGGCTCCAGACTAAAACAGCTAGGATAAGCGGACCAGGAAAATCAGAAAGGACAAAAAAACAAATATTAATTTACTTGATCTAACTCCGGGTAGAGGTAAACACTACACGAATTTAAATACGAAAATAATCCTTTTTTTATTATTTATTATTTTTTTATTTATTTATTCGACGGTATATCAAGGCGATGACTATATTTTGAAAGGAAGGATATTAGTTTCATATTATTAATCCATCTCGTTACAGTTAATAATTCGGGCAATTCAAGGAACGAATTCAATAAATATTCCTTAATTGTTATTAATTAACTTTAACTTTGTTAGATACTTCTCCGATTCTTTACGAAAGGTAACGGCCTGGACCCTCTAAGCGATAACCATTGCTACTATTAATTTTTTTACATATATTTTTGATATTGTATATCCTAATATAATAACATAACCGCTTACGTGGTCTTATATAACATTTACATTTATTGATTGGTTAGTGAATAGTCCCGAAATGATGTCTTTCATGATATATGGACAATGTTGTCTTACCTTCGAAATAAGCCAACGTATATTAATGTAACATAATTTATATATGTATCTGTCTAATAATCCATTTTTAATCTAAATTTTCCCTTATGCCCTCGCAAAACTAAATAGTGTATTACACATTTACAAATCAAGGGTAATTAAATATTGTTTAAAACTTTCAATTAATTAAGGTTTTTAGTTGAGATAAAAAAATCAGTGTCAGTAGCGGGATTCGAACCCACGATCTTCGGCTAGATACGCCGGCTAGATAAATTAATTAGACCTTCACTAAAGCTCACCGTGGCCATTTGTCGCCGAGAATCAAATAGATTACACGACATTTGAAAAATGGCAAAAAGGAGGGAAAATTCAAAAGGTGGGGCTGAGATGGAAAGTTGGTGTCCGAGTGGATCGAGGTCACGATAGCTCAAGAGGTAGAGCAGCGGCGTATCTAGTCGAAGATCGTGGGTTCGAATCCCGCTCGTGACACTGACTTTTTTATCTCAACTAAAAACCTTAATTAATTGAAAGATATTAATTGGTCAAGCGGACCACAAAAACTAGTGAACTATTTAAAACATTTTACATAAGTTTTGAAAAGAAGGATATTAGTTTAATATTGCTAAACCGTCTCTTTACAGCCAATAATTCGGGTAATTCAAGGAACGACATTCAATAAACACTCCTTAATTGTTAATCGGCCATTAATCTTTAACTTTGTTAGATACTTCTTGTTTCCTAAAGTGATAGGGGTTTCCAGAGGCCAATGTTATTTTTTTCTTATACTCACAGGATACGAGGGAAGATTCTTCCTTGGGGGACATCTTGGCCGCGCGTAGTCTTTCTCCGGTTCACAAGGTGTCCCCTGCAAGGAAGAAATCACTAGCTATGATCAGCAAACCCTATTCTCGTCAAGCAAACCGGCCTTCAGTCAGGCCGACGGAATGTTTATGTTCCCATGCAATAAATACTTAATACACTAATCGGTCTTATTGAGAATTATTAACAACAAAGGACCCAATGTGACAGTCGTCGAACGAAACATTAAAACCTACTCGATTATTGTTCATTATTTTAATAAAATGAAAACATAATAGAACGTATTTGATCAGCTTTTCTAAAGTAAAAAATATCCTGTTTTCTATTTTGCAGTTGTGGAAGGATTTAAATCTACCCGATCGAAGGAGTGAACTGAACGTCTGACAGAAGAACGGAGTGTTATGGGATTACCTTGTTTGAGCAAGTCGACCAAGGAGAGCGGGCAATAATCTTCGTCATATTCTTCCGGAGGGCTCAGCTCGGATTTCCTTCTCCTCGGCATTACTTTGAGCTTGCAAAGTTTTCGAACTTGTTACAAGATATCCAAACGGTCGATCGATAGATATAATCACATATGTTTGTAAACAGATTCAATTGTTTGCGAGAAAACAGCTGGAAACACGAGTTTCTCGGTGCTAGAAGTTGAGAGAAAGGACCGAACTTACAGCGTTGGAAACTAGCCCGTTTATTAGATTTTCTTTGTCTTCAGAAAAAAAAAGACACCGAGTAAGACCGAATGTTTCAAACGACTAAAAGAAAAGTCGTTATTTATGAATTAATTGTTTACTTCGTTTCGTAAAACCTACAAAAACGAGTGCAAAATTTTGGCTCGTTAAAAATTACCCGAACTTGAAATCTATTAGAATCCTTCAAAACCTTTTAAGTCTTACACGAACCGAACTCGCAAATCTCAAATGAACGGGTAAAATAGAATAAACTTTATTACATGCATAAATCAAAGAAAGGAGGGAATGAAGAATTTACAACTCAACTTTACTCACGAACACAACCTAATTTTTTTTGTATAAAAGATAAAACAACGAGTGTTTAAAAATTACGCATAAAGTATAAATACCGACAAGACTATCGAATAGGTCTTAATAAACAAACATTAGGTGATTTTCTCTTTCATTATTATATGCCAATTTTATCTAATACAAAAATCTAAAGGCCATTTATTACGGCCAATCCATTTAACGCCTATATGTACCATTACATGTATTTATTTAACGGCAAATAGCCAATAATTAATTACACATATGCATATGGTACATATTACATTTTTTTACAACTATTTGAATTTTCTTGAAGAAGTGCAAAACTGATCGAGGTTAATAACAATAGTCCCAGGGCCTAGAACATATTCTAGTTAGCGGAGCATTAATCAAATAAATAGTAATTATTCAGAAATCGTGAGATGCTGTCTGGTGTGATGTAGGTTTCAGAACATTTCTTTATCATACCAACGTTTCGATCTTTATTGAGATCATCTTCAGGGCCCTGTGTTTTTCAAGCATTTCAACAAATTTGGTCAAATAAGTAGTTTTACAATTTGGGTTGTAGTTTGGTAAATCTTTTTTTCCTATTGATACAATGAACCTTTGCTAGTAATTAAGAACAACAAATCAAATTACATAATAATTTTCCAAGAAAAATAACATCAATTGCAACCTTCCGCTCATTTACTGTACTAATTTAAATTAATTCTACTTTTTATCTAAGGTTTTGGTTGAGATGAAAAAGCTAGTGTCACGAGCGGGATTCGAACCCACGGCCTTCCATTTGGTGTCTGAGTGGATCGAAATCAAGGTAGCTCGAGTGGCTAGCGCAGCGGCGTATTTAGTCGAAGGTCGTGGGTTCGAATCCCGCTCGTGACGCTTGCATTTTTATCTCAACCAAAACCTTAGATAAAAAGAATAATTAATTAGTCCCANATATATGTACTAATGTTCATAACATCTCTAATATAATCAAAAGAAAGTCGATTTTTTGACCTAGTTTATAGGCACCATATTTAAGAAATCTATTTACAAATATTCAATTCTGTGAATATATTTTTGATAATATGGTGACCATGCTTTATTAATGTAAAATACGACATCTTTAAACAGTTACATTATTAAATTCTTTGTATTTCTTCCCAAGAACCCAAAAGTTTTATACTTTTATTTATAATAGTTTCAATGTGTATATTGAAGGAAAGTGAGAAGTCAAAAACATCTATAATCTTAACGTTCTTTAAAACCTTCCAATTAATTAAGGTTTTTAGTTGAGATAAAAAAAAGTCAGTGTCACGAGCGGGATTCGAACCCACGACCTTCGGCTATCACGCCGCTACTCTACCACTTGAGCTATCGTGATTTCGATCCACTCGGACATTAACTTCCCATCTCAACCCCCCATCTTTTGAATTTTCTCTCCTCTTTGCCATTTTTCAAATGTCGTGTAGTCTATTTGATTCTCGGCGACAAATGGAGAGCTTTAGTGAAGGTCTAATTCATTTATCTAGCCGAAGATCGTGGGTTCGAATCACGCTACTGACACTGATTTTTTTATCTCAACTAAAAACCTTAATTAATTGAAAGATTTTAATTGGTAAAGCGGACCATGAAAACTAGTGAATTGTTTAAAACTTTTAGTCCGGTATCACAGATTTGTATTTATCAAGAGGACATAATCAATTAAGAGGACTTAATTTCTTTAGCTACTTGCTGAAACGATATGCAGTCTTCAATAGATTTTATCACTTAAAGACCATGAGATCATCAGCAAAAAGCTTAAAGTGACTAGGAATAAAACATCCAATAATATCATTAATAAAAATATTCAATAAAATGGTGCTCAATAATATTAAACAGCAATAGGAGCTGTTTATGTTATAATTGAAAGTCATATAAGAGTTAGATCTATAGAAACTCATTTTGAAGCATTTTTCAATAATTAGAATTAAATTGTTTTCAATGACATGAACAGGATGTTTGAAATTAACCAAAACTTCAGAATAAACCTAGGTACCAAAAAAGAATGGGAACGAGAGGGAAACACCTCATTCAAGAATGGCACCATCCTTTGGTATACAGATGGATCTAGAACACAAGAAGGTACAGTAGCAGGAGTATTTGGACCTGGAACCAAATACTCAGACCCCATGGGAAAATACACCAGTATCTCCCAAGCTGAGATTCATGCAATCGAAAGATGTACCCAACTCAACCTAAGTAAAGGGTACAAAAACAAGAATATAGATATCATGCCAGATAGCCAAGCAGCTATCAAAGCACTAAGCTCAAATATCATTAGTTCAAGGATGGTGCTGAACTACAAAACCAAACTAAACATATTAGGTACGAAGAATAAAGTCAGCCTCTGCTGGGCCCCAGGACACATGGGAGTAGAAGGCAACGAGAAAGCGGACACCCTTGCAGGAAAAGGGGCTGCTACACCGCTGATAGGACCTGAACCCTTCTGTTACATAGGAACCCACACTATTAACGAGTATCTCAGACAGAAGGACAAAAAGAAAATGAGGAAACAAAAGGAAACTATGGAATTCACTCATTGGACACACACAATCCAAGAATCTTCTAACCAATTTTGGAAGGAAAGAAATTACAAAATGGGTCAAGGGAAGCAGGAATAAACTGCGAATCCTAATAGGATTCCTAACAGGACACTGCGAGTTATATGGGCACTTAAAGAAGATTGGAATATTCCAAAATGGCACTTGCATATTCTGCAGAAGAGACAACAACACATCTACTAACAAACTGTGGAGCTACACTAGCCCGCAGTAGGAAATGTTTTGGGATGTATGATGTGACCATAGAAGAGCTTGAACCACTGAAACCGAGCCTGTTGATTAAGTTTCTTGATGAAGTAGGACGCACCGATGTGCTTAGGCAGAGCGCGGGGGTACAATAGCTCTTAAATGGCGCAGTATACTATACCCCGAAACTATTGGGTTGTCCGGAAAATAATGCAGGATTTTAAGTTTTCATTAAAAAAAATCTATATAAAATATTCTGTTTACGTTTACAGGATTACTCATTTGTATGAATGTCAACACTTATTAATCCTCTTCCAAATGATATTGTTTGTTTACCTCTGTAGCATTCCGCTACTTGGAAATAATTCAGTCATCCTTATAATGTCAAAGCGAGAATTTCGTACGATTTTCTTTTACGAGTTTAAACTCGGCCGAAGCGGAGCCCAAACGGCTAGAAACATTAACCAAGTCTGGGGCGAGGGTTGTGTTAATGAGTGCACTGTGCAAAGGTGGTTTAAAAAATTTCGGGAGGGAGATTTCAGCCTTGAAGATGAAGAAGGTCGTGGAAGGCCTTCCTCTCTTAATGATGATGTTCTGCGATCAGTGGTGGAAGAAAACCCCAAAACAACTGTTCGAGAACTTGCAGAGCAACTCAAAGTCAGTAAAACGACCGTCGCTGACCACCTCAAGGCGATTGGAAAAGTGAAAAAACTCGAAAATTGGGTTCCACACTCATTAAACGATCGCCAAAAAAATCAGCGCTTTGATGTTTGTGCATCACTTCTTTGTCGAAACAAAAATGACCCATTTCTGGCCAGAATTGTTACATGTGACGAAAAGTGGATTCTCTACGATAACACTAGACGTTCTGGACAGTGGCTCGACAAAGGAGAAGCTCCAATACATTTTCCAAAGCCCCCAACTCATCAAAAAAAGGTAATGGTTACGGTATGGTGGGCTTCATTTGGTTTAATACACTACAGCTTCTTAAATCCTGGCGAAACCATCAATGCTGAATCATACTGTAACCAAATTAATACCATGCATCAGAAATTGGCAGTAATGAAGCCCTCTTTGGTCAATCGGAAAGGGCCCATTTTGTTGCATGACAACGCTCGACCACATGTGTCACGTGTAACGTCACAAAAATTATTGGAGCTTGGCTATGAAACTTTGCCTCACCCACCCTACTCTCCGGACCTCTCGCCTACTGACTACCATTTTTTTAGACACCTGGACCACTACTTACAACACATAATATTCAAAAATCAAACGGAACTGGAAAATGCATTTATTGACTTTATCAATTCTAAAAATTCTGAATTCTACTCAGACGGAATTAATAAGTTACCAACACGTTGGGAGAAATGTATTGAGAGTATGGGAAATTATTTTGATTAAAGAACATTGCTTTAAAGTAACTAGTTTCTTTTTTTTTGTTTAATACCAAAATCCTGCATTATTTTCCGGACAACCCAATATATATATAAAATCACAGATGTATTTGAGATGAAAAATTCGTCATATTAATAAGTTAATAAATAACTATGTATTATCTTTAATAAAGATTCTGGCAGTAGTAGTAGTAGAAGGATAAGAAATAAGAAAATGGCCGTTTTCAGCTACAATTTAAAATTATTTGGAAGTCGTTTCTCACACAATCTTTTAATCTAAGTTAAAGAAACCTAGGATTTGGTGGTAGATGAAAGTATTCAGAAATTTATATTTCGGGCTATAAAGTCCATCTTCAGCTGCCCAAGTGTAGAATGTCGAGGTATACTAACCAGCAATCGATATGGTTTATGTTAAAGTAATAAAATAATGGTCGATGCAACACTTGAAACGAAAAATCTCGTACATTCGGAAAAAAATGATATTAAAAATGAGTTGGGGCAAATTGCCCCGTGGAAGGTAGGAAAGGCCGAAAAAATCTTAAATCTTAATCATTAAAAAACCTTTTTCTACCTTACCGACGACTTAACATTATGAATCTCTTTTAATTTAATTTTTTAGTATGGCGGTATGCAGGGGTGGAGTTCGGTTGGGGTTCCTTCTTTTGACAAGAGGAGGACTCTTTCAACAACAACAAACAAGTTTCGGAACAAAATTTAATTACAATATTAAAATTATATTAATTAAAAATTATATAAAGTTTGCCACGCCAATATATTGTTGACAAGGAAGAACAGGAAAACAGGACCCGTCCGAAATGTTATTTTTATTTGAATAGCGTAGAATAAAACGTTCTTCGTGATGATGATGATGATAATATATAAATTGGAAATGTACGAATAGGTTTATAAATTTATATATTTATTAATTAAAGAAGCGGTGAATTTTTTTTGGACAGAGCATTAGCTATACCGCCACTGTCCAGTAATGCAGGTATTTTTTTTTTTTTTTTTTTTTTAATGGGATAAAAGAGATTGCGGTTTAATTCGATGTTTTAATTTTTTGTAGTTGTAGATTTATCAGTAATTAGTTTTTGTGATTTCAAAATTTATTTATATTCTCTTCTAAGTTTGCAAAACTAGGATTAATGTGATTTTTAGGGAATTATTTGTTTTTTGACTGTTGATAAGTTGATATTTAATATTTTTCCCTTTTGAATTACCTTTGTTGGATATCCTATCCATACCCATTGTTATGATTATAATTTGTATTAGTTTTGCTTGCATAAGAAGCTCCAGCTAAACAAAAAGAAAAAAAAAGTCTGCGTTTTGAGGATAGAAGTTTTTTCGATTAATATTATTTTTATAATAAAATATGGAACGTTTTGTAAAGATGTGAGAAATGTGACTGAGGATTCAACAAGATCGAATTTGGAGGATTGGCTATAAATTTTTAGCGTCAGGTATGAATCTTGACAAATCGTCTGCGACAGTGTTAATCGTTAAATGTTTTATTTCAAAGTTAAAACATTCTAATTCTGAGACCTGATTTGACTGCTGGATTACTCTACTCATTTTAGATCTTTCATCTCCGGAAAAGTATCCAAGTTCACTGTAATCTGTGTAGAGATAATATTTTTTGAAGCCAAGTAATGTCGAAAAAAGCGTAAGCTAAAGATTACTACAAATAATTCTTTACCATATGGTAAATAATTTGTCATGTTTAGTTAACATTTTTTAGGAAAACGCTATCGGCTTACAGCCTTTTCATCAGCCTAACCTAGCAAGCTGCCTACTATATGATTGGATTCTTCCGTGCATAATAAGAATGGCTTTCCTAAGTTGGATGTAGTTAATACAAGTGAAGACTTTAATATATTTTTTTTTAATTGTGAAACGTGTGGTGATTATTCAGAAATCGTGAGATGCGGTCTGGTCAGAAAAACATTTTCTTTATCGTGCCAACGTTTCGATCTTTATTGAGAACATCTTCGGGGGCCTTGTGAAACGTTTTATCACATTCATATGTTCAAACTAATTCAGGTGTTGTTTTTTTAGTCCATCTAGGGGTGGGAAAATGTCCAAAAAATCCTATATAAATCGTGCAAACAAATAGCACATGCCCAGAAACTAAAGGGCTTGTTTTAATGTTTTGGGTGATGATTTGACCGATGATTTACGATCGATCAATATAATAAAAAGCAACGATACAATATATTAGTTTATCAAAACGTTGCGCGTACAAACCGGAAAATGCACCAGCAGCTCTAATTATTGAAAAGAATTAAAAACCGACGTTATTACCAGTTTTGATAATAGATTTATTTACAGTTCAAATAATAATAACTGTCAATACAACTCTTTTTTAAACTATGAATTTGAAAACGAGACAAATCATGTATTAAAAATCATGCTTATAATCTTATAATAATAAATATATTATATATGCTTATTAATCTTAAAAATAATAAAACAAAACGTAGCGGCTATACTTGATTTTAACAATTTTAATTTTAACAGTAATGTGTCCAAACAAGCTTTTGGGGAAAGTTTAAATTATGGAACACAAATAAGAAATTCTAATTACAAAACAGGAATAAATTTAAAAAGGGTTTTTGCACACATTTGGCCGTCCAAGATAAGTATTTTAAAAGGATAAATAAAATCCTGTCAATAGGATAAATTAGTTTGTAATAAAACGAGACAATTCATGCATTAAAAATCTTCCATTCTAATAAAACAATAAAACGTAGCGGCTAGATTTTAACAATTTCAATTTTAACAGTAATGAGTCCACACAAGCTTTTGAGAAATGTTTAAATTATGGAACACAACTAAGAAATTCTAATTAAAGAACAGGAATAAATTTTATAATTTAAAATGTTTTTTTTTGCATACATTTGGATGGCAATAAATTAGTTTGTGAGTGAATGTTTGGAGTCAGAGCTTTATAGTACTCAGAAGGGATTTAGCAAACGTAAGACAGAAGGCTTAAATTTAGGGCCTGAAGTGACCTAGCCATTAAAACGCCCATAAAAATTAATAATAATAATAGCAGTAATGAGTAACTTCAATTATCATAAATGGCTTTATTAAAAAAAAATTAAAATAAATAAATAGACTGAATGTACTACTGTAAACAAATATTTAAGAAAAACGGTTGTTTTAAAGCGTTCGTATAAAGAAATGATTTGAAGTGCATATCAATTCAATATGGTTTATTCAAGTTTAAATTTTAAATTCGCGAAATAAAACCTGCCAATCAAACCTTTTTTTGGTAAAGGTGTTCAACTACGAGGTCTCCCTTAAGCACGTGGATGGGGAAAATGGATTATTATTATTAATATTTGTGTTTGGAATAAAAGGGCTTACCAATTAAAGTAAAAATATTAATTTAATAAAATCATATCTTCATTGAAATTACATTTGAAGTAATGAACCATACGTACCTGTATAGCATGTATATTTTTTAACTGAAAAACATTAATTACTCCTAAACGTAACAATAAAAATATCAGTTCGCACAATCATAGTTGACGTTAAAACTCCATTTAAAATTATAAGAAAGGGAATTGTATTGTATCGAATTTACGTAAGCAATTTTTTGAAAACAGGGAAGTCATATGAATATAATAATGCATCATACACGGTCGCGTTCGCTTTTATTCCGTAATTAAAATAAAACATCAAAACAACTTACAGATTAACTGAGATGGGTATCTGGTGAGTAAATAGTCCAAATCCGGTTGTGGTGGGTGATGAGTTTCCGGTCTGAACATGAGCATGTTTCTCATGATATCCCGGCAAAGGACCGGAAGCGAACCGCCTTTCGGCCCAGCCTAGTATTTTGATTTGACCAGGCCCAGGAACAGAATCACGGCGGGGTCACCAAAATAAAATAAAAAAATAAAAAAGCAGCCAGCCCACATAAAAGTTTCAACGAGATCACCCTCACCGTGGTCGGGGGGAAACTGAAAAGGGGTTCGAAACTACGATCGATGGTGGTTTGTAAAACGGGCGGCGATTGGCTACCGGCCGCCCCGCCCTTTTCCCTCCCCTGTCACACCCCACCATTCCGAACCCTCTTCCAGCCGGAAACTTTACAGAAATCATTATTCTCTCCAACTTGCACTACTTCCACGTATTATTATTGCATATCTTATAAAGGTGTTAATTACATTCTGAGGACGGCTCATTCATTTATTTATACAAGTGAGACAGACTGATTAGAACGGCAACAAAATATGTGCAACGTGTGTGCCTGTGCACCATCGTGTTTGAGGAAACTTTGGTAGTTTTTTTGGGCAAAGATCAGTACATTTTTAAACATTCTCTGAAGCTGCTCGCGGTGTAGTTTCCCTTCCTTCTCAGAAAATAAATTTGTAAAAAAAGAAAATAAAGTTGAGGTTCGGTTTGATGGGTTTATTGGAGAAAAGAACTGACTTTTGGCATGACGGTTTGGTATTCTAACTTGAGAATAAGTTCACCAACAGAGTAGACAAAATGTCATTGAATGATGCAGATACCTGTAGTGAAATGTTTAAAATATTTCATTCTTTAGTTCTAGTTTCTTTCTTTCCTCGACAAAATATCGTCAACTAAAGCGCTAAATGTTTGGCCAACAAATTTCGGTCTAGACCCATTTATCCACAAAATGTCAATCGGTGCTATACAACATCGAAATATGTGTACACCACAAATTTAATTATTTTAAAAATTTAGTTTTTCCCAGTTCACATCTGTACAATACAAATATAAAGTTTATAACCATACTTAAATTTAGATATATTTTCTAAACAAAAAGGACTAAAATGATATGAAACCAATGAAAAACCATGTAATTAATATATTAATAGTACAATACCTTAAATGTTTAAAATTACACAAATTTACCTAAACTGACATTAAGTATATTAATTTTTATAAAAAGATTGAACACCATACTCACGCCATCATTTACCTTTGGAACAGTCCAACCTGAGGCGACGGTGTTGTCGCTCTCTCACTCTCACTCTCTCTCTCTCTCTCTCTCTCTCTCTCTCTCTCTCTCTCTCTCTCATTAATGTTAATCCTGTGTGCATAGTTTTTATAAATAGCTATAATTTTAGTCAAAATACTCTGTGATCATAAATGTTACCTATAAGAAATTGCTAGTCAGAACAAAATTGTTGAACCGTAGTCATATGGAATTTTTTAGCGAGATGACTATTTTCACCATGTTAATTGTAGTACGCTGGCCATGTGCTTCATAACCTTAAACCCAAGACGCTTTTACAATAGTTTTTCCATGTTAATTGTTTTCTGCACTCTTGGGAAAGCCCTGATGATGGCACTATAAGTTGCCGAAAGCTTGGTGAACCCAACAATTAGTCTTCTTGTTTCTTCACCTGTGTAATGACCTCCATGAAGATTATCTGCAGGTCGATCAACAAACATCATATGATTATGAGATGCTATCTGGTGTGATGTAAGTTTAGAAAAACATTTTCTTTATTTTGCCAACGTTTCGATCTTTCAATTAATTAAGGTTTTTAGTTGAGATAAAAAGTCACGAGCGGGATTCGAACACACGATCTTCGGCTAGATACGCCGCTGCTCTACCACTTGAGCTATCGTGACCTCGATCCATTCGGACACTAACTTCCCACCTCGACCCCACCTTTTGAATTTTCCTTCCTTTTCTGCCATTTTTCAACTTTTGCCTTTTTTATCTCAACTAAAAGCCTTAATTAATTGGTCAAGCGGACCATGAAAACTAGTGAATTTAATAAGTTTCGATCTTTATTGAGATCATCTTGAGGGTCTGGGTCTGGGATTTATAAGCATTATATAAATTATACAAATATATATATATATATATATATATATATACAAAATATGGCTATAAATTTATACAATGACGTACACTATATAGAACTTTTTCATTTATTAAAAGTATTTGTACTCACTCAAAATGTGTGTTTTCTGTGCAGATGTGTCTCTGTTATGTGTCGTGTTGAGTGTTAATGAGATGTTAACGTTTTTTATTTAAATTTTTATGATTTTGAAAGAATGGTGAAGGAAGTAGGGTCAGAAATCTATTTTTCTATTCTTTGAGGAGAAAGGTGCCGACAATGGGAAAAAAGGGGTAATGATTTGTCCTTCGGGCCGGGATAGCCTTTCAGAAACCTTTTAGAAGGGATTATTACGGAAAGCAGAGATAAATTGTTGGAAATTTAAACTGTTTGTCTAAATCGAGCGGGATTCGAACCCACGACTTCGGCTAAACACGCCGCTGCTCTACCACTTAAGCTATCATGACTTCGATAAATATTCATAAATTACTAATTAATTGAAAAAAGTTAATTGGTCAATCGGACCACGAACTGTAATGGATTTAATAATTAAACTGAAGTATATCTTCACGAAAGCTTTCCCTGGCCATGTCATTTGTCGCCGAGAATCAAATAGATTACGCGACATTTGAAAAATGGCAAAGGAGGGAAAATTCGAGAGGTGAGGTTGTGATGGGAATTTAGTGCCGAGCGGATCGATGTCACGATAGCACAAGTGGTAGAGCATCGGCGTATTTAGCCGAAGATCGTGGGTTCGAATCCCGCTCGTGCCATTGACTTTTTTATCTCAACCAATACCTTTCATAAATATTAATTTTTATTTAACCTGACTATTAAACTAAGTGTCAGTTTAGACGTTTGGCTCCTTAATTTAGAGATGGAATTTGCTTGTTGAAAAAATGCAAAATTTTAGTAAAATCTTAAAATGTGGAAAACCATATTTTAAATCACAAAATAGTACTTTTTATTTAAACCAAACATCTAAACTTTAGCTTGGTCGTTTCCGGTTATTTTGTTCCGTATTTTCCAACAAACAAACCCACCCCAGCAAAACAACATATTGTAGAAGGGGAAAATGCCTCGACAACCAGACAGATATTTCCTTGCTGAATTTAGAAGGACTCAAATCTTCCTTTGACCATTTTCCACATTTAAGAAGGTTAATTCGGTCGCCAATGTTTTCAAAAAAATTAACAATGTCAGGTTGGCATCTTCAATTTCCCGATTTCCGGGGCTTTGTCAAAAGGGGTAAAAAATAAAGCAACTGTTTAGTGAAGGCAGCTATAATTTAGCACCGTTATTTCTAATAAAAATAATCCAGAAAGTTGTATCTCTTTCTAAAATTAATATTTAATTATTGTATTCATGCACTTTTTCTTATGATATCTCATTATAATACCTTCAATAGTATCGAATGAGTAAAAGCATCGAGGGGGGGAAAACTATTCCACACCATCAAGTGGCAAAATACCGATATTATTAAAATAATGATACATATTTTTATAACTGTGGTTGTATGTTTTGTGAAAGAATTCTGATGTGGTTAGATCATAGATGGTTAGAGAGGGTTATAACAGATTCATACAACGGTTATTCTAATGGTTTATTTTAGCGGTTACAGTAGGTTTTCATGCTCATGCAGTCGATTCTCATGCTCGCTTTGTAGGCTTAATTGAGTCTAATGGATTTTTCCGTTTATAGTATTAGACGTATCGACCACTTTTTCACTCACGAACACTATGGATAAACTGTTACAGTCTTTGACAATGTTAGCGATGAGTCGGTCTTTATGGAAATTGAAGATCGCCTTTAAAAAAAAACCACTTAAATGTGACAATATGTAGACATAATTGTTTTGCCCAGATGATTACTTTAAAGTAGGTCGAAAGCTTGGCAGTAACAACTGAATTCGCTTTTTTCTTCAAGGCCATACCTTGATTCAGATTCTGGGTTCGGGATTTTTCTGAGACAGGACACGGGGCGAAACCATTTGAACTGGAATACTTATTTTGAATCATATGGATATTTCAAGTCTAACAATACGAGGGGCGATTGATATTATTATTTTATTCAGTTGTATGAATGTCAACCGGTTGAATGCTACATTTACTCAACTGTTTAGGTTTTTCCAATCTTTTAATTTAAATATGCTTTAAGCAGAAAAATTATCCCTATTGTAAACAGATTTAAATCTTGAAATAATACGAACCACGAAATCAATACATCAAAATAAACGTGCTTCATTCCAAATTCACCGTGTAAAAATGTAATTTTATTGGAAACAATGTATGGAAATCCGATAATATGGCCGATGATTTCCATTATAACTGAACACGTCAGTCAGCCAGCCTTTAAAATCGGATTTTTTTTATTTTTTTTATTGCAATTTAGCTTATGTGTCAATCAGGATTAAAAGTCACATTTTCATATTATCTCAATGATGCTAAGTAAATAATAAAAGTATAACAAATTATTGTTGATAAACGGTATTCCGTAAAAGAAAGAGAGAGAAAATGTCGTTCCATCAGGGATGAAAGATTTTATTTTGTTGTCAGGAGCCAAGTCATTTCTATAAAAGCAGTGCCATATGGGGCAGTCAGTACTCCCCCAGGGGCATTTGGCACTGGCGACCTCGCTATGATTACGGAACGAGAAATGAAATCAAAGCACTAATCGCGACATTTTCTCTTGGAAGGAGTTATCATTTATTCAGGCACCGAGGCGAAAATGGAGTCGTTAGCAAGTTAAAAGCAGCGGAGGCGCAGGTGTTATTCGGAGCTCAACTTCCTTAATTAAATGTCCTGATACTCCTAAAATCTTGAGAAACTATCGATCGCTCGTATCAATGTTTTTTAAATTTCTCTACCAGTTTAATCGTTTTTTGTGGCTTAAACGAAAATAAACTACATGTATCATATTACATTCGCAACATCCATTTTTCGATTCGGGATTTACATTTAGTATGTGTAATCCATTCCTATTTTTGTACCTCTCCCATTTGTTTATCTTTGATGCCATGCAATAGATCAAGAGTTGGTATCCGCGGAAATGATTCCGGGTCTTCTTCAAGGTCGAGTTCCCGATTAAAATATGCGCTCAATATCATATCAAGCCAGGGATTTCCTAAGCCCATTATCTACACTTTCACATAAATCATGTCTCCTGACCATAATTCCGTGTTCATTATTGCGTCTTTTAAAGTTAGTTATTACAATTACCTGTTTGAGATATCTTCCAATTTTTCGAGGCAGATGGAGAGGAAAGGGAGAGAGATAGATAGATAGATAGATAGAGAGAGAGAGAGAGAGAGAGAGAGAGAGAGAGAGAGTAAGAGAGAGAGTGAGAAAGAGTGAGAGAGTGTGAGTGAGAAAGAGTATGAGAGAGTGAGAACGAGTGAGTGAATGAGAGAGAGTGTGAGAGAGTGAGTGAGAGAGAGTGAGAAAGAGTGAGAGTGAGTGGGAGAGAGAGAGAGAGTGTGAGAGAGTGAGAGAGAGTGTGAGCAAGAGTGAGAAAGCGTGAGAGAGAGAGTGTGAGAGAGTGAATGAGAGAGAGAGTGAGAAAGAGTGAGAGAGAGTGAGTGAGAGAGAGAGAGAGAGAGTGTGAGGCAGTGAGAAAGCGTGACAGAGAGAGTGAGTGAGAATGAGTGAGAGAGAGTGAGAAAGAGTGAGAGAGAGTGAGTGTGAGAGAGTGAGAAAGAGTGAGAGGGAGTGAGTGTGAGAAGGAGTGAGTGAGAGAGAGAGTGTGTGTGAGAGAGTGGGAAAGCGTGAAAGAGAGTGAGTGAGAGAGAGTGAGTGAGAGAGAGAGAGTGTGAGAGAGTGAGTGAGAAAGAGTGAGAGAGAGAGAGTGAGAAAGAGTGAGTGAGAGAGAGTGAGAAAGAGTGAGAGTGAGAGTGAGTGAGAGAGAGAAAGAGAGTGTGAGAGAGTGAGAGAGAGTGAGAGAGAGTGTGAGAGTGAGAAAGCGTGAGAGAGAGTGTGAGAGAGTGAGTGAGAAAGAGTGAGAGAGTGAGAAAGAGTGAGTGAGAGAGAGTGAGAAAGAGTGAGAGTGAGAGTGAGTGAGAGAGAGAAAGAGAGTGTGAGTGAGTGAGAGAGAGTGTGAGAGTGAGAAAGCGTGAGAGAGAGAGTGTGAGAGAGTGAGTGAGAGAGAGTGAGAAAGAGTGAGAGAGTGAGAAAGAGTGAGTGAGAGAGAGAGAGAGAGAGAGAGTGAGAAAGAGTGAGAGAGAACCCAAAAAAGAAAGAAAAATATAAAACAGCTTTCTGAGCGATAGAACAATAATTCAAAATGGAATCAGTAAAGTAGAACAAAGTAATAACAAATAAAACCAATCACAAAAAAATTTATTACTTATTTTTTATATTTTTTATTAAACAAATTTAGTTTTTTTAAATTAATTTAATTTAATTTTTTTTTAAAACAAATATCAATGTTTTGCTCAATATATATTTTGTAAGAGGTAACTGTACATTGCATTTTTAAATGTTTGTGGCTTTTTCTTTGTCATACCAGTGAGGAAGGAATTCCTTCTACAATTTGCAAGAATAGGTCAATTATGAGTTTTCGTAAGTGACAGTCCAGTCCTGTATGGAGGGGTATATAAATCTGCATCAAAACTCCTGGCTGATCTCAATTCAAGCTGACTCATAAATTGATTATATAAATATTAAGGGGCTTGGAACAAAGGATAGAGAAATGAACTCATAAAATTAAATCTACGTTCAACATTAAACCACTTCAAACGGTGATAGTATGGAGTAATGTGTTCATCTCGTCTCATCAAAAATGAATCTAACGAGGATATCATTGCTCTATGCCCAACTCTGCTATGGTATCAAGAAAGACAAGGTAACAATGATCTCAGTGTGAAATCACACGTGACGACATCAACTGCTTTCTTAATTCGAGTGGCGGCAGATTCTTATGTAGCTTTAGCTGGTACAGTGCATAATGGATTTTCTTTGCCACGTTACTTACTTGCAAGTTCCGTGAAAGGATTTTATTGATAACAACCAAGCACTTCATAGAATCGACGTAAGGCAAGTCAGTTTTAAGTAGCTTTATTCTATTCGATGATTTGTATTCTAAGGTGTTAACATATCGAGAACTACCAATGTCTATCGCCTTCACTTTCTGCGCGTTAAACGGCGATTTCTTGTTTTCAGCCCATGTACAAATACTTTCAACATCCCAGTTCATCTTCCTAATACCGTCCTCTAATTCCGAAGGTGATACATGGAAGCAAACCTGGAGGTCATCTGCGTACATCAAATATATACAATAGCTAATAGACGCAGATGACATAGATAGATAAAAGCGGATCTAAGACAGAACCCTGTGAAACTTCGGGTTTATAATGATTTCACGAAGAAGTTTCACCATTCGCTTCGATCAAAGCTTGTTTTCTTACTCTCTCTCTCTCTCTCTCTCTCTCTCTCTCACACTCACACATACATACACACACACACACACACACACACACACACACACACACAGAGAGAGAGAGAGAGAGAGAGAGAGAGAGAGAGAAAGAGGGAGGGAGAAAGAGAGAGAGAGAGAGTGTGAGAGAGAGCGAAAAACGAACTTTTTCTGGTTTCCTATTTTTTACGTACACCACTACTTTCAGTACATAACTAAGTTTAAATAATTAGTTAACAATTAAAAACATTACATACTACATTTAATAGAGTAATCGATGTAGAAAATTGTTGACCAAACGATGGAAGGGAAAAGTATATTTGACCTAAAACAAACATTGGGCTTACATAGCAACGGATCTTGAATTGTTGGAGCTTCGAAGGCGTTGGGCGGCAAAGAGAAGGCAGTGGTGCGGTGGTTATTTGGAGGCGGGGTTGGTTGTCTGGGGGCGGCGGGTCGAAACCTTTTATTCTGATGAGACATCGATCCGGAGACATGCCATCAATCAGACAACAGGTGAGCAAAAGACCGTCACGCCGCCGGAACGTCCTATTTTTACGATTATTTCGCGTTTTTTTAAATAGTTATATTTATTTCATAAACTGTTATATAGAGGGGTAATTGAAACAAAATATGAAAATCTGCATTATTTCAGGGCAACCAAACGTTTTGGTGAAATTTGCCAATTTCCCTAGAAAGTTTTGTCATAGCGATGTGAAGCTTTGAATTCTTATGAGATCTTCCAATCTTTACATTTTGTACAATTCTATTAGCGAAACGGCTATCAGTTGGACCGAAAAGGTCCTGCAGAAGAATCATTCTTGAGACACTAAATTCACTAATTTCGTGGTCCACTTGACCAATTAATCATTACAATTAATTAAGGTTTTTAATTGAAATGAAAAAAAGTCAATGGCACGAGCGGGATTCGAACCCACGATCTTCGGCTAGATACGCCGCTGCTCTACCACTTGAGCTATCGCGACCTCGATCCACTCGGACATCAACTTCCTATCTCAACCCCACCTTATGAGTTTTCCCTCCTTTTGAAAAATGGCAAAAAGGCCTAGCCGAAGATCGTAGGTTCGAATCCCGCTCGTGCCATTGACATTTTTTCATCTCAACTAAAAACCTTAATTAATTGTAATTCTTTAAACAATTTACGCAGATGGATGTTTTTGTCCAATTCGTATTTTCCGAAAAAAACAAAAACTAACCTTCGCGTAGTGAGTTTGAAATTCCCGGCATCATCTATTTGCAGTGTTCTATCATCCAATCTTTTTTTGTATCTCATAGCGCAATAAACCCGTTCTGCGAACATGCGAACACAGGTACTGCAAATAGGAGAATCTCAGTCTCCGGAATTATTGTTCTTTTCGCACAGTTTGTTTCATCTTTCGTACTCTCGTTTGTTCGACAAATTTTTTAAAACAAATATTAAGTATAGAGTTGTTTTAAACAAATGTCATTAATCAAAAAGTTAACTTTTCAAATTTCGTTCCCACTGGAGTCGCAATGTCATTTAACATTGAGGTTCTTTAGCGTGCGCACCTGACGCAGGTTATCACACGTTTACATTCTCAAGTTAGGAGCGACTAACCTCCGCGCACGGAAAATTTGCTTATTGCGTTAGGTTAGGTGCAGAAGCGCGCAAATCCACAGACTAATCATACAGACGTGCTGACTTCTCCCGCTTGCCCTTTCCGGGGCGGTGGGTTAACATCGTGCACTCAACCGTATGCCGCTCGTAAGGGGATACCCAAAAAGTGGTCGAAATATATCGACCAAGTCTCCCATGCACTCCCTAGATAGAGAAGACAACTATCTCCCTAGGTGTAGGGGCTCCACCAGCGACGAAAACCTCCGGATGCGCTCCGGCCGCGGTTTCGATTTAAGTGGAATCTCTAACCACCTCTTAGCGGAGACCATGCCTTCGGTAAAGGCAGCCAGACGCCCACCACCGAAAAACATCCGCCCTCTGTCCACCATTCCTCACGCATTCGAGGGACTCCGAAGGCGTTGTCTCAGCGTCCTCGACGCTATACGCTTTGTTGGTCCGATCCTTCGTATCCCGCGAGGCCGGGGGTGATAACGAAGGTCATGTACAAAGAGAGGGTAGAACGGCCACCTCGTCTTGGGGTCTGCGGGGTGATGAACAGATTCAGCACTGAAAATAGCCGAAAACCGAAGCGCGTCTGACAGACCAAATCGAAAACGGTCATCACCCAGTAGAAAAATCTCACTGTAAATAATTAACGGTTGTTTAACAAATCCAAGGTGTTTTAATCTACATTTTTATGGCTTAAGTCAGTCTGGACCGAAGAAAGTAATTGTATTTTCCCAAACAAATCTATTTGATCGGAAGTCGACACATGTTGCAAGTTAAGGCCCGATCCATTACGTAAATATGGGGAGTGGTCATGCTAAGCCGACTCCGCTCGGCTTAACTGAGTATCCCATTTAAATCTATTTGCCCGTATGGCGTTTTTATCTCGTATTCGACCCCTCGTCGAACGACTTTCCGTCTTGTTCCTCACCGACTTCTCTGTTTTGATCCTTTTGAAGTTCGAAATGGAAGTTTTAAAAAATCCTCATTTGAGACAATCAGATATGGCACAATTTAGTTTTTGAAAGAATTTTGTAACAGTGTGTTTTCTTCTTAGTCTATGGGGATATGTACCTGTTGATATTTTTTTATATAAGCCGACCACTGAAGATAGCGAAAATCTGAAATGCGTCTGAAAAGGATTAAACAACTATTTTAGAAATGAAGAATAGAAGACACTTTTAGTAGGTAATATTACCATTATTTACTTTTCTTGTGTCCACACCTTCCCTCTCTCTTTCATCTCCGCTTCTTTTACTTTTTTTCAAATGACTACAATAAACTGTGTTCTTTTCTCTAAGGAATGCTAAAACACTGTCTAGTTGCTTGTATGTTCCTGAGACTGGCTTCTCGCACTCCTCAATTATTGGTTAGGGATGGTTAGGGTAATAGTAGCCGAGTATTGTCATATATTTGCACTTGTATAATAGTCCATTCACTAGTTTTCGTGGTCCGCTTGACCAATTAATATCTTTCAATTAATTAAGGTTTTTGGTTGAGATAAAAAAGTCAGTGTCACGAGCGGGATTCGAACCCACGACCTTCGACTAGACACGCCGTCCTTTTTGCCAATCGAATCCCGCTCGTGACACTGACTTTTTTATCTCAACTAAAAACCTTAATTAATTGAAAGATATTAATTGGTCAAGCGGACCACGAAAACTAGTGAATTTAACTTCAAAATTATAATAACACCGTACTCGATGAGTGATCGTTCGCCTAGTTTTTTCACTCCTTTTATTGGACGAGTTGTACCAAAACATAAATCAGAGAGTGGATATAAATCTTTTGTAAAGCGTACACCTCGGTGCGCGTCGTTGGCACACAATGCAGCCCGACTGATGGCGGGGGGGCTTTACGACTCGGATGAATGCCACTTGTTCCCGGCAAACATACAAACACGTTCATACACATCTGTCCACCCGAAGGGGCAGCTAATGTGTTGATTGATCAGAAAATATCGCCTTCCCATCGACAGATTCACAACCTATGAATATGTTAAAAGACCGAGGCCACAATTGAAGGGGACATTAGCTGGAATGATCCCCCGGATTGAATTCCATTATCGTAATGAATACTCCACCATAAGTGTCGAAAGTCGTTCCAAAGGGAGGTGGATTTCAATTCGGCCCGTTGGCAAAATATAGTACGATAGAATTTGTAGGAAACAATACTGTGTACTTACTGTGTTTAGTATGTGGATCATTTTACTTTTTTTTTATAATTTCGATTAATAACAGACAAAAGTTAACTTCATAATTATCTCGATCTGGCCAATATGTGATAATTTATTTTCTAACATATTGCCCATTTTTTCTGTAGATTTCATTCCCTTCGAAATACGAGATCCTTCTTAATCAATAGAAGAAATTTTTAGAATTGTTATAATAATTGTTGAGAAACCAAAGAGAAAACTTCATTTTTCTTAGATCCAGCATATAAAATATGATTTTAACATACACATAACATTTTATTTGACAATTACATAATCCGATTTAGGTTTTTTTTTTCAAGTTTCTCATTTTTAATTTTTCTTCTTTTTGTCTTATTCGTCCTTTCATTCTGAACGTCTAACTCATGTTGATGCCATTTATTATTTCTAACATTTATCAGGTTGCTTATAAATGTTTATTTAGTTTTTTAAATATAATTATTATTCTATTTGTACCCTTTACATATTCGTAATATTACAAATGTGAGTCGAAAAACTTTTTTTTTCCAGCAATCACAATATTAACCCTAATGCCTGCGCTGCACGTGGAGGATATATGCCACGAGAACACCGGCCAATGCTGGGACTCAGTGTGAGGGACTAAGAGGCAAGGAGGTCCCGAGGTCATTGTCGATTAAGGCAACCTGGCGGATGGGAATGTGTAGAGAGTGCTCGAGCATTAGGGTTACGATGGATCGAGAGGTTGGCACAACCCCACGGTTTCACTCTGTACTTCCAAAGTGGTCGCAGAAATGTCAAGTACAAAGTTGGTTTAGATTTGACGGTCAAGTCAGATTTTAGTCCTAGGGATTCCATGTCAGTCTGCTGGACCTCTTTGTTGTTGATGTACAATGAAGGGCATTTTACGTGAGTGCGTGAGTACATTTTTCTTCATTCAGTTTTGTCGTCCACTTTTTCCGCTAGTCTTCGTTAAGCTTAAGATGTTCTTGGATGTTGGAGGTAGTTTGGATAGGATTCGACGTAGAGGACAAAATTGCAATATAAATTATATAAAGGATGGGTCCAAGAATGCTCCCTTGTAGGACGCCGGCTTGTACAGTGACTCACATATTTGTTCACATCAGTAAACAATTTTCTATTTTCTCTAGTTTGCAAATCCCGTATTTTTTAATCCAGACAACAGCAATAGGATTGAGTTCGTTGAACTGTTGGTAAACAAACATTCATCCTAATAATCTTTATTTATGTTTATACCTTTGAATTGAGCCAGTTTATTTATTCGTGTGAACAGTTTTGTGACTCGGGTTACTTCATTGCAAATTTCGCAAAAACCATTCAATAATTCATCTCAAATTTGTTATAAGACATCATCAATTTAGTTATTTTTCTTACATATTGAAAATATTTCCTTTCCTTAATGGTTATGATCTATTCTTTAGATCTAGTTTAATTACAGTATGAAGCCATTTTCAACATTTTTGAAAGATCAAATAATAAAATCTCTACAAGATGGCTTCCTTATCGTGAAATTTCAAAAAAAATATAAATTGTTATTATTGGGGTAATAACAAAACCTAAAAGATCTTCCGGAATTTACGAAAGTTGTTTTAAAAAGAAGAGGAGTGGTCATAAAACAAAATTTTCCGAGGCCAAAAGGCGTTGTATCTGTTCGATCAGGATAGGTTGAGAATGCTGTCCAAATTCAGCGTAGGCCACGTGTTAATGATAATATGGATGTCAGTGCTGAAACAAATGGAAATGTTTACGTGAGGCCGGATTAAGAGCGACGGGAAAAGTGAAGAAACCATAGCTGACCAGTGGCTTGCTGATCATGGTTTTAATGTCATGGAATGGCCCCCACAGTTATCTAACCTTAATCCAATTGAGCACTTGTAGGGAAAACTAAAAAATCTTTAGCCGATGCTGCAGGAGACTCTTCAAACTTCGATCAACTTTGGGAAAAAAACACAAGTTGAATGGGACCTAATTGGCTAGAATAGTACAGAAATCTCGTGAGAAGTATGAAGGACTGATGCAGTTTTGTAAGCCAAAGGAGGACATACAAAATATTAAAGGACTTTCTATGACACAATCATATTATCGTTCGCACACGGTAATTTCTTTTATATTATTTTAATAAACATGATAAAGGAACAATTTGATTTTTTGGGTGTTTTTTGTGTTAAGATAAATAAAATTATTAAAAAAACTACGCTTATTTGATGTCCTACAATTGTTTTGTAAAGTAAATAACGATATAACCCAATTTGCATTCTGCTGTGAACGAATCTGTGAGTCACTGTATCTCTGTCTTTCGAGAACTCATTGCCTCACCTCACCTGAAGGTCTGTTAGGTGGGATTTCTGGATAAGAAGAAAAGAAGTAGTGGATAGGAAGCGTTTAAGTTTATAAAGCATGCTAGGGGGCCAGATTCGATCAAAAGCCTGTGCTAGATTTAGGTCCGCAACCAAGCAATACTTTTTATTCACTAGTGCCAACAAATCTGAAGCCTTGTTGGATCGTGGAATGATGCTTTTAGTAAACGTTTTTAAATTATAATTATAGGTATTGTCAGTATAACTGTACAAATAATAAAATTTATGTTTTCATTAAATTAGTTTAGTAGAGCGTTTATGTTTATATTTGGTCGGTGGCCGCAACGTTTAGGCGTTGACACGGCGCTCATCACTGTAAGGTAAAGGTCCCGTGTTCGAATCCAGCGACAGTTTATTTTTAGCGTAGTTTTTAAACTATTTTTATTTGTCTATTTAAAGAATATATACAGAAAAAGACAAACGGAATGCTGAAAATGGTGGGTTTGCTTATACCAATGGATAGCAGAATTAGACAGATTGATGATGAATTGCGGAAAGGCGAGAGGAGACCATCTCCGTTCTTGGATTTAAAACTTTTATTATGTTTATTTTAATAAAATATTTTTCGGGGATAAAGTTTCGAACGAATATGCTTTCTCTTAACAACAGCTTTCTGAAGTGTTTTTTTTACAAGTATTACATTATTATCATGTAGTAATCTAGATTTTGAAAAAGGAATTGTTTTTGAGTGAATGAAAAATTTTAGTACTCTCGCTGTAATGAAAGCTATTTATTTATACTGG
Organism: Cimex lectularius; assembly: GCF_000648675.2. Lineage (NCBI taxonomy): Eukaryota > Metazoa > Arthropoda > Insecta > Hemiptera > Cimicidae > Cimex > Cimex lectularius. Next base: position 56,663 of record NW_019392633.1, on the reverse strand, counting down.
GTTAATTACTTTTAAAAAAAATCGATCAACGATTTAACCTTACGTCGTTTTCTTTAGCTGATAATGACAATGTTTTTCTATGTTTGCAGTGCTAAGTGAGTTAAGTCGAAAATCGTAACGTTTGACAAATCGCGTTAAAATTTTAAATATTTTCGGGGGATAAAGTTTCCTACGAATATGCTGTTTTGATTCTCTTAACAACAACTTTCTGAAGTGTTTTCATTTTACATGTATTATTTAATTTTAATTGTGGTTTTTAACATCTCGGTTGCTCCGAAAGAAAGCATCTTCGAAAAATTAACCTATCATCGTCGCCCAAAATGAACAACTAGAACAAAAATCAAACTACATTCGTCAAAGAGACCGAAGGCAAAGGTAAAAACCGGCAAGCTCTTACCCTCAGACATATAAATGGGACCCGACACCACTGAAGATGGCGAATAGCAGATACGCGTCGAAGAGACCAAAACATCAAGGGATGACAGACTAAAAAGATCGAAATAGACAATGCTGCTACAAAATCTAACACAGACAAGCATATTTTACAAATAATATAACTAACGTAAATAAAGTTTCTTTTGCTATAAATGAGAATTAATAACATGCACAATGTCTATTACAATAATGAGATGTTATAATCAAAACTGTTCTAAATATTATAAACAACTTTAAATTCATTAATTTCGTGGTCCGCTTGACCAATTAAATCATTACAATTAATTAAGGTTTTTAGTTGAGATGAAAAAAGTTAATGGCACGAGCGGGATTCGAACCCACGATCTTGGGCTAGATACGCCGCTGCTCTACCACTTGAGCTATCGTGACCTCGATCCACTCGGACACCAACTCCTATCTCAGCCCCACCTTATGAGTTTTCCCTCCTTTTTGCCATTTTTCAAATGTCGTGTAATCGGTTTGGATTCTCGACGACAATTGAAATGGCCACGGAGAGCTTTAGTGAAGTGTACTTCATATTAATTCTTTAAACTCGCTAATTTCGTGGTCCGCTTGACCAATTAAATCATTACAATTAATTAAGGTTTTTAGTTGAGATGAAAAACTGTTCTAAATATTATAAACAACGGAAATTAATACACTATGAATTCAACATGTCTGTACATATTTACTTAACACAATATTTGTGATTAGTGACCGTTAGTCTATGATTATTCGGAAATCGTGAGATGCGGTCTGGGGCACTTTCAACACGACACGAAAGGATGGCACAATTAAGCAGAAAACACTTTGAGCCCTGAAGATGATCTCAATAAAGATTGAAACGTTGGCACGATAAAGAAAATGTTTTTCTGAAACCTACATCACACCAGACTGCATCTCACGATTTCCAAATAACATTATTTGTAGTTGTAAATTTCAATTTTTTTTTTGCCTTATGATCTTTGCATATTAGCCATGACGAATTCTTATATGTTGTTGTTGAAATTGGGGGTTATCGGGAAAAAACGGCCAGAGACGACGGTGGGAATCGAACCCACGACCGCGGCGTGAGAGTCTCTCATGCTAACCACTCGGCTACCGCGGTCCCCAAATTTCAATTAAATGTAATAAAAAAAACTAGAATATGAAATAAAACAATGATCATTCTTTACATCGGTCTAGGGATTTAGGAGTTTACTTATGAATTATATGAGAGGAAGTTGAGGAGAAAGCCTACCTTAGTGACATTTGGCCGAGTATCATTGTGAATCGGGCGAACAAACTGAATATAGATTTATATACAAAGGGAAGGGTGCCCCCGGCTTCGAGTATTTATTGACTGAGGTTCGCCCTTCGCTTTTTACTCTCCAAACTCTGTTTGTTCTTTATTATTTACTGGCTGATTGATAAGGCAAACACCGCTCCCCTGAGACTCCGGCCGGGAGCCTTCTTTCATTTCTTTCATCTAATTAGCCCTCCCTACGGGATCCCGACTTAACCACAATAAGCACCCAATTAGTAGCGTCTTGTAAACGCGTTTCAGAGTTTTGTATTTTCATCTTTTGACCGATTATTATCGACTATAAATAAATCGGCTGCAAAACACAAAAATTTACAAAAATGCTAGGCAAATTTTTATTTAAACTTCAAGCCTTTAAGCCGTAAATGACTCGGAATGAGTGCTGGTCTAATGGAAAAGATACTTATTTGATATTTTCAATGAAAAAGAAATGTTTTCTTTCTTAAAAGGTAATGTCCCAATTAATTGGTTATTTTACAGAAGCTTACACTTTAAGATCGACACTTGTATAAGCTAAACCTGTAGGTACGATTTAAGTTTTCGATGATGTTAGTTGTGCGAATAAATGTTAATTTTGTTTTATTATTTATCTATTTTATTATTTAACTAACAATAAGTCAGTTGAGTTCAATTTTTCTTTTTTCTTTATCCTCTGTTATAGATGTGAAATAATATATTTTAATGTTCAACGATTATACAGGGTGAATTGCTACTCGTGCTACAAACTTCTCCAGTAGATTCTTCACCCTAAAATGAACAAAAAAGTTCATATTGTCCATGGTCCGATTCTCAACCATTTCAGAGTAATTTCGCTTTTTATCGATTTTGAAAGATATCACGTCCTGGCGTCGGAAAATCGTGATATCTTTTAATCTAAACATTTCTCTTAAAATCTATAAGCACCGTTGAAATCCCCGTTAATTTTTAGAGAGAATCAAAATCATAATTCCATTGAAATTTTTTAATTTAATTTAATGCCCATTTAGTATGTAATGCTTAAGAAGTTTACAAACAGCTAGAAGGTCAAGGAAGAAAGACCCAAACGTTTTGCCACCTTCATCTTCTTATTGAAAAATTAACGGGGATTTCAACGGTGCTTATAGATTTTAAGAGAAATGTTTAGATTAAAAGATATCACGATTTTCCGACGCCAGGACGTGATATCTTTCAAAATCGATAAAAAGCGAAATTACTCTGAAATGGTTGAGAATCGGACCATGGACAATATGAACTTTTTTGTTCATTTTAGGGTGAAGAATCTACTGGAGAAGTTTGTAGCACGAGTAGCAATTCACCCTGTATATGTGGGATTTACAAGTGAATCTAAGAAAATCCAAAATCGTGATATTTAGGAATGGAGGAAGACTGGCCAGAAGTGAGAAATGGTCTATGGGAGGAAATGATATTGAGACGGTAAATGAATACATCTAACTTGGAGTGAACATAACCTCACAACTCGCATTAAAGAATAACCTTGTAAATAAAGTGAATAAAACCAAGCAAGGGTTGATACAGGAGCAAATTGGTATTGAAGCCAAGTTTAGTGTTTGATACAGTCTTCAAATCCATAATCTGCTATGGTGCACATGTATGGGGAAGGAAAGAATGTAGGTAGGTAGAGGTATTTCACAAATACTTCATAAAGAAGACCCATCGTAATTTAATGCTTCATCATACACTCCAAATCCACCGCGATTACATTATAAAGGTACTGAATATGCCCGATAATAGATATCAAAAATAGTAGCTAAGAAATTATCATGGTTCAAAGATATCCTTATAATGGCGGCCACAGTGGACACGCAATTAAATAATAGTAAAGAATGGGTGAGCTTCTTTAAGATTATTCAAAATTTAAATACCTACAATGGCACCGAGAAATTCTAGAGGGAGTAAGGAAAACAGAAAAATACCCTCTAGATGTAGATGTAGATATGGTATCAGGGTGTATTATACTACTTTGAGAGCTATTGTATCCCCCATGCTCTGTCTAAAGCACATTGGTGAATCCTATTTCATGAAGAAACTTGATTAGTAGGCCCGGTTTCAATGGTTAAGATACTCTCTATATCGGGAGTTAAATTTTGATTTAAAAGATAAAAAGCTATTGCTGGCAAAGCTCCCATGGTCATATTTACAATGGATAATGGCAGTAAGAAGCCAAACTTTGAAACTCAAAAAACAACTAATTAAGGTTGTTAGTTGAGATAAAAAAGTCAATGGCACGAGCGGGATTTGAACCAACGATCTTCGGCTAGATTCGCCGCCGCTCTACCACTTGACCTATCGTGACCTCGATCCACTCGGGCACTAACTTCCCATCTCAACCCCACCTTTTGAATTTTCCCTCCTTTTTGCCATTTTTCAAATGTCGTGTAATCGGATTGGATTCTCGGCGACAAATGAAATGGCCACGGAGAGCTTTAGTGAAGTATACTTCATTTTAAATCATTAAATTCACTAATTTCGTGGTCCACTTGACCAAAATTTGAAATTGAATTTGAAAAATGGCAAAAAGGAGGGAAAACTCAAAAGGTGGGGTTGAGATAGGAAGTTGGTATCGGTGACGATAGCTCAAGTGGCAGAGCAGCGGCGTATCTAGCCGAAGATCGTGTGTTCGAATCCCGCTCGTGCCATTGACTTTTTTATCTCAACTAAGAACCTTAATTAATTTTAATATATTAATTGGTCAAGCGGACCACGAAATTAGTGGAATCAAACATCAACCTTGCAAGGAGATAGAGATGGGGTGCCCATTGTGTAATGACCAGTACGTGGTAGAAGATCTGTTTCACTTTCTCGTGGGCTGTCCCAAACTATCTTATTTAAGAATGACAATATATAATATATTAATAATATTTATTAATAAAAAAACATGGAAAAAGAAGAAGAGATAATTTTTTTCAGCCCTCGGGATGCCGGTGTTTTTGAAAAAAAAGCCCATTTGTATGTATGTCGGGTTCGAATGCAGGGCTGCTGGATTCGAACCCTGGATCTTTACCATACAGTGATGAGCGCCGTGTCAACGCCTAAACCGTTGCGGCCACCGACGCCCCTAAGAAGAGATAATTTTTATTGATTTTTGTTTTATTTTGGTTTGATTTACTTTACTTTCACTTATATTATTTAAAATATGGTTTCAAATTGATATGAAGTGTAAAAGAATTTAGTAATTGTTTAAAAAGGAATAATATGATTTATGTACAATTGTAAATTAGTCCTGACGTCATTGTTAGTTTGATATTGTTATTTTGTCAATGAAACTTTAACTGTAATGTAATGCTACTGGTTTAAAAGAGAATTATTTAATTTAATTACGAAATAAAAGAAATGTAATAGGTCGCAAGGTCAACTCACCCACAATGGTTTGCACAACCAGTGGTAATGTCTTTACTGTCTTTACTTTTGTAAATAGATCGTAGTAACATTATGTAACAAGATTGTAAATAATAAAGATACTTATCTATCAATGATTATTTGGAGATCGTGAGATGTGGTCTGGTGTAACGTAGGTTTTAGAAAAATATTTTCTTTATCGTGCCAACGTTTCGATCTTTAATTATTCAGAAATCGTGAGATGCGTTCTGGTGTGATGTAGGTTTCTGAAAAACATTTTCTTTATCGTACCAACGTTTCAAAATCCAACATATATAAACACAAAACAGCAATATCTCCCTGGCACTCTCAACACGACACGCAAGAATGGCACAATTACACAGAAGACAAACACTTTGAGTGAGTAGAAATACTTTGATTGAATATAAAATTCATTTTTTTCCACATCCTACATGTACTTGTTAAATGTAAACAATGTTTGTAAATCCCAGGCCCTGAAGATGATCTCAATAAAGATCGAAACGTTGTCACGATAAAGAAAATGTTTTTCTGAAACCTACATCACACCAGACCGCATCTCACGATTTCTGAATAATTATCGATTAACGGTCACTAACCACCACACGTTTCGATCTTTATTGAGATCATCTTCTGGGATTGATAAACATTGTTTAAATTATACAAATACATTTAGATTGTGAAAAAAATGATATACAATGCTAGAAATTTTAGATTCAATCAAAGTATTTCTACTTACTCAAATTGTTTGTTTTCTGTGTAGATGTGTCATTATTATGTGTCGTTAAGAAAAAGTTATGTTTGTGTTTGTTTTGTTTATGTTGAACAAAACAAACATAAACGTAACTTTTTAGAAATAGTTTACATCAACAGAAATAAACACAACTTCAATTACAGAACAGATACGTATAAACTCAGTCGCAGCTACGCTAATATCATTAATCAAATTCAATATCAATAACATAGATTTAGATAAAACCAAAAAACAATATTTGTGTTAAGTTGCATTTCGTTACTGATATGCGAAAAAACGAGGCAATTTATTTATTTTCGACGAAATCCGTCAACTAAACTGTATTCGTTATCCGTAAGACGATAACTCAATTTTAAAGAAAAGGTCATATCAATTATAGAAACCGGATTTTTGTATTATTGCACATTTTGTTCGCTTTGAGCGATTTCTAAACTCATCGAGACATTTTTTAACGGCCTGATGAATGACATTCTCAAATTATATTTAACGCATTTTCAAATTTCTGAGCTTACCTCTACCGGAGTAAGTTTTTATTGCACTAAATTTCCTGTTATATTATTTTTTCAAAAATTTAATTTTTATTAAATGGTACAAAACTACGCTTGACCAAAGTCATTAGCGGGAATGTACTGCATGCTCGTTTAATATTTAAACTCTAATGATTGTAAATATTGCAATAAACGTTGAATTAATAAACTTAATAATTGAATTCATTGATCACTTGACATTTCCCAACGGATTTACAGTATTTGATACGAGGAACGTAATTGTTAAACCGTATAACGTTGTGGGATTAATATGATGGTTATAAAAAATAAAATAAAATAATAAATCTCTACCCGTTAAACATGAAAGATCCTTATATTAATAACAAATTAATGAATCGAATATATCTTATAAATGGTTACAACTAATTAACTAAGGACAAGGGAATATTTTCTTACGATAGAATGTAATTAATTGTAAAGTTATTTTTTGGTTTCCTTTTCTCTGGACAAGTTGTATAGTATAGTGTAACAAACCTTTATGAACGAACACCACTCCACAAGAATTTTTCACTAGCAGGTTTTTTGTCTTTGATAACGTCACTCACTTTTATTTTTACTTTATCTTATTTCTAAAGTTGCAAGCGACCGAGTAACTCCAAATCCAGCGTGGCTCTCCCTTAGGCCTGCCCGTCCTCTCGTTGCCTCCTCAATCGTTGGAACTCTGCCTTATTGATTGTTTATCTCGCTTTGGCGGCCTTTATGAAATGGCTTGTCATAAACAATTTAAATACTTCATAAAGTCGTATGAGAAAATTTTTGTTTAAATTTAACAAATCACCCCCTGGCTGTAATAATCCATATAATACAGTTAGTAGGATTCTGGTCAGTCATGTGGCCGTTTAATTCAATTCTTTATCGTAATTATCGTAAAATTTATTGCTTCAACTGTAAATTTATGTTTAAATAAGTTAATCTTTATGTAAGGTATTGGTTAAAATAAAAAACCTAGTGTCACGATTACCCCGAAGGTCGTGGGTTCGAATCCCGCTCGTGACACTAACTTTTTCATTTCAACCAATACCATATATAAAGATTAATTAATCGAAAGAAGTAATTTGGTCAATGGACCACTAAATATAATAGATTTATGTTTAAACATATATGCTAAGTTTAAATGGATTAAATTGTAAAAAATTTGGCCACTCAACGATATTGCGTGTCAGTCACTGGTTAGTGCCGTGCAATGGGTTAGAAGTTGGATTTGAATGCGGCGTTTGTTGGTTACAAAAATGAAGACGAGTGGCTGGACGTTGGTTAGATTTGTATGGAGTGAGCGAGCTTTGGAGGGGCTTCGTTTTAGAGACCTCTTTTGTGGTTTTGAACATCTAATAAACGGACTTTTGAAATGTGAACATCTGGATTACTTTATCCTCACGAATGATCGACTCTCCGAGATATCCATCTCTCTCTCTCTCTCTCTCTCTCTCTCTCTCTCTCTCTCTCTCTCTCTCACTCACTCACTCACTCTCTCTCTCTCTCTCTCTCTCTCTCTCTCTCACTCACTCACTCTCTCTCTCTTCTCTCGCTCTTTCTCCTCTCCCTCTCCCGCTCTCTCTCTCTCTCTCTCTCCCACTCACGCACTCTCTCTCTCACTCACTCACTCTCTCTCTCTCTCTTCTCTCGCTCTTTCTCCTCTCCCTCTCCCGCTCTCTCTCTCGCTCTCCCACTCACTCACTCTCTCTCTCTTCTCTCGCTCTTTCTCCTCTCCCTCTCCCGCTCTCACTCTCTCTCCCTCTCTCTCTCCCTCTCCCTCTCCCTCTCCCTCTCCCTCTCCCTCTCTAACGCAGCCCGCCCTTCAATCTACGACATAAATGGATGTGTTAAGTCAGTCTAGATTATATAAGATGGCCTACAGAAACTTCTTTAAAAAAACTGCAATTTATTAATTTCCTCTAACCCCAAGTTGTACTCCGCATTTCTCGGAAAGGTGTGCGGGAAAGAACGGAGTCAAAAGTGTACCATGATATTTATGACAGTATTGAGTGTTTACTGTTTCTATCCGTTTACCATCTAAATAACGCATTTCACTTCTTGCTGGTCTGTGGTCATTTCTGAAGATCATAGTTTTCCATAATGGCACGAAAATTGTGCTTCTAATTGATTTTTTCCGTTTTTGGTAAATTGTAAAGATCCGCTGCCAGTGATGTCAAATCGTTGGCATATGGGAGATGCTTTATTTTATGGCATTTCACACAGTCCCTCTGTCTTCTAAATACTCTTCCAAGCCATTCATGTACAAAGCAAATAAGAGCGGATTTTATAATGTTCCTTGTTTTAAGTAAATCTTTGACAAGAGGATGAGTCAGTTTTAGAATAAAAGTTGCAAGGGAGAAAGAAGCCATGATGTACCCGGCGAGGTCCCGACGATGAGCACGTGGCCGACGAAGCCTTGCAAAAGCAGAGTAATTGGAATGGACAAACATAGGACCACATAAAGGGAGGATCTCCACCCTGATTTGACTGAAACCGGCTTCTCTCATCCAAACAATTTCCTTTTAAAAAAAATATATAAAAAAATTGGCGAGTGGAACTCAGTGCCGAAAGGCGTGCCACGTGCAAGAACAGCGATAATACTTATTTAATTTTATTTAGTTTTCACGTCAAGAATCATCATAAGACAAAAAAAGAAATTGTTTAATACGTTTGAAATGAAAATGGTTATCCCTCCTCCAACAACATCTAGCATTGTTCAAGTCTTTAACTGGATCCATTCCACAGCATTAGACAGAATGGTTCGGATCCTGTTGGTGTAGCTGACGAACTCTCCTGGTTTTCATTTTGTTCTTGAATTCTTCCTTGTCTTCCTTGATTTCCGCCTCTTCGATTCCCTTCTGACTTATGTGCCAAGACAAGCCATAATTTATTCTCTGTTCCTCTTTCTCCCAGACTGCCCGTCGATTTGCCTCAGGTGAGGCTAGTATTTTGAGCGCAGCTAAGCTGGGAGTTACGAAATTGTAGGAATTCTCCCTTGGGAGAACAAACAGTGCACTCGTCGCCTATACATTTCTTGCATTCTCTCTACCGACCTGGGTCATTTTCTGCTTACGTTTTATTTCGAAGCTACTTTATCTGTAGTACTTCACCTTCTATTGCCAGAATTTCAATACATTTGGTCAAAGCTTAATCGGTTTCCTTTAGCCTGAAGCGCGGGGAAAAATTATCTAAGATTTTGGATTTGGGTTTATATAAGCTCAAATCCGCACATTTTGTACCTTTAAACACACGCATGTGCCTCATAGTTGAACCTATGACTTTTCGCAGACCACCGGTAAATCCAGCTTTTGCTATTTACAATAAATTATTGTAATTTATCACTCACCCTGGGGGCAGTCCTCGGTCGTATCCGTCAAGCCACCGGCTAGGTCAATTCAGCATGCAATTCCAAACACATTCAACTTCATTCTTAAATACATTCTCTCTTACATATTCATGCTAATAAATACATTTACGGTCAACACTCAAGGACATAAGTACTACATACAATAAAGCAATCACTTTTTTTTGACAGGGGCATCCGACAGCTTGGTCATTTCAGCCCCGAAGCATAATACCGCTACACACTCGATACACAATCACACCAATAAATACATGCATACCTATATACATTGATCGCACTCATACTGTTTGGAAGATGGAGTACTCGATATTCCTCCATCTACCTATTTCCTGTATTAAACTAATCAAGATTGGGGTCGATGGGGTACTTTTATAAATATTCCGCTATCGACCCAAGTCACGTACACAGCTCGAGGGGCGATGGGGAATATTCCACCATCAGCCCCTCCCCATTCACTCTAATAAATACACTCACTCATACAAAACACGGAAAGACAAAACACATATTTTGAAGGCTATATACAATAAAAAATTCCCAATTCCCCTAAAAGCGGAACAGGGGACCCTGAAACTCGCTACCGTGTTCGAGAACTCTTCTTAGACCTGGTGGCATGCCTACACGCTCTCTGTATGGAGCGAAGGCATGACACGCCTCTATTATGCGGGACACATCGAGCAACCTTTCTCTGCATAAGGGACACCTGCGCGGGCTTTGGCCCAAAAGCCGGTGCCCGGGTGTCAACCGCGTATGGCCAATACTCAGTCGGGTGACTATCACTTATTGTTTAACTAATTGAGAGTCCATGTGGTAATTCCGCCATCGGCCCTCTCACATTACACATTCACCCTCAATACATGGTAGGAACACAAAACTACAATAAAATAACCCTGTTTCCTCCAAAAATCGGAACATGTGAACCCAAATATTCACTGCTGTGCTCAAGCACAATTCTCAAATCGGGAGGTATTCCTAGTCGCTTTCTATAAGGAGCCAAGGAATTGCACCCCTCCATTAGATGGGACACATCGAGCAAACTTTCTCTACATGCCGGACAAAATTTTCCAAGAGTTTCCAAGAGAAGCAAATCAACAACTCTAATTTTTTTTGTTAAAAATCGTTACACCTTTAATACTTTGAGATCGAGCCCTTTTAAAAATTATATTGTCCGGTGAATGCGTGTATAATAAAATTATTTAAAATAGGAAAAGGTCTCAAAAAGAAGGGAAAATTCAAAAGGTGTAGTTGAGATGGGAGGTTGGTGTCCGAGTGGATCGAGGTCACGATAGCTCAAGTGGTAGAGCAGCGGCGTATCAAGCTGATCGTGGGAGATCGTGGGTTCGAATCCCGCTCGTGCCATTGACTTTTCTATCTCAACTGAAAACCTTAATTAATTGTAAGATATTACTTGGTCAAGCGGACCACAAAACTAGTGAAATTATTTAAAATATAAGTATATTTATTATTGTCACTAATATTAAAACGATTACACCAAAAATCAATGAAATGAGAACTAAAACTACACACAAAAGAAAAATCAGTACGGTCAAAATTAAGAATAGTTTTCGATTATATTTTATTCCTAATGGAAAGAAAGTACACATCATTAGAGTCCAGTGTCAAGCCAATAAGAGAGGATATTTATCCGGTCAAATTGAAAATGAGAGGGCGAGTTATCACTAATGATCATAATGTTTACCACCAGAGAGAGCATTAGGCTTTATCTGATGAAAGGGGGGTCCATTGTAGATATCATACTCTAATACGAAGGGAATGGGAGCATTGTAACTAGCAGGTAGATCATACGGGGGGAGTATTGACTTAAAGAGGGACAGATGGCCTCATCTCGACGGGGGTTCAATCAGAAAGGGGATCCAAGACTATTCACCGCTGCTACCCTCTGTCCAAGGACGCAATCAGCTTGGGAGGATTATTATCATACAGCAACACCCTTCTAAATTTGAAAAGTACGCAATTGCAGAATTGGTCTTACCAAATCAAACTCGGGCACATAAACGTTATGTACTGGGAAATATATACATATATAAATTAAGAGACTTATTTTTGTTGCCAGTTTGCAATAAACTCACTTTCTCGATAGAACGTTAGATATATAGTCATAAATAAATATAAATAATTAGTAAATTATTGGATTTTCACATATGTAATGGTCATTTTTAGAACAGGAACTAAATAAAACAATTGATTAACAAACAAAATGTATTTTATTACCATTTTTAGTGCCACTTTTTTATTTAGCACCATACGTTTTTGTATATTTTTGCCACTGACTAAGTTTTCATTATTTATGAGCAAACAGACGGAGCCTTCTCGAAAACTGTGTTAATCGTGCTGAAGTTCTCTGTCGCGAGTGTGCTATCCTAAGTGGGAACTAGGTGGTAGGCAAAACGCTGGTCCCTGCAGGACAACATTCAATTTCAATAAACGACTACACCAATTCAAAATTTAAATACATTTTAACAGCTCTTAATCATGAACTAGAACTTATAGGAAAACAACCTATAGGAAAACTATTAATAACCTTCCTGCACACGTCAGCACGTTTAGCAAATAAAAAACCTGAAAAGGCGTTCATACATAATCTTACTACCTCATAATATAATAACATTTCATACAGCAAAAGTTATGATTATCATCTGATTCATTCGCACATCTTTCTCAAATAAAGTTTTACAAGCAGGGAAAATCAACTGGTTGATTTAGGAGGCTGACATGTCGATGGGATTATAAGAAACCTGCTTTCATGTTCGCAGTCTGTACTGTAATGAAATAGGCTTTTCTTTTATCTTTTATTTGGTTAATTAAATAATAATTTCTGTTTACAGAGTATCTTTGCTTTTATAAAGTTAGTTTCCCTCTTCTTGAAATCGTTGTCAGACACAAATGGCGCACCGCCAGGCAGGGCTAGGATGAACCAGTTCTTAAGGGAGAAAAGGAAAAGATATGAAAGTGCAATGACTCTTGGGAGATTACAGTTTATAAAATAACATGTTTCTTTGACTGGTACCCTCCTTGCCCTAGGAATTGCGATCTGGTGGAAAAACCAGATATGGCCACTTATGAAGCTTACTCCAGCCAACAGTCACCACCTTTTGTATATAAGTTGTGCGCCCTGATCGGTCGCAATACAATAAAAAAAAATAAAGTACTGACCTGATTTTCTCAACACCCAAGGTGGAGGCCTGGCCAAAGGTAAAACAGAGTGGATCGATGTCACGATAACTCTAGTGGTAGAGCAGCGGCGTATTTAGCAGAAGGTCATGGGTTCGAATCCCGCTTGTGACACTGACTTTTTTGCCAGCCAATACCTTAAATTCAGATTAATTAATTTAAAAATATTATTTGGTCAAGCGGACCAGGAAAACTAGTGAATGTCTGTTAATTACCTTCGGGGCTTCGTTCGAACCTTGGATGATTTGTCGCATTAAGGATACGGGAGGCGCCTCTCGAGTTGTTTCGGACGCGATAATTCTCAATACCTAAGTAAAATTACAAATCCTAGAAAAATTTTCGGGGAAAAATTGAAGTAAACTAACTGTTGGATGCTAATTAGCTAGTGGAATGCATAGAAACGATTCGGAAGCGATCTGTATAGACAAAAATAAGAAGGACTGAGGGGTGGGAGCAGAGCTAGGATAGAATTACCTAGGTGAGGATTTTAGATTAGCGGCATTTGGGGAAGAAAAACTAAACAATTATAATTCGCGGTATTTGATGTGAACGTAAGTAAACCCATATTTTCAATAAGAAGTCTGTTAAACAACTCTACTCAGCTATACAACAAGACAACAATGAATTTAGTTTCTGTACAATGAATACATTATTCTGAAGAAAAATTAAATGATAATGTAGAACTTTAATAAACAGACCTCATTAAATCTGGCTAAAGAATTTTTTAAAAAATTAAAATTTGTAAAATAATTTTCTAAACATTTTATCCATTTTTGAATAACAGGTTTGCATTGTCTTTTTAAAATTGACATTTTCGTAGGGCAAAACGGTTCGAAAAATCACGACATTGACTAAGAAATACAAATACATCAGTGTAATAAACACATTTTTTTAATATATTTTTTTTATTATTATTTTTTTTATAAACACAAAATAGCAAAATCTCACTGGTACTCTCGACACGACACGCAAGAATGGCGCAATTACACAGGAGACAAACACTTTGAGTGAGTAAAAATACTTTGATTGAATATATAAAAAAATATATTTTGCATTGTATAAATTCACTTTTCCACATCCAAAATGTAATTGTAATATGTAAACAATGTTTGTAAATCTCAGGCCCTGAAGATGATCTCAATAAAGATCGAAACGTTGGTACGATAAAGAAAATGTTTTTCTGAAACCTACATCACACCAGACCGCATCTCACGATTTCTAAATAAATATCGATTAACGGTCACTAATCACCATACACACACAGAAAGCATTTTTTTTTCAAATACGTAGACAACTCTTTTGCTTCCGAATTACCGAATGTCTTCGAATTCAAGTCACAATTTCATAAGGATACGCTCAGGAGAAATTTACGCCTCATATTGTATGGTTTCTCAGGTGGCATTCCCCGGTGGGTCATTGATGCTCTGGGGAGGAATTCCCTTCGACACCCGCACCGAATTGGTTGTGGGAAGATCTTCGCAGAGTACTTACAAGACAGTCGAAGAACATGTAGTGCCATTTGCCTCCCACATCGGTGAGAGATTCTTGCTAATGCAGGATAATGCCAGGCTACATGGAACACCTATTCACCATGGCTACCTGAATAGGATGGAATTGAGTACTTGATGTGACCAGCTCGAAGTCTAGATTTGAACGCAATCGAACACATTTGGGGCCAAATTAAGCGAGCAGTACGCCGGCGAAAACCAGATCCTAACACCCTAGAAGAGTTGGAAACAGCTGTACTTCGAATGGGATAGAAATCTTCAGGGATTTATCAGAAATATTTTCCAAGGAATTCAAAGGCGTTTAACGGACGTGGTTCGTGTCAGGGGTGTAAATACTCGGTGTTAAAGGGGGCGTCGGTGGCCGCCACGGTTTAGGCGTTGACACGGCGCTCGTCACTCTAAAGTAAACGTCCCGGGTTCGAATCCAGCGGTCCTGCAGTTGAACCCGACATACTTACAAATGGGCTTTTTTCAAAAACACCGGCACCCCGAGGGTTGATATAACCTCTGCTGTTGCAAACCCTCGTAACAAAACAAAAATAAAATAAAAATAAACTATTTCTTTATTAATATTTTTCATTGTAACATCATAATTCTTTCCAGTATAGTTGTAGCATTAGGTAATCCCAAGATTTTTCCACAAAGTTTTAGTTTAAGTAAATAAAAAGTAAAATAGTACAGCCCCCTAGTACCTAAAACACTCTGTATTGTGGTAAATAGTTAAAAATGGAATTGCTAAAATTTTGACTTATTTTCGTTTTTTGAGTTCTACTTAACAAATAATATTTAATGAAATTATAAACTGATCCTTTGATACCAATATCGAATAGTTTTTCAAGCAAAAATCATCTATAGAATCGAACGCGTTTGAGATATCCAAGAGCAATCTTATGACTTTATTTTTATTGTAGAGTTTTTGATATAAAATCAGAAGCCTCGAAAAATGCATTTTCTGCAGATTCGCTTAATTGAAATCCATATTGGTTTGGGGCAAACACCAGACAAAGCCACTGACTACTCGCTGTGGAAGGCCATAAAAAATTAAAAGACCGATCGGCCAAATTCCTCCATTAAAAAATAAGATGGTACATGGAAGAGAGACAGCAGAGAAAAAGCCGAATTGTTTGCTAGTTACCTCGCTGAAATCTTCAAACCAAATGAAAACATCAATGGCAGCTTACTTCAAGTAGCCACAAGAAGGAAATATAAAGCTAGTTTCACCTAAAGAAGAAGCACAAAAAATTAAAAATTACCTGCTAAAAAGACAGGATATGACCTTATCACTGGAGAAATACTAAAACAATTGCTAAAATCAGACTGAAATATGTTCCCAGCATCTGGAAATTCGCCGAAGTCATTATGATAAAAAAAATCATATAGACCAATATCGCTACTACCTGTCTAAACCAGTGTCTAAACTCTTAGAAAGTATATTATTAAAACGAATAAAACCTATTGTAGAGAAAAAGAAAATCATTCCTGACCACCAATTTGGATTCCGAAAACCCATTGGTACAATAAGATTTACATTTCACTACTCACTATTCATTTTTAACTGCACAAGTTCATATGGCTTTGCTCTTTTTAATCTTCTGGCCATGTTTCGTTACATAACAGTTTCGTCGCTTCCATATTCTAGTGCTGGCTAAGGCGAGCCTGTGTTTGGCGGCAAATCTTTGTATTTCCGCCGTGACTTCAGTCATTCCTTATGTACCAAGGTGTATTGACAATGCTACGTAAGATTTCATTTTGGACTGTTTTTATGATTTTGATATTGCTGTGTTTGGTACAACCCCATAGTTGAATACCATATGTCCGTAGGCTTTATGACTTGTTTATATTTGCCGAAGTTGAAACAACAGTCACTATGAAACCCAGACAACCAATACTGTTCACCCGGTTCTGGTTGTTTTTGGACAAATTTTCTTAGGAGGGCGTCTTTTACCCCTGGTCAAAAAAATGGATGACTGAGTTGAACGTATTGTCATATTATTTTTTTTAGATTGAGACTTGTTTGAAATGTGCTTGACCGGTTGATCGGTATCTAATCAAAGATCTGATTGGCGATGCACGTTATTACACGTTATTATTTAAAAGTTAGACAGTTTGATGTAAAGATCATCCGAGGGGATGGTTTTGATAGGTCGTATTTCCTGGAGAAAAGTTTTTCAAGCCAATGGATCTTTTATTAGAACTCACTTAACTAACCTGATTAATAACTCTTTCATTTAGGCTGTTTCACTTGTTCAGAAAATTCCGAGATAGTGGAGTGGGTTTTTCCGGAGGAGTACGACCAGTTTCCAATTTGACACGCCCAACTTCCAATAAGCACCCCGCTTTCTTTTCTTGTCTCATAATTTTCATGTTTTTCGTCTGCTCGTCGGCAGGTGAAAAGCCGACAGATGTGGGAGAATTGCCGCCCGCTGCGTATTCGGTCCACCTTGACCGACGGGCGAGGTAATATTTCATCAGCCGATGATTACGCCGGTGATTACACTCTGCATATGCTATGATTGAATCCGAGAGGGTGTCAAAGGTAAGCTTAGTCATACTTCGTCTATTAATAAGAAGAACAGCCGTAAAATGTAAAGTACAGAAATGTAATTTCACTTACCGGCTTTAAAAGTTAATATTCAATCAGATACAAATATGATCATTGACGTAACATTTTATAATATGGGGTATCAAACAAACGAGGGAAATAATGATTGGAAACATTCTCATATTCTAACGCAACCTTTTACACGAACAACATTGCATCAAAATAATTAAAAATAACGTATAATAGATTTTCCTTGAAAAAAAAAAAAAAAATCATGCAAGGCAAATATACAGTTTATAAAATGTAAATTTCATGCACGCTGCAAAATTAGTGATAAAAAATTAATTAATTTAAAAAACTGAATAATGATTTATAAGGGGACGACCAGGTTGGTGGATCACAGATTTCGACCAAATTTTTTTGGTGATTCTACACTCCAAAATATCGGACATGTTTACAGCATTATTTATGTAGATTGCAATAAAAATATAGTGAAACTAATATGAAATTACCTCTAGAGTCTAAATATAAATTTTTTTTAAATTTAGATTTATCGATTTTTTGACCATAAACATTTTTCCGATTTTTTAAAAAAGTCGTTATTGGAATATCTGATTGAAAAACCTATAATTCAAAAACGACTAAAAGGTAACATCAAAAATATTATTGGAAAGAAACGGAACGTTGCTTTTTACGTCGTATGTAACATTAAAATATATAAAAAGCCAGAAGTTATTTTGATATTGATTAGTGCAGTTCAGTAATTATATCCAACTGTGAAAAAATATTCATGCCGAATTCTTCAAAATTTCTTCAGTTTCCCTTTTACTATAGTTTTATTACAATCTACATAAAAATGCTGTAAAAAGATATATTCACATATCTTTCAAAATTAATTAAGGTTTTTAGTTGAGATAACAAAGACAATGTCACAAGGGGGATTCGAACCCACGATCTTCGGCTAGATACGCCGCTGCTCTACCACTTGAGCTATCATGACCTCTTTCCATCCGGAGAGCTTTAATGAAGGTATACTTCACTTTAACTTATTAAATTCACCAGATTTTGTGGTCCCTTGACCAATTAATATCTTTCAATTAATTAAGGTTTTTAGTTGACATAAAATGGCAAGAAGGAGAGAAAATTTAAAAGTGGGGTTGAGATGGGAATTTAGTGTCCGAGTGGATCGAGCTCATGATGTTTCTAGTAATCGCACTAATTCTCCAAAATGAGTTGTACAGCGCGATATCGACAGCATTTTGGTGTAAGCAGGCCATTGAGAAACATACAAAAAAGTGTTGGTCCCAGGATTGAGCCCTGGGACACGAAAGGATCTCGAGTGAAGGTTAGAATAAACTACCATGGTGATGCATTTTGGAAAGTTGTATTCAAGCATTCTAAAAATTATTTCCTCATGCCATACGGTGTTGTATGCTTTTTCCATATCTAGGAGAACCAGTCCCGTGTATATTTTGCATTGAAATCTCCAGTGATGTGATCAACTATCATAGCAACTTGGCCTACAATACTGAGTCCTGTGTGGCAGCCAAATTGTTTATTTTTAATGATGTTTTGACTAACTAGATGTACTTCAATCCTTCTGGATAGCACCTTTTCAAAGACCTTGCTCAAAGATCGAAGTAGAATTATAGGTCTGTAGCTCGAATGAAGTTCTTGTGGCTTGTCTGGTCTTTTTAATATCAATTTGGAACCTCCAGCATTTCGGGAAATAACAAAGAAAAATACGGCATTGAAGAGATCGGTCAGTTAAAGCTTTTATTGGAAGGTTTTTTAAAGGCAATATTAGTAATTTGGTCAAGCCCTGGTGCTTTTTTGTTCCTGCGATAATGTGTCATATCCCTAATTCCCGTAGGCGTAACCAAGTTGCACTATTGGGGAGAGAAAGGGTTTGTGTTATGCGTGAATCTTTTAAATTCTTCAGTGACTGCTTTTTGGAGATAACTAGGGCCTTGATTGATGGTGAGGAAATAGATTCAAAATATTCCCACATTGCCTTTACATTATCATCATCATGGATGCAAGGTTGGCTATTGTGTATGATGGTTGTTTCTGGTCCTTCATTTTTAAGTTTGAGGCACTTAACTATTTTCCATAGCGAATTGTTGTGAGGTTTGACCTTAGATAGGAAATTAGTCCATCGGTCGTTTCTCAATTTGAAGATGTTGTTGATTATGGACTGTAGCCTATTTGCCAGCATTTTAAGATAAGGGTTTTGTTTTCTTTAGGACAATCATCTTCGGTTTTTAATTTTTATAACGTTTAGTAGTCCCGAAGGAAGCCTCAACTGACTTTCTTTTGGGTCATCCAAAGGAATGGTATGCGAAGGTTGCGGTTAAATTGGTGGTTACGTATTCGATATGCTGTTCACCGTCGGGGAAGAACTACCCCTGGATTAATGGTCTCACGAAATATTTTCCAGTTAGCCATGGAGTAGTCCGTACCTTTGATTACTAGACCGATTCCGCGCGTTCCAAAATTTTTGTCAATACAGGGTTATGATCTGATGAGGGTTTGCTAAGAGCAACAGTAAATGTGAAACAATGTAAATACAGAATAATACAATAACACGAGACTCAACAATTTTTTTAAAATTATTAGGTACTAACTTGTTACCTCGGATTATCCATGTCTCACAATTTCCTTACCGGTGTCTTTAGTGGTTTGGCCAGTGGGTTATTTTCGCAAAATGTCAAAAGGCATCTGACTGACAAAGCCATCGAAAAAAATATTCATAACACACAACACCTCGCAGGCCACGATTCAATTAATTATGTTATGAAGCAATTAAGTTTATTTTTGTTATAATGCAATTGATTTTATTGCAGGAGTGGTATTTATTTACTCCTCCAGTCGAACATATTTGCATGGAAAAGTTAGCGAGCTGTGACGTTGCACCCTCATACTATTGCAGTAATCCTGCATATGTTAGCTCGTTCGGCACTGCTCCCAGCGGAGATCTAGCCTTTCCGACATGCAATATGCCATGGCTCCTCCGGGACCTGTCCCTCTCAAGTGCCACCTAATTGAAACCATCTCGCAACGGGCGTGAGAAAATAAATTTCTATGCTCCGTTACCCTTCCCACGCGTTGCCCTTATTGAATTAATTTAAAAGTTGTCATGAAGCAAGCTAAATGAGAGAATTGATGCAATGCCAAAATACTGAGTGTGAATCGAAACTAATAGCACACTACAATAACATGGTCAGGAGTTTGCTAACCGGTTTGCCATTTGGCTACTTCATGGACTATTTTAAGGTTGAAGCGTTGATTTAATTATCACCAATGGATCTGTTCACAATACAATCAAAACGAAAGAAATTAGAACAAGGAAAAGCAAACTATAAATAGTCGGACAGACCAAAAACTATAACGAATGTCGGATACAACCCAGCTTCAGGTTCACCTCACCTCAAGAAGAAATCTAACACTTCACCTACTTTTGCTGTTCTTTAATATAAGATTTTTATTTATTTATTTTTATTTTTATTTTATTTATTTATTTATTTATTTTTATTTTTATTTATTTATTTTTTGACTGGGGCTTCCGACATCTAGGTCATTTCAGCCCCCAACTAAGTCTATATTCTATTTACCCTTTCAAACACTACATTCATACACATAAATACATCCATACAGTACACTCATTCCGTTTGGTCGGTGGAGTACTTGATATTCCTCCACCGACCTATACTAAAACTAATCTAGATTGGGGTCGATGGAGTACTTGATATTCCTCCGCCGACTTATACTCAAACTAATCTAGATTGGGGTCGATGGAGTACTTTTATAAATATTCCGTCATCGACCCCGAACACACACTCATACGCTCTCAACGTTCGAGGGGCGATGATGACTTTATATTTCATCCTCACCCCTCGCCATTCACGCTAATAAATACATGCACTCAGGACAAAATATATAGACGCACAAACACATAAGACATATTATATACAAAAAAAAAAAAAAAAAGATTTCCCCTAAAAAGCAGAACAGGGGACTGAAACTCGCTTCCGTGTTCGAGAACTCTTCTTAAGTCCGGCGGCAATCCTACACGCTCTCTGTATGGAGCCAAGGCATGACACGTCTCTATTATGTGGGACACATCGAGCAACCTTTCTCTGCATAATGGACACCTGCGTGGGCTTTGGCGACAAGTTTTTAATATCACACAAGACACAAGCTGATAAAATCATTTTCTTCGGCAGTGAGTTTTTAATGAGAAGCATAATGAAATTATAGTTTGATTATTACCAATCATCTTGTTCTGCCTATCCTCGCCTATAGGTAATTATCAAACTATAGGTTTATCGAGGGGAGTCGGTGGGTGCAACGGTTTAGGCTTGACCGGCGCTCATTACTCTGAGATAAAAGTCCCGGGTTCGAATCCAGGGTTCTGCGTTCAAACTCGACATGCTTACAAATGGGTGTTTTTCAAAAACACCGGCATCACGAGGGGGGTTCAAAAAATTGTTATTATTTTTATAGTAATTTAATAATATTACGTATTTACTAGTATAATATTTATTTGGGTTATAATTTCCGCGTTTCGCACGTTCAAATTGAGCGCCATTAAAAAAATCAGCTGCTAATTGGAACGTCGCGTTGGCGGAGGTATCAGCGGGTTCACTTTGGCAATTCATGTCGAGAGACGTAGTTGTAGAAGCCCTTCAACCTGATGACGAGCTAAAAGGCTCGAAATCCGGATCGTTGCAAAACAACTTACTGTGAGTAGGAACTACTTTTTTTAAAAGTATTAATACTATTTAGTTAGAACGTAAATAAACGTAAGGGGTTGTCAGGATTGAAAGTAACGAAATCAATTGGATTGGAAAGGCACCGAAGTGTTAAACGGCTATCAAATCTGAAAATATCGGAAAAGAAATGTTCCAATGCCGTGAGTTGCTCTACATTTCTGTATTAAAGTAGACACTGCATTAAATATAATCTTTTCAATTAATTAAGGTTTTTGTTGAGATAAAAAGTCAGTGACACAAGCGGGATTCGAACCCACGACCTTCGGCTAAATACGCCGCTGCTCTACCACTTGAGCTATCGTGACTTCGATCTACTCGGACACAACGTCCCATCTCAACCCCACCTTTTGAATTTTATCTCCTTTTTGCCATTTTTCAAATGTCTATTTGATTCTCGGCGACAAATGAAAGGGCCATGGTCATTTGGTCAAGCGGACCACGAAAGATGTTAGTGTTAGTTAGTGTCCGAGTGGATCGAAGTCGCGATAGCTGAAGTGGTAGACAGCGGCGTATTTAGCCGAAGGTCGTGGGTTCGAATCCCCCTTGTGACAGTGACTTTTTTATCTCAACCAAAACCTTAACCTAATAAACCTAATAAAATTAAATATAATAATTCCCATTTCAGGTTTGTTTTAAAAGTTTGATCGACAGTATACAATGTTTAATATTCAGGTGAGAAATAATTAAAAAAATAAAAAAAATAAAACTAGGGGCTCCTCGGTGCGGTAATGGAATAGCGGATGAGCAACGACGCGTGGACGGAAATGCTGACGGCTGCTGATTATTCGACAAACGGCAAATCACGGCGACTTCCTGTAAGTCAAAAGAAAGGCAAGGTGTTTGATGAAGAGGCAAAAAGTTTAATTGAAACACCCGGGTAAACTGTCTGCCCGTGATTAATTGTCTCCACTTGGGTGATTTGATTGAATCACGAAGTTATGTCAGCTTTGCGGAAATAAGTAGTTGTTAGAAATCAAGAACTGCGACAAAGTAAATTATAAATTTGTCATAACTGGGTGCAATATGTGTACAAGAAGCAAAAGGATAGAGGAAAAATATGTTGAATAAGTGTATTTATTTTATCTGGAAGGTTTATTTATTTTTTTAACTACATATATGCACTTGCTATATTCTGTTTATGTTGTTTGTGAACTGGATGTACAATATCCTCCAAGGCAAGTGCCTTTAATCATTTTAGATAACGATAGTTTTTATATATTTTCGTGTTTTTTTTTCGTTTTAACAAGTGGTCCGCTTGACCAATTAATATCTTTCAATTAATTAAGGTTTATAGTTGAGATAAAAAAGTCAGTGTCACGAGCGGGATTCGAACCCACGACCTTCGGCTAGACACGCCGCTACTCTACCGCCTGTGCTATCGCGACTTCGATCCACTCTGACACTAACTTCCCATCTCATCCCCACCTTTTGAATTTTCCCTCCTTTTTGCCATTTTTCAAATGTGTAATCCATTTGATTCTCGGCGACAAATGAAATAGCCACGGAGCGCTTTAGTGAAGGTATACTTCATTTTAAATTATTAAGTTCACTAGTTTTGTGATCCGCTTGACCAATTAATTAAGGTTTTTAGTTTTATTAGGNTAAAACATAACTTTACGCAAATATCGAGAGGCTAATATACACTGAGTGGCAAAAAAAAAGTGGCCACCCTTAATATTTTTTATTTTTTATTCATCTCTTAGATAATCCTCCATTATTATCTTACAACAACATTTGATCAGTTTTAATGGATAAAAGGAGAATAAATGTAATCCCCACTTAAACCCTATCGATTACCTTTGGGAAGAGGTGTCAAAGAGGGCAAAAACTCAGTGATGCTGGAGAATTTGCAGGAGTAAGAATAGCACTTTTGGAAGAGAATGGAAATATTCTGCAACACTAAATTCAAAACCCCGAAAAATCTCTGCCACGTCGAATAAAATAGATGATGAACGCAAGTAGAGGAAATACGTACTAAATTGAATATTGTCTTCATTGTTTCCATAGGAACATTTTTTTGTAAAATTGTTTTACTCGGTTTCATTTTTTATCTAACTTTTTATTTAGCTATATCTTATATATTTCTTTAAAAATATCCAGTAAACAAAAAACAATCTAACGAATATCCACTTTTACTTTGCCTCTCAGAGTATATAGCGTAGATCGTTTATCTCAAAGTCGCCCACATGATAGATTCACCAGCAGCTCAAATCCTGAAGGATATCGCATGAATGACCTCATTGAATTGAGCATTTGGTAAGGGTCCCACTCTTTCGATTAGGGCAGGCATATGTCCTTCTTGAGGAACAATTCAACCGAAAAGTCAACTAGTTATCTGATTTGTATTCAGACCTGTACATACGCTCAACCTGTCCATTTTAAAATTGTGAGAAAACTCCATGAAATTTGCCGTGCGAGGTCTTGTTTCCTGTTTTGGTCTGTCGGGTGTGTTTCGGCTTGTCGGGTTTGAGAGAGGAAAATAAACAAAGCTACATTTCTTAATATTCAGTTTACTCCAAAACTATGAAGAATAGCTTAGCTATCGTATAAGTCACGCGTAGTTCATTACTTCGTCCCATGTGCAGGAACATTCTTAAAATGGAACGCATTATTTTTGATATTAAAGCAGGGAGACGATTGGGGTAAAGAGGAGAGCCACGCGTAATGCGTCCTCCTGGACACGTGTCTATTGTGGGCAACTGTTGTCAGCCACCTGGCTCCGTCAGCAACAGCTGCTATTGCTTCCTACTGCTCTTCTCGCCTTGTTATCGATGCGCATGATTTTTGCCTCCGGCCGCAATCTCGGAGTCAACGACCGAATCCTTCAACTACAAACCAATTTGCAAACGGTACAAAATGAAGGAAGGCGTAAAGGTAAGACAAGGTCCTACCGCAATAGCGCACAACCTCTTCTCAACAATAAATCTTCTCTTGCAGTAAAATTTCAACTACAAACTTCCATTTAACAAGTTTTCTGAAACTGCGGCGATTGATACGAGCAATTCATAACCATAGCGCACGCTTAGGCTGAAGAAATGGGGCAAAAGTTGGTCATCAATTAATCCCGGTTACACGCAGCTGGTAAGGAATGAAAGACGTGTGTAAGTGCTTATCATAACAGTCGTAATAAATTTGTTATTATTATTTTTACAAATAATATAACATTAAATGTTGAAATGCTCTTAAAAGAATAATAACTATAACGTTTAAAACATTTGTCGATAGAATTTGAAATGGCAAAAACCAATTGATTTTGATTAAGAATGAATAGAATACAGTACAACATATAGTCACGATTGGCCTGGAGGCCTGTATTTCTAACTAGATTATTCGGAAATCGTGAGATGCGGTCTGGTGTGATGTAGGTTTTAGAAAAACATTTTCAGAGTGCCCTCTCAACACGACACACAAGAATGGCACAATTACACAGAAAACAAACACTTAGAGCCCTGAAGATGATCTCAATAAAAATCGAAACGTTGGCACGATAAAGAAAAAGAAAATCTTTAGGGTCACGATAGCTCATGTGGAAGAGCAGCGGCGTATCTAGCCGATAGTGGGTTCGAATCCCGCTCGTGACACTGACTTTTTTATCTCAACTAAAAACCTTAATTAATTGAAATCTATGTAGTATCTAGTACATACTATCTATGTAGTAACCTATCTAGTATGCGTGTTATATCGGTTGAACGATGACAACCCCCCCAGACCATGATGACAAGGCCGAAACATTTAAAAACTGACATGGAAAAAGTTATCTCTTGTGTAAATAAATATTGTTATCGATTATTATATATCTATTCTGACCGATGAAATAAAAATACATTAATTGTTGTTTATCTTTTGAGACTGGGGATAATTGTAACAATCAGAAAATCTCATTGCTCTTTAGGTGATTAAATATCTGAGCCTCAACTGCTACAATATTAAACATGCAGTCTTTATGAATGGAAGTATGTTGTCATTTCAATGATTTAAAAGAAACAATAACTTTTACAGTGAAGTAAGATTAGAAAAACTAGGGCTGGAAATTCTCGTTTTGTTTTTGTATTTTTTTTTTCACTTGGAGTATCGAGAAGGGGTTCGGCACGTCGTTATAGCAGAGTGTAACCTCGTTAAACGTTTAATGCTAGACATTGAAGGTAATGGCATTGGGGTTAAACCTTTCGCCTCGTTAATACCAACCAACTCCCAAAACCCTCTTACTGCGGTTATTTAAAAAATATTCTCCGAAAGTCCTGAGACTTTTTTTATTATTATTTCTTAATTCATTAATACTTGTGCGCTTTTGTCAGGAGCGCTCGATGTGCACATTCTTTTGAATTTACCTATTAATTAAATCACTAGTTTTCGTGGTCCATTTGACCAATTGATATCTTTCAATTCATTAAGGTTTTTAGTTGAGATAAAAAGTCAGTGTCACGAGCGGGATTCGAATCCGATTACACGACATTTGAAAAATGGCAAAAAGGAGGGAAATTCAAAAGGTGGGGTTGAGAAGGGAAGTTAGTGTCCGAGTGGATCGAGGTCACGATATCTCAAGTGGTAGAGCAGCGGCGTATCTAGCCAAAAATCGTGGGTTCGAATCCCGCTCGTGACACTGACTTTTTTATCTCAACTAAAAACCTTAATGAATTGAAAGATATGTGAATATATCTTTTTACGGCATTTTTATGTGGATTGTAATAAAACTAGAGTAAAAGGGAAACTGAAAAAATAAAACAGAGAATTTGAAGAATTCGGCATGAATATTTTTTCACTGTTGGATGTAATTACTAAACTGCACTAATCACTATCAAAATAACTTCGTTGGTTCGAATCCCGCTCGTGACACTGACTTTTTTATCTCATCTAAAAACCTTAATTAATTACCTATTAATTTTTTCCCTTTCTTGCACTATACAGGGTGTCCCAGTTCCTTTTGACGAAATTCAGGGAATCGATTCTACTCTTTGTTTGGAGCAAAAAATGCTCAGGAGAAAATTTTCGGAAAGTTCTCTATTTTGAAGATATTCGTCAATTTAGGTTTTTTCAACGTTTCACTACCTTACCACATAAAAACTCTTACAACTTCCAAAATGTTGAGACTACAACAAATCCAATTACACCATTTGTTGAAAGAATGCTAAATTTGCTGTAAGATACTTCTTTGCAATTAGCTGAGACATAAAATGTTAGCCAATATCAGTTGGAACATGACAAAATTAAAAAATTTAAAATCTTGGTCATGATTGCACATTCTACTGAGGTTACAAAAAAATACCTACAACTTGTCAAATTTCACAAAAACTTCTTCATCTAATATGCTTTACGTTGATATATTCAGGTTTTTAAATAACGTTCTAGTAGAGTTGAAAAATAACAATTGAATGTTCGAAAACGTAAGCTAAGGTAAATTTGAAGGGGGGTAGAAGTAAATAATTTAGAACTCGCTTTGTAAAATAAAAATGACACATCTGTAATCTCACAAAAACCATACCAGAAACCTTCATGCAATAAAATGCAATGGTTCTTCTTGTAGCAAGCACCTAACAACAAAGGAGGAACTTTTCAGAGGCAATGCTCAAAGTGTTTTCCCTCTTCTTGAATGCATAACTGACTTTCTGAATTTCTACCCCCCTCCCATTCAAATTTACCTTTATGTGGTAAGGTAGTGGAAAATTGAAAAAACTTAAATTAACGAATATCTTCAAAACAGAGAACTTTCCGAATTTTCTCCTGAGCATTTTTTGCTCCAAACGAAGAGTAGAATCGATTCCCTGAGTTTCGTCAGAAGGAACTGGGACACCCTGTATATAGACAAACGAGCGACGAGGAAAACTAGCATATCATCAGTATGAATCTTTTTGTTAATATACTTATTATTTTATTTGTACCATATTCATATTAGTACATATTAAAAATGTGATAAAAGTATTTTTTCACATTGTCACAACACTAACACTAATGCGTTCCATGTCGTAATGGTAATGGTCATCCTTGTCTGTCTGCTGTCTAGGTGCAGTCTTAAGTTTTTTCTTTTTTATTTGTACATCATGCCCCACTACATTAGGTGTTACATGAATTAAACATAATAACAATAACATAGTTAACAATTACAAAGCATATTTACAATATAAAAATAAAGTAATACTACGAGTTCCTTTTTTCGCTCAATTAAATTTAACTTAATTTTTTTAACTCTTCAATATTATTAACAATTATGTATTAATTATTCATGAACGCCATTATTCCCGATACCAACTATATAAAATACGGTAGCATTTCGTGAAGATATACTTCAGTTTAATTATTAAATCCGTTACAGTTCGTGGTCCGATTGACCAATTAAAATTTTTAAATTAATTAATATTTATGAAAGGTATTGGTTGAGACAAAAAAGTCAGTGTCACGAGCGGGATTCGAACCCACGACCTTCTGCTAAATACGCCGCTACTCTACCACTTGAGCTATCTTCGACTTTATCCATTATAAATTTGAAAGTGTAAAATTTAGGAGAAAAAAAATCATATTTTTTACTGTTCATAACTCATAATATTAGACCGTTTTCAAACAATGATACAAAAAATGAAAATTTATCCCAGGTCTAATATGGAGTATGATGCATTTGATGCATTCGCGTCAAATCGGAAACTTCTTCAGCAGTTGTTTTTGAAAGAAATGTAAATCACAATTAAATAATTTTGTACTCAATTGTTATATATATTTTTAAATTAATTAGGTATTGCAAAAATAATTGGTTTAAATAAAAAAAGTAATTACAAAGATACAGAAGGGCTTAACGCCCAACTACCCACGCTATGTCGCGGACGAGTGGGCAAAATTTTACTAGGTACTTTTTGGTATGAACTTTGAAAAGAAAATGGAGCTTTTTCAAAACTGCAACTGACTGTAAAGCAATATTTTAATTTAACTCATTTTTAAATAACACAGTGGATTTAATATTTAGTCGAATTTTGTTTGCAGCCAGCAGACACTTATCCTGATACAAACCGAGAGACCTGCTACCTCGGAGAATCATTAGGCTGAGTCCAACTGACCAAACAGAATCCGAAACACAATGTTAACTCGAACAGGAATATTGTTTATGTTTTGTTCCGGGGGCGGAGGCCGCTGTTCCGTGTTATTTGAGTTAATTCCAGCCGTCAGGGTGGTCCGGGGGTTGCGGAGAAGGCCACAAAGTGCAATAATGCATCCGCCAGTCGCCGGGCACACTCCGAAAAGGGAAATAATCACTTTGTAAATAGATTACAAACACTGGTCCACAGTGCGAGGGGAAACCGGATAGCGCTGGGAACGGGTATCCCAACCCTCGACAGCAAGATCACAAGAGAAAAAAATAGATTAAACAGATAGTCATGAGAAATCTAAATAATTATTTAATTTAAATTTGAGACCAGATTTATTTGTTTAAACGATGTCAGCGAGTCAGATTTTATAATCAATTTTTAGTAGGTATTTATTTTATTTTATTTTTTTTTAAAGAATTTTAACAAAATGTGTAAAAAGTAACATTTTATTGAAATTCTGTGTGGTATTGGAAACATCAAAAATTCTAAAATCTTCCAGCTGAATAAGTAAATATTGCAAAGAAAGCACATTCACTGAAAATTGCACTTCCAGTAAAACAGTGAGAAAATGTTATTAAAACTTATCCTATCCATAACATTAAATATGATGTAATGAGTTCTCAAATGTTTTTTGTAGCATATTTTTATTCTGTGTACAAAAATTTATTTTAGAAGGGTTTTTTACTTTCTCAAAAGCAAAAATAAGAACATAAAGCAGTTTCAATCGTCAAAATGGCAAAAAGGAAGGAAAATTCAAAAGATGGGGTTGAGATGGGAAGTTAGTGTCCGAGTGGATCGAGGTCAGGATAGCTCAAGTGGTAGAGCAGCGGCGTACATAGCCGAAGATCGTGGGTTCGAATCCCGCTCGTGACGCTGACTTTTTTATCTCAACTAAAAACCTTAATTAATTGAAATAAATTAATTGGTCAAGCGGATCACAAAACTAGTGAACTTAATAATTTAAAATGAAGTATACCTTCACTAAAGCGCTCCGTAGCTATTTCATTGTCGCCGAGAATCAAATGGATTACACATTTGAAAAATGGCACAAAGGAAGGAAAATTCAAAAGGTGGGGTTGAGATGGGAAGTTAGTGTCCGAGTCGATCGAGGTCACGATAGCTCAAGTGGTAGAGTAGAGGCGTATCTAGCCGAAGATCGTGGGTTCGAATCCCGCTCGTGACAATGACTTTTTATCTCAACTAAAAACCTTAATTAATTGAAATGTATTAATTGGTCAAGCGGACCACGAAAACTAGTGAAAAATATTAAATTTGACATGAAACATTAAATAAATTTGAATGAAAATTGGATAATCACCGTAATAGGACCAATCAGTAGAGATTGTCTTTTTGATTATTTGGCAATAAAATCTCTTTATTATTGTTAAATAAGGCCGACTCAAAATATAACCATAACCGGCCTAAGAAAGAAAGTAACAATTAATAATTGACGTAGGTATTAACAAACAGTATTAAAATTGTATTGTTAATTTTATGGCCTTGTTAAAGCGGAACTCCCTCTATTTCATTAAGGAAGATTCGCCGCCATATCCCTGGGGAAGTGAAATATTTACGATCGTACTCGGGAGCTTCCCGGCGGCCCTAATATTTAATTTGTCCGGGGGCAAGTTTTGTATAATTATATTAAAATTATAAGGGAGTGAGGGAGTTGAGTCTGGTGTTTGGCCTTCGTCCATAAAATATGAGATAACCCCCACGGATAACGTTCTGACTACGGCTGCCGCCTCCGACAATCGAATTACCACTCTCAACCGCCCCCAATTTCTTGCATACCCAAAAGAGGATGAGTCGAATCACTTTGAACTTCACATCCTCCGGTCGTTCCACTATTTCTTATTATTCTGTTGTGTATAATTTTATTATTTGCTTTTTGATGATTTGCTAATAAGTTATAAGAAATATTTTGATCCAAGATCGCATAAAATCTTTACAATTTTCACAAGTCAACACCATTGATTCTGGATAGATGGGATTGTTCTCTCTTATCTATGACTAAACTACCCTAGAAGCTCGAATATTAATATATATTTTTAAATGGACATTGTGATTGTGTAACAAACTCATTATTATTTTCAATGAAAAGTTTATGGGCATACTAAGAATACTATGTACGTACAACGTCATGCCATACTCTTCATCATGGTGATTGCGATGTTGGAGGCATATGGTTTTTATGGCTGTCTTTATTGGTTTTACTCTCATCTGGGAAATAAATTCCAAACAGAGTTCATTTTTCTCAATCATTTAAATTTACAGTTACTCCAGGAGTTCCTCAGGGCACTAATTTAGGGCCAATTTTGTTTCTTGTTTTTTATACATGATATTTACTCTGTGCTTAACGATATAAATTTTCTTCTCTTTGCTGATGATCTAAAAATCTTTAAACCTGATTCTTCTTTTTCTGATAACTTAATCCTCCAAAACAATTTAAATCCTCTTCTCTTTTCGTGGTAAATAATCATTTAAACTTTGACAATCCATGTTCTCTATTTTTAGTTTCTGATGATGGGCCAAGAGCCCGAAACGTCCATGTAATTTACTAAATTGAATAAAGGTTTTCAACCAAGAACTTGGAAGTTTTCAACCTATCAATATTGACACTTCAAAATGCATCGATATCAGCTTCTCAATGTGCAATAATTATAGTAACTACACTTAAACAATCAATGATACCCTCTCAATTCATTTAACATTATTAAGGGCCTCGGCACGTTATTCGACCAACGGGTAACGTTCAAAACCAAATTTTAAGTTTAACTGCCAAAGCTCTAAAACTTCTCGGATTTATAATTCGTTTTTCTAAAATTTTCAAAATATTCAGGTGTTAAAAGTGTTATATATTTCTTTAGTCAAACCAATTATTCAATTCTGTTCTATATTTTGCTGACTACATTATCAGTATCTAAAACATTCTCTTCAACGTGTTCAACATAGATTTTGTATATACGAACAATGGGTTTTATTCCACAATTTTGCTGTAAAAGATTCAAAAATTCTAGATGCATCAACTACGGAAACACCAGACATAAAAAGAATGATATTATGTTTCTCCATAAATTATTAAGTAATCAGATAAAAACCGTCCTGAACTCCTCAAATTAATTAACTTTAACACTCATATTTTCAACGTAGCGAGCCTACAGCAGGACCAATATTGTACTTTTCATTCTTCAATCAGCAGAGATCAGAGTCAAGCCAACTCTATAGACTTAGATTTTTTTTCATACATAAAAGGACAAAAAAAAAGAAGTTTAAATTCCACTTCGCAATTCTATCTAGACATAGTTATACATTTTTATAAACACTTATATTTGAGTGATGTTATATATTTATCTACATTTTAATTATATTTTGTGTTTACCTTGTTTTTATGTGTTATTAAGCTTCTAAGCCAGTATTTGTAATTAAAAAAAGTAACACGTCCATGGATGGTCTACAGTTGTTGCAATAAATCAACGTAAATAAAGGAAAAAATCTGCTTCCTCAGTATAGAATCTGATCTTTCGTAACCTACACCAATACGGTACACAAAACTGTATTCGAACGATCGGCCGAACGCATAGACCAAAAATCCAGATTATACGACGAATTTGTGAGAAAACTTTACATAAATGCCAGTACGTTAAAATGGATTTAATTATTCGTAAAAATGTATTATTGTTTGTGAAAGTATCATCTACCAGAAGTTATTTAACTTTATATATATATATATGGGAAGACGCATGCACAGCAATGACGTCACGCCCAGACTGAAGTGACGTGTGGAGGAGGGGAGATGGCGGTCAGAAGTTTTTGGGGCAGAAAAAAGGAAGTACGACGGACTTTTTGTATTAAGACGTTAATTGTAATCTTTATGTCGTTGTTGTAATTACAGTCTCACTCCACGATTGCCTTGTCAATTTGAGCACCTATTAATTCCACATATATATATTGTAGACATCTATTTTAATAGGTTAGTTTCACAACCAAATAAAATAGCCATTACTTATTACCTAAATTTTAATTCTATTTTGCGTTTACCTTGTTTTTATAAAGTTTCTATTACAATAAATAGAATTAGCATGTTGTTTATAATAAGTAAAAACAATAAATAGTTCATTCTTTAAATATAATAAGTTTAGGAACACATATGGAAGGGGTTAAGTTGCATATCACAGTAAGGTTATCAAAGATGAAAGTGTTATTTAATTACATTACAATAAATTGAGTACACTGAACAAATAAATGAGTGGTTCAAGGTCTACAATTATGACATCTTTACATAGTAGGTTAAACGAGCGTCCAACTGAAATTCGTGGTTGATAAACGTGGTTTTTTTTGGCCGGGACATATTTGTGGCCTATTAATTTATGTGCCAAGTATTGTTTGGCCTAGCTTGGGTACAATTACACCGAACACAGAATCACATTAGGTCTTTTTTTCTTTTGGAACAGTACTTTTTAATTCGGTGAAGAAATTCATTTCTTCGTTATTCTTAAATTTGTAAACAATTTTAATGTTTGCACGTTTTCGTTGCAACAAATGTCACAAATTAATGCAGATAAGGTTCATTATGTAATAGTGTAAAACTTTTCGGTAGTTTGAAGTGTAGTTGGAGTATTGTTCATTCTTTGTAATATTAGTTTATTTATTTTTGGCTCATGAAGTCTAATGTATATTTCCTAATGTACAAACTCATTTTGAAATCATGAAAGACCTTAGAAAGGCATTAAAATATTAAAATAAATTATCGATTAAACAGGCATCTGATCCAAAAAGTTCAAACGCTTGAAATGTTATCGTGATATGGGGGCGGTTAATTAACTCACTTCTCGGTCGTTTGAGATCATTTCGGCCTTGTTATCGTGTTCGTTTGTTAGAGCGTTTTTAAAACTATCATCAACAAAAATCAGCCCTTTGCTGTAATATGTTCTCAAAAATTGGTAGAAAAGACGCAGAAAACAGAATGTTTTCAGGGAGCACTGACACTTTCCTCAAAAAGTGGATTATTTACCATGATAAAGTATAAATACTCTTAAAAACTTATTAAGGAAAAAATTATTCACAATGACAAGTCTGCTAGATATAAAACAATTAGTGCCTAAAACAGTTCATTAATTTTTTCCATGAATATCATTTCCTTTCAAAAGATAGATCCTTGTGTTTTGGGGTTCCAAATCTGAGCAGTGAATTTCGCAAAAATTTTCCACTCAAAACAGAATGATTCTTTTATAATTGATTGTAAATTGATTGACAATACAAGTACAAAATTTTATTTTCCATAGATTATACATGAATTATTTTAATTGATACGTGCTTTGCATTACCTATTATGTTAGTTTGTTATAGTTATATATACTGGGTGTGCCAGTTCCTTCTGACGAAACTCAGGGAATCGATTCTACTCTTCGTTTGGAGTAAAAAATGCTCAGGAGAAAATTTTCGGAAAGTTCTCTATTTTGAAGATATTCGTAAATTTAAGT
Organism: Cimex lectularius; assembly: GCF_000648675.2. NCBI lineage: Eukaryota > Metazoa > Arthropoda > Insecta > Hemiptera > Cimicidae > Cimex > Cimex lectularius. The sequence goes on along the minus strand of NW_019392633.1, from coordinate 22,365 downwards.
TTTTTCAATTTTCCACTACCTTACCACATAACAACGCTTACAACTTCCAAAATGTTGAGACTACAACAAATCCAATTACTCCATTTGAAAGAACGCGAAATTGCTGTAAGATACTTCTTCGCAATAATCTGAATGACATAAATGTTAGCCGATATCAGTTGGAACATGTCAAAAATTACAAAATTTAAAATTTTGGTCATGATTGCACGTTCTACTGAGGTTACAAAAAAATACCTACAACTTGTCAAATTTTTCAAAAACCTCTTCATCTAATATGCTTTACGTTGATATATCCAGGTTTTTAAATAACGTTCTAGTAGAGTTGAAAAATAACAATTGAATGTTCGAAAACGTGAGCTAAGGTAAATTTGAAGGGGGGGGGTAGTTTCGTCAGAAGGAACTGGAACACCCTGTATTATAGTTATGTAATGGAAATGTTCGCAAAAGAATCAGACAAGAAGTAATAAGTAAACAAAAGCAGAATACACTTTAGCACACTAAGCAGATGAAAATCTCGAAACGCCGTTAATTTAAATTCGTGATATCTCATTTGCAAAATAACACAACGGTTCCGTGAATACTATAATTATTAGATTAGTGTATCTGATTCTTTCTTACTTTCGGTTTGTCATTCGTCTGTTTAGATGTACACCGTAGAAAGTTTAGAGGTGACAAACAGCTCAGTACCGATCCTCTGCATATTTGTATGTCTTTTTCTGCTTTCAGCCATTCGAGCTTTTCAATCTGTTACAGACCCTTTTTACATGAAACTTAAGTCGATATCCTAAAATGCTAGCCTTTCATTTGTATCTCAAGTTGTCAACTACATAATAGAAATATTACATGTGTGTTTCCCCTTCCTTTCACGCTAATAAATTACATTCGTTCCAATAAATGAACATGACACAACACAAACATTAGGGGTAAATCATGATGATTGTTACATGTTAACTCGTGTTCACTCGAATAGAGAATGTTTAGTAAGATCGTGAACGCCCGTTTCTTGTCTCAGTATGTTAATTTTTTCGCAATGCTGCGAGTGGCGACTGGTAGAACCAAAAATAAAGCTGTAACAGTTTTGAAGGGTTGTTGTTGTTATGATTTTCTTCTGTCTTAAATTGTAAGATGCCATAAGTTACTAAAAAGGAAATTAATCGACTCTTTCATTCAAAATGACAAACTAACAAATGACACGCTTCAATTCGTGCCGATATACCTAACTTGTATCCTAAGGTCTAACAGCCTACAACTTTATAGGAAAGGGGATGTATCTTCGAGGGTTCGCAACAGCAGAGGTTATATCAACCCTCGAGGTTCCGTTGTTTTTGAAAAAAATCCCATTATAAGTATGTCGAGTTCGAATGCAGGGCCGCTGGATTCGAACCCGGGACCTTTACCTTACAGGATGAGCGCCGTGCCAACGCCTAAACTTGCGGCCACCGACGCCCCCGGGTGTATCTATTATGAATGAGAGTATAATGACAGGTCAGAAGAAAAATGTAATGGTCTGATTTAATTAATGCTTATTTAAGAATAAAAGTACGTGGGAAAAAAACAGCTATTAAATTCATGTTGGTTACCTACGTCCTGATTGACCAAATTACTTCTTTCAATTAATTATTCGGGTCTTTTTGGGAATAGGGACACCTCATTATCTGTTAGTTTTACGTTTTAGTTTTATAATATTTTAGTTTTATTTTATATTTTTAAAGAGAAAACCGTGCCTTTATTTGACTTAGTTGCTCAAGGAAAATACAAAAGATAAAGCGATTTCCTTTCTTCAGTGTAAGGGGATTTTGCACAGTGAAAGAGTTTGTTCTAATAACCATCAAATGAAACTAGTTTGGATTAAGAAAAGGTACATTTTTGGAACACAGTAATTTGCCATTTAATAAATTTATCGTTTTGCTATACTGCTAGACAAAGGAATTTAAGGAACTAAATTTTGTCAAGAGGAACCGGGATTAGCTACCGATATTATTACAGATTGGAAAAATATGTTTAGATATTGTTTACACAGATCATTTCTTTAAAAAATTTCAGAAAGATAGAAAGGCAGGGTACAGTTGAGATAGACGTATCAAGTTTTTCTCGACGGAAAAATAACGTTGGTAGAATTTATCCTAATCCATGGGCGTTCGGAGGTATTTGTTGAGAAGATAATTAATGCTTCATGTATAGCGTGCCAAACTATCTGAAACATTGCTGAAAACAATATCAGAATGTATTCACCCAGGTACACCCATTATATCGGGGTACATGTGGGCATCCTACAACACGGTACAAGACGAAGTTTGATGCACTCATATTTGTGTGGATTTCTGTGGCGTCACAGAAATAGCGGTAATGATTTGTTCAATCAATTAATAAATGATAGATAGATATACTTTATTTACAAAATGAAAGTAATTTAAAGTTAAAAATAAAAAACACAGAATTATTATGGCATGGTATTAAGACCGTCAGCCAAAGTTCGGAGTGCATTACTATTCCAAGAATATACATAATTATGTAATTATAAGAAAAGGAGAATTTACAATATCAACTTTAGAGGTTACAATTATTTACAGGATTTTCAAATTACAAGATTGAAATGCAATAAACTTTGAAAATAGTAAAAATGACACTACAAAGAACCAAAACAAGGACTCCAACTCACATAGGGTGAGACCCCAGGGCACTCTCGACACGACACGCAAGAATGGCACAATTACACAGAAGAAAAACACTTTGAGCCCTGAAGATGATCTCAATAAAGATCGAAACGTTGGCACGATAAAGAAAATGTTTTTCTGAAACCTACATCACACCAGACCGCATCTCACGATTTCTAAAATAAATATATATATATTAATTCCCTATATTCCAATATATTCATATCTGTAAAACCAGGCTTTCTGAGCAAAATCAACAAGACCCCGGCAATCCGAGCCGTTCAGAAGGGCTATAAGCTCTTCCATCGTCAGAAAATCCTTACCTACATACATACCTCAATTCGCTAAGGATCTAACATCAAGCGAGAAAATGAAATGTATCCTCACGATCACCTGAGATGCATAGAGAGCACACTGCAGTGGCTGGAGTACCTCCAACCCAAGGCCTGAAATTCAGGAATTAATAAATGACATTGTACATTTTCAGCCCCCAGAATATTTAAAAATAGTAAAACAAGGTTTCTAAAACAGATAACGAGGGGGCCCCTATTCCCAAAAAGACCCAATTATTCTTCGTATGTAATGCGGCTCATAGGCGATCAATATTATCGCACAATATTTTGGGTTGTTCAATTTAATTGATCGTGTGTAGACGATATTGAAAGTTCGTGCATTGCATGATTGACGAAAAGTTGAAAATATATTGTACAACCTGGAAAATATTGCACCGTTGGCATTATTGCGCAATATCAGTCAGTTTGTGAAATATCAACAAGTGGAAAATATTGCACAAACTTCAATATCGCCTTCAAACTATTCAAATTCATTGCACAAACACAATTTTGTACAATATTATTGAACGCTAAGGAGCAACCGTCAAATTATTGTGCAATCTATATTGTACAATAATATTGACCATCTTGGTTGAAATGAAACATTTAACATTGGCCCTACCCTGTTAGATCGAGAAATGTTAACTAGTCGATTCGTTCACGTGTACGTCATTATTTTTCTCTATTTAACACTACCTAACAGAGTTAACAGGGTTAACACAAAGATCGTGAAAAACCCTATTATATATATATATATATATATATGTGTGTGTGTGTGTGTGTGTGTGTTTAGAGGTATTATTTGAATTTGGTCAATAAAGTGACTGTGAGGGAGAAAATTGCCAATTGATTAACTAGGCAGCATTTAGGAGCGCGATGTTTATGTTTTTGGAAACGTAACAGCACCTTTCTTTAAAAAATTTTCATTCATTCGGTATTTTTTCGATTTTTTTTTATCAAGCCAATCGACGCCAAACGTCTAGATTTAATGTGATTGTGCAGCATTCATCCATTTCCTATTGGGAATGAGAATATTTGAATTTTTCCTTCAGAGAGAAGACCGGGGCCGCAGTTGTTAAAAGTCGGCTTTGGGAATGAAGTCGTACGCGTTGGGTAGCGATGAAGGATCAATATAAGCACACGCCCACCGGCTCGTCGCCCAATCGGGCGTCCCCTTACAAGCGGCCATCACTACAGAGAAGAAAAAAAATTACACTGCCGTGGTTAGAAAATCCATGTGTAGGGAAGTCAAGAAATAATAATAATTATAAACATATTGAGCCAGGCACGGGACGACAGAGGACCTATCATCGCGACATTCTCTCGCCGAAGCAGTGCTTCTTTCTAAATTATAGCAGGCCTTCTGAAAAATGCATTCATTTTAAAATTAATCTTAATACTCTCTAATAGCGTGATTTAGTGCATTTTATTGTGTTAAATAGGCTTTTGGGTTATTAGGCAACATTGTATTGATTATACATGAACATTTCAATATATATTTTTTAAAAGGCTTTTTATTTCCATGAATATAGCTGTATGATTATTTACAAATCCATTATATTTCGTGGTCCGATTGACCAAATAACTTCTTTCAATTAATTAATCTTTATGTAAGGTATGGGTTGAAATGAAAAAATTAGTGTCACGAGCGGGATTCGAACCCACGACCTTCGGCTCAATACGCCGCTGCTCTAACCACTTGAATTATCGTGACCATCCCTAATTATTTACAAAGCATAGTACAGGCAAGGATTACAATCTGTCTGCCGAATGTCGTTGTTACGAGAAAAAAATAATAAAGAGAAAAGGAACAGGTTTTAATATTATTCACTGGGTGTGGGGTTTAGTGACCGTTAGTTAATGATTATTTGAAGGTCGTGAGATGCGGTCTGGTGTGACGTAGGTTTTAGAAAAACATTTTTTTTAATTCTTGCCAACGTTTCTATCTTTACTGAGATCACAGAAAACAAACACTTTGAGCTCTGAAGATGATCTCAATAAAGATCGAAACGTTGGCACGAAAAAGAAAATGTTTTTCTAAACCTACGTCACACCAGACCGCATCTCACGTTCTCCAAATAATAATTATTCACTATATGCTAGCACACAAAAAAATATGTTGGTATGGTAAAAAAAGGATACTAGGAAGCGGGGTTTGCGCTACCCACTGCAGCCTTCTGGCTTATTTTACCTTCCTAGTTCCTTAGTTCAGTGCAATAGACTCAATCCTTCTCCTTAGAAGTATCAGGCCATTGACTGTCGCTGCTGCAATTTGATTCCCTAAGTTTTTTCATATGTTAGTCCATTAAGCTGTTGCTTCGCATTCGAAGATGATATGAGTGGCTGTTTCCTCCTCCTCATTGCATAATCTGCAAATGGGATCATCGTTGTATATACCTATATTGTGTAGATGTTTTCTCAGATGCCAGTGACCGGTAAGTAGTCCTACCACTCCTCCGAGTTTGGCCCTCTCCAATTGCAGCAGTGCTTTTGCCAGTCTCGATGAGGGTTGTTTCATCATAAGTTTACTATGTCTAGCACCGCTAGAGTTTATCCCCTTCTCCTTTTGTTTTGTTTGGATCCATATTTGTTTTTGTTATTCCAAGTATAGGTTCGGGGCCTATGCATGGTCTTGCAGATCCTCCTCTGGCCAGACTGTCTGCTTTTTCGTTACCCAAAATTCCCCAGTGCCCTGGCACCCAAGATATCATCAGGTTGTTGTGTTTCGCCAGGTTTTGGAGATTTCAGATACATTCACTGACTAATTTTGATGTGATTCTTTTACATGCTAATGCTTTAAAGGCTGCGTGGCTATATGATCTTATGAGGATTTTTTTGTCATTCTAACCTCTTTTAAGATTTTCCAGGACACAAGGATTGATGGCATGTATTTCTACTTGAAAGAACGAAGTGTACTTCCCTAATGAGTTTGATTGCTTATGTTTTGGGCTTGTACAGAAAACGCCTGATCCGGTTCCTTTGTTTGATTTGGAGCCATCTGTATACCATATCGGTGTATCTGATTCTCTCAAAAAAATATGTTAAAAATAATAGTAAAAATACTTATAATAAAAAACAAACAAAGGGGAAAAGACTTAATCGTAAGACAAAAATCGGATATAAAATCATATTAAATATGAAGGAAATTGGAATGAATTAGAGGGGTCAAAAATTGATTTCCATAATAGTTCCAGCTATATTTCCAAGCGTGGGGATGTACTGACTGAGCGCCCGTGTATCTGAGCCATCCAACAGATTTAACAGTAGGGGTATTCACCCTGTTAACTCTGTTAGATCGAGAAAAAAGATGACGTAGACTTGTAAGAATAGTTTAGGGAACATTCCTCGATCTAACAGTGACGGCCAACGTTAGATGTTAAGTCGAAGATGTCATTGCTAGCCTTTAGGGGATAAGGTAACCAACCTGGCAGCCATGAATTTAACTGCTGTTTTTTTGGTTACACGTATTTCTATTCTTAAATACGCATTAATTAAATCAGACCAATACATTTCTTTTGTTAATTTCTGACATGTCCTTATACTGCCATTCATAATAGATACTATCCTGTAAAGTAGTAGGATGTTAGACGTTAGGACACAAGTTAGGTAAGTCGGCACGAATTGAAGCGAGTCACTTGTTAGTACTTTTCGAGTGCATAGATACCATTTTGAATGAGAGTCGATTAATTTACCTTTTTAGTGCCTTCTGGGATCTTACAATTTAACACAGAAGAAAAACATAACAACAAGCCTTCAAGGACTGGCTTTATTTTTGGTTCTACTAGTCGCCACACGCAGCATTGCGAAAAAATTAACATTTAACTTGCTGAGACAAGAAGCGGGCGTTCACGATCTTCTTTTCTCTATTCGAGTTTACATCTAACAAACATCGTGAGTACCCTTAGTGTGTTTCTCGAGAGGGTAAAAGATCCCAAGTGCAACAACCTAATCTCCCCTAATATTGCATATTTAGCCATAAAATGCAATGTTGTTTCTACAGAACATAAACCCTCCTTGCTTCTCAACCAAAGTGCAGAGTTCAAGTAAAGGGCCTTGCAACGGGTTTTTAATAGGCATCTGAAGTTTGATAAACTGAGGTAATTTATATTCTCTCTCTCTCTCTCTCTCTGTAGATTAAGTAAGGTGTGGGGGTGATTTATGTCTTTAAATAAGGAAAAGTTAAGCGAGTACTAACCCCGTAGTAAGCAATCGCCCAGATGCCGTACCTTGATTCTAGGAAGCAGAACTAAAAAAAGAGCTGGTCAATCAAAAAGGTTTTCATTAGAAGGACAGGTTACTTCAAATCGTTGAAAGAGCGTAAGCCATTGGGCATACCAGGCGGTCTTAGTCCTGATAACTTTGATCGCAGTTATTTTAGCCAATTTTTGTATACGGGGAATTCATCATTTGAAAATAAATGAGAAGTGAAGTTTTAGTATATATATGTAAATCAGGTCAGTTGGACGTTTCTAAATAAATCATGTAGTTTGGGATAGGGTTAGGAGGAGCAAATAACTTAAGATTAAAAAATCTTTGGAATTTCTCGACTTCTTCAAATTGTTGGTAGCCCCATACCTGGCTACCGTAACACTTCATCTGTTACATGTACTATTTGAGGAAAATAAATGTCCACATAGAAATGATGAATGATGGAGTGTGTATGGTGTTCAATCCTTTTTAAAAAGATAGTTCCTACTCACAGTAAGTTGTTTTGCAACGATCCGGATTTCGAGCCTTTTAGCTCATCATCAGGCTGAAGGGCTTCTACAACTACGTCTCTCGACACGAATTGCAAAAGTGAACCCGCCCCCTCGCCAACGCGATGTTAATGGTGCTAAAATCGAGCAAATTTTCGGAATTTAAGAACCATCTAAAAGAAACAAAACATAATTTCAATTCAAATTTAAATACAACAGTGTGACATAGTTTCAACAAAGGGAGAGAACTAGATTGGTTTGAGAAATTTAAAATTAAAAAATGTAAAATTGAACATGGTGATAAATGCATTAATAATATAACAGATTTTGAACCTCCCATTTTAAATATGTACATAAATAATATTAAACGTACACATAATTAAATTAATTATTTTAATTGTTATTATTTTTATAATAATTTAATAATATTAAGGTATCATTCGAATTTTTTTATCTTTTATCTTTAATCACTAATTTATAATTAATTTCTTACAGTATTTACTGTATTAAATTAGTGTATTGGGTTGTCCGGAAAATAATGCAGGATTTTGGTATTAAACAAAAAAAAAGAAACTAGTTACTTTAAAGCAATGTTCTTTAATCAAAATAATTTCCCANCAAACAATATCATTTGGAAGAGGATTAATAAGTGTTGACATTCATACAAATGAGTAATCCTGTAAACGTAAACAGAATATTTTATATAGATTTTTTTAAATGAAAACTTAAAATCCTGCATTATTTTCCGGACAACCCAATATTATTTTTTTAGAAGTCCTTCAACCTGATGATGAGCTAAAGGGCTCGAAATCCGGGCGTTGAAAAACAACACTGTGAGTAGGAACTGTCCGGATCGTTGAAAAACAACTTACTGTGAGTAGGAACTGTCTTTTTACAAAGGATAATTGTCCTCTGTTTTTCAATCACTTCTCACCTTAGGTGTTGAGATGTCGGGTCTTGCAGTCCAAATTTTCTTTTTAGTTTCTTTTCTGGGAATATGTATAGAGTCGAGGGCCGAGGGAAATTTTGAATTTGACGTTCTTTTTTCGAATACTTCTAACTTTTCAAGGCTTTAAAATTTCCCTTTTCAATTCAAAATCGGGCCTTTTTCGTCCAAATCTGCTCTCTGGAAAACTAAGTACATTAAGGTAGTAGAGTAACAAGACAAATTGATTTAAAAGGTTTTATTTTTACAAAACATTGATAACTATACACATATGATACATAAAATATTTTACTCATAACTAATTTATTGGGACTTTTATTCATTACAATATATTTTAACAATCAGGCGACATTGCTGTATACACAACCAGATCTGAATATAACGAAACTAGGCATACTCTCTGGTAACATGTATTTTTGCATCTTGCATTGGGCTTCTTCTAGCGGTATATTTTTTTAAAACTTAGAAATACTTCTAAAAAATATGGATAATTTCGTCTCATTGATAATTGGTCAATTATTGGCTAAGGTCGTGTGATGTGTGCGTTCACTTTTTTTTTTTTACTATACATCAATATTATTACTGTAATAAATAATTAAACACAGATTTACTAGTGTAATATAGGTACAATATTGATACTGTTCGAAAAGTTAGGAATACTAACACGAGGGACAGCGATTACCATCGGAAATTTTCAAAATTTCATCGTTTTCCTTAAGACTATTTTTACATTCTAACAAGAAATTCATAAACAGAAATGATATCAATAAAATTTCACAAAACTGTTAGATTTAACCGGCTTAATAACCAGCGCTTTTTACGCAGGGGTTGTACGCGATTTACATTGACTTGGCATTGAACTGGCTCTAGCGGTTGGTACAGACAGACTCATGTTTGTTCACTACGTAATATTTTTGATCTGCTAGAAAATAAATTAGCTCAAACCGTGGAATTGTTTAACAGTTTCCATGAACGAATGCAATTTACATATGAAGTAGAAGTCAATAATTTCTAGAAATTAAAATAGAACATATAGAAGACCATTCTCTAAAAACTAAATGGTATTGTAAATCAATTGCATCGAATAGATTAATTAATTTTTCATCGTCACATCCTTGATCCCAAAAATTAAATATTGCCATATTGACTAACGAGACGTTCATTTAATTTGAATTCAGACAGTGTCTCCATAAATGATAAACATGAGGTACGTGGAATATTAAAAATAAATGGATACTCAAAAAAATTAATTAATAGTTAATTAATGGAAACAGTTGGAAATTAAATAAGGAATGTATAAGGCTCCGTCAGATATTGCGATAAACAGTCCTTTATATTAAAGCTCTCTCTGAACAGATTGTGTCAATATTTAAAACTTTCTTGAACTAAAAATTTGATATAAGACTAAGTTTACCGTTAAAAATACTATGTAGAAAATTTAAAGGCAAATTAGACAATAAAGAAGAATCACGCATGGTATATAAAATTAATTGCGAAAATTGTAATGGTGTTTGCTATGGTGTGCGGCCATTTCCAACATAAAAGAATTTACCAACATGAACGGTCAGAAATGTTTCATAATTTTAAATTACAATGCAATATCCATAACTTACATTTACTTAAGGTTTTCAGTTGAGATAAAAAAGTCAATGGCACGAGCTGGATTCGAACCCACGATCTTGGGCTGCACTACCACTTGAGCTATCGTCACCCCGATCCACTCGGACATCAACTTCCCATCTCAAACACACCTTTTTGAATTTTCCCTCCTTTTTGCCATTTTTCAAATGTCGTGTAATCTATTTGATTCTCGACGACAAATGAAATGGCCACGGAGAGCTTTAGTGAAGGTATACTTCATTTTAAGCTTATTAAATTCACTAGTTTCGTGGGTCCTTTTGACCAACCAATGTCTTACAATTAATTACGGTGTTCAATTGAGATAAATAAGTCAATGGCACGAGCTCGAGGTCACGATAGCTCAAGTGGTAGAGCAGCGGCGTATCAAGCCGAAGATCGTGGGTTCGAATCCAGCACGTGCCATTGACTTTTTTACCTCAACTGAAAACCTTAATTAATTGTAAGATATTGATTGGTCAAGCGGACCACGAAACTAGTGAATTTAATATCCATAACATTAATACCAGAACATCTATTACTTAATTTATCTACCAAAACACAGAACAGAAACAATTAGTAATTAATTTCAAATAAATGCTTAAAAAATCTTCAACTCAATAACGAAACATATAGTTCAAATAAAAAGCATAGAATCATTCAAAGTAAAACTTAAACAACACTTATTAAGTAAATATGTTGATTATAATACTACAAATTAGAATTTACCTTATTTAATATTTACGTGTTAACATTACATCATATACTTTTATTCATTATTTTTTATTATATGCTTTTACATTAACTTCTAAAATGTTAATAGTTAGTTAGTATTTTATTTCATTTTCAAATCGTAAAATTATACCAATTCTAGAAGGTTCTAATCTAGGTTTTAAATTTTTTTCTTGCGAAAAATCTGTATCAAATTTTATTACGTAACAATAATACGCTCTTATAAAAATGTAATTCATAAGGTTAATTTACTCTCACTTCATTCATTTAGTCATTGTTGATTTTATAATAATTTGTTATTTCTATTTTATGTCTGTGGCGACTATAAACAAATATCAACACTTTAAGGGTAAGAAAGGTCCTAGAAACTTAACTTTCGCGTATATTTTAATAAATAAATTATTAATCTATCTCCCTTCCTCCTCTCGCTCTCTGAAAAATCTGTACTTTGATAAAAGAAATTCTTCCAGCAAATATAGAGAAACACGAAATATAAATGAATCTAGTCTAATAATAAAGTAATATGAACATAAATATTGTACTTGCGGAACATCTATACGCAGCATAATATTTTAGCAATATTTCGGTTTTTACTGATAGTTATGTATGTGTACGTCGAGTTGTGAAAGGACGTAGGCGGCCCGTCGTGATAATGTCTGGAACTAGTCTGGTCCAGCGTGAGCGTGAGGGGAGCTCTATGAACAACCCCCCGAACAACTTCCAGATCATGAACCAGAACGCGTGCGCCATATTGCATGATAGTGGGCTAAACCGGCGGGACATTTGTGCTTGTCCAGTTTTACTTTTGCCACATGTAAAGAAATGACAGTAGGATAAGGATCGGATGGTGCAGAAAAATGGAGGATAAAAGTTAATCCAAACAAGTCGCAGATTGTACAATTCAGTTATCGTCGCAATGTGACAAAAGAAGTCATCCAGCTATAGGGAGAACCCGTACCACTTGCATTATCTGTTCGCTATCTCGGCCTACAACTGGATCATAAATTAGTATGGGATGTGCACATAAAAAATTCTGTAACACGAACACGACACCGGATGTTCTCCTTAAAACATCTTATGACCAACCAAAATATACTCCTGCATATCAAACGCTTGATTTATCTAACAGTAATAAAAACACCAGTACGGTGTTCAATATGGTCCTCGGCATCAGATACACAAATAGAAAATCCAAACCGTTCAGAATCGCATCCTTCATCTGATAACTGCGGCACCTTGGTACGTACGCAACGTCGCCATTCACCAGGATTTGGGTGTACCAAATGTCCGGACGGTAATAAAGGACTCATACGATCGGCACAACGAAAAAAATAATTTGAAAAATTAGTAGTATACTTAGGACCTTATAATTAGAAATAGGGAGAGCCCATCTATTTTTAGAGAAAATGATAGAATTCCTTGACATAGTCGGGTTAGGTAGACTAAGCAGGAACCTAATACCTCCAAATACCTTATGCAAGCTGCTCAGCCTAGTAGAGGGGCAGATGCCACGGCATCTCTCCCTGGTAAATGCCGCAGAATTATCCAATATGCATGAATATTATGACCTGATTACTTACTACGAGTGCTTACGCGAGGCAGAACACCATCAGAATAATTTTAACAGTGCCCTTAAGAAGTACCTATCCAAAATTTAAAATGTTCAGTGTTCATGAGTGGCCTTCCACAAACTTGAAGTATTCGGCGGAACTACCGAGAACCGTGAGAGACACCTGCGCGATGCCGAAGGTTGTGAACTTTCTGCGGACCAGCACCTAATACTACCCACCACGATAAGGACCCAGATCAAACGTCCTGTCCTTGAGACCGGCAACGTCCAACGAATGACCCTACCAGGAAAAGCAGAGGAAATTGCCGAGGAGCACCTGGTTGCGACTCTGGAGGAGGATTCCGAGTGGTCGCCGGAGTATCTTACCAACGAGGTGGTTTTGTAAATGCTCCTGCGTCGAATTGAAGCAACTCAGACCAGAAGAACGATTGACAAGGGGTGGAGCATAGCAGCTGGGGTAGCAGTGGCGATTCTGGCAGTCATGGGAGGAGGGTTCTGGAAGTGGAGGCGCTCTGCAGAAAAGGAATCGCAGAAGGAGGAGGTGACAACCCAGCCAACTTCGATAGGAGAAAGTACGAGTTCAGAGGGAGACTCCCTTGGGAAGTAGAAGCCAGTATTAGCCCATAAATTGATTTTTACTAGGTCAAAATTGAGATCGTCAAGTAGTGTGGTGTAGATTAAGGTAGTCGGTCTACTTTAATTGATGGGGGGATAGTGTAGTGTATCAGAGGCAATTAATTTTAGTTTAATTTAAAGTTGTAGAAAAAGGGTATAGACTGGGAGGAAAGAAATGTGAGACAGACGGATCCCATTTCGCTCGACGGACGTTGAGTCAGCCTTGTTCTAACGCTGGGAAGATGATCGCGGCCGTCTTGCTGATACTGGGTGAGTGTCTTGTGTTTTGTCCCTCGCAGGCTGAGTAGTTTATGCAATCCCATATTCGTAGAATAGTTTTGGGGAACTGTAACACCTGTAGATAGGAACCCATGCCCTTACTGTAAGTTTATGGGTAATCTGGGAACCTGCATTTGATAGGAAGCCCCTTATACCCTTCTTATTGTATAATCGACAAGAGACAAATTCATTTATGTAATTTCTTTAAAGATAATAAAATGTTAGTATAATAAGTAGTAGTTAATTGTTTTCCAAAGGCCAACCTAACACAGAATATCGCCAACAATCAGCCACCCCCGAGACATCTAAGACGGTTAAAACGTAAAAGGCACTCTGATCTGGCTAACGAAACTTGAATAGACAAAAGTGAAAAAAAAGTATTGTTACTTATTTCTTAATTTATATGCTATTATAGTACAAATCGTTGCTTCCTATTTTTAAATACAAGGTGAGGAACGCCGTGTCTTACCTCACCAAAGATTATCTGAGGAGTAATGAACGCATTATACACAAATTTAAGGACAATGCACCCGGACAGTATTGGTATAAATCATTTGTGCAACGTCATAAATGTGTATTGACTGAAAGGAAATGTCAAAAGTATTTCAAGAACAAGCAACGTCGGAATAGACACGATGTGAGCGAAGGTAGTTGAGAAGAGCCAAATACAGATGACAAGTGTAATAATTAAAGCGTTGGGAAAAAACATCAGACACTTTACATAAAGTTGTAAAAGTTTGCCTCGATGAGGACATTGAAGTAAAATTTTTCTCTAAAATAAACTTTCATTTTTCATGTTGGAAATAGTAATTTATATTACTATAATCGATTCGATCTAAACAACGTTAACATCGATTTGTATTCGATGTATATCGGCATATATTGTAAAAAAGTTTAATTGTAGTTTCCCTTCGTGCGTGTACTCGGTTTGTCCAATAAAGTTATCAAAGTTAATCTGTCTTTATCCCTCCGATCTTTTTATTCTAACAATTGGTAGCAGAGCGTGGTTGAACGTGGGCAGACGCGGTTAACGTGTTTTCGGAAAAGAAACCGGTTTTGCTGATTCAACTCACCCCCCAGTTGGTCTCGGAGCGCCGAACAGCGAACATGTCGAAGTGTAGTACAGTGAAACCTCACCTAACGGACACCCCTCTAGAACGGACACCCCTTCTTACGGACAGTTTTCAAATGTCCCGTCGAGGAAGTATAGGTAATCAATGTATTTAGACCCCCTTTACAACGGACACCCCTGTAACGGACGCGGACAGCCTACTTTTTGTCCCCGAGAGATACAATTAAGAGATATAATTAATTTAAATTTATTAACAGTACATACGAAATACGAAGTTACTTACGTAGTATGTAAAATATTTTTTAAGTATGTACATATATGTACTTAATTTTTTTATTCTACGAATTTCCTGTCTGAACAGGGATTAATTTCTAAGGAATCCATGATCATTATGAAAATTCGCATTTCAATAGAAATTTCCACGAAGTGTTTACATTTTTTNGATATGGAAGGGTACAATTTAATCCACGAGGTGATGGTTTATCACGAAAAAGAAATAGTGAATTCAAAGAAAAAGAAACAATCAGAAATTACTAATTTTTTCAAAAAAGTATAAATTACACACGTGTACCTACTTACTCCATGAATAGTACAGTACGTTGTTTATTCTCATTTTTTCAATTTTTTCAAAATTTGATTTTCTTACGCCGTGTTTGTATGTTATTCATTTCCGGATTTTTAATATGTACATACATACATACATATGTACATATTGTACATACATACATACTATTGTGTTTTCTATTATGTACTTAATAATGTACTTATTAATTCCCAAAAATATTTTAATAAACTAATTTTGATACATGCACATATTCATTTTAATAAATATATGTATGTACATACCAACATTACATTTTTACCCCTCCTCAGCGGACACCCCTCTGCAACGGACAAATCCGTTGGTCCCATGACTGTCCGTTGTAGAGAGGTTTCACTGTATTTGCAATACAGGGTTCGCCCACAACGCATACCGCATTAAATGTGACGTTTGCCTTAAATCTTTTCATATTAAGTGTTGTGACCTAATAAAGAGGTATTCCGTACTATACAAAAAGAAAATAAACCGTGGAAATGTTTGTCTACCAAATTGCTCTACAACGGACGAAATTCAAGCGGATTCACTGATAAGAGAGATCTTGATGCTCAAGGAAATGGAGGAAATGCGTAAAGAATTTACTTCATCTATGAACGCTTATTCCGATATTATTACTCAGAATTCTGCTGCTCTTGAAGTAAATTCTAAACATATTAATGAACTTAAAGCTTTGTTAGATGACATTAAACAAGAAGTGAATGTAAACACAAAAAAACATGTCCAACTTGAAGTTAAAACTTAATGATATCGAGCAAGAACAACTAACAAACAATTTAGAAATACATGGAGTTCCCTTTCTAAGAGGAGAAAATACTATAGAACTAGCGCCAAAAACTTTCAAAGCTGTAAATGTTGAGATCCCTGCTCAAAACATCAATAACTGCTATCGTATGAGGCCCAATCTTAATTCTGGCCTACCAGGTATAATTGTTGTTAGTCTTGTTCGAAAAATTGATAAAGATACTATTCTGAAACGAACAAAACAAAAAAGATTGGAAGACAAGAAAAACATATCAATTCGTGACATTGGATTTATGCTAGGAGAAACAAATGAAGTCTTTATAAACACTCAGTTTACCTGTTATAATAGAAAACTTCTCAGAGATGGTAAACAAATAAAAAAGGACAAAAATTACAAATATATTTGGTTCAACAAAAATAATAGGCTATGTCTAAAGAAAGACGATAACAGTGAAATAGTTTTTATCAATTCACCCCCTTGATTTTGATAAATGCTATATTTAATTTTCTTTTATTTAAATTCTATTATTATGTCATACAAACCTACTTTTAAAGACACTTATAAGAATAATTTTTCCGTAGCTCATATTAACATTGAATCTTTGCAATCACACTGGTTCGAATTCTGCAATGTTTTTGATTCTGAAATCTTTGATGTCATAGCTGTTCCGAAACATTTTTAAAACCTAGTATCAACTGTAGTTAACTTAAAAAACTATTACTTATTAAGAAATGATAGATTGAACGCAAGAAAAGGAGGCGTAGCTCAATATATAAAAAACAGTTTAAATTTCAAAATAGTTCATATGTCAGAAAGCCAATTCAATTCTAAGCCTGAGTTTATTTTGTGTGAATTAAACTGGAACTATAAAAAGATTTTACTTGGGGTTGTATATCGCCCACCTAAAATAGGTTTTATGGCTGAATTCTTTAATTATGTTGAAAGCATTATTCTGAATTATAATGACGTAATTATTGTGGGAGACTTTAATGCCAACATGAGCTCCAATCCTTTAAATTCATATGCAGAAAAATTAATTAATCTAACAAAAGGAATAGGTTTGAAAATGCTACCTTTTAAGCCAACATTTCATAGAGGTTCTTGCGAATCGACATTTGATTTAAAATTCACAAACTCAAACTGTAGTATGTAAGCATGATCAAATATACTATTCAGGCTTGGCAGACCATGACATTATACATAGCTGTTTTAAAATTAAAAAACCTAAATGTACACCAAAAATTTTAACAATAAAGCAATATAACAAAATTGATGTCCATCTTAAGAAAGAGACCGTTGAACAATGGTATATAGACTCAGCACACACGAGACATATGACTGCAAATCATTCGTGGATAGAAGACTTTGTCTCTGAAGTTAAGGAAATAAATCTGGCCGTAAAAGGCAGACACATAACGTCCAAAGGAAGCGGAACGGTCAAAGATTAGTCAAAACTGGACCCAAAGGGGAAAGAAACGAGAGAATACGTTGGGTATTCCGATCAACGTAGGGCATATAGAATTTATGATCCTGAGAAATGGGTAATAATAGAAACATCGGATGTACAATTCGACCAGGAGAGAACAGGATTTAAGGAACATCCAGACTAAGCTACAAATCCTGAAACCCACTATGATCTTCTAGGAGTAGCAGAAAGAGAAGAAACAGAAACTGAAGAAGGAGCGGAAATGGAACGAGAATCTGAAACTGAAGGAGAACCGGAACCCGAAGTAGAAGGAGATTAGGAATCTGAAGAAGACGAAGGACCGAAGACTGAAGATGAGCAAGAAGTTGATAGAAAGGAAGAGGAATCAAGGGTTCCAGGTACACAGACCATAACACATAGGAATAGACATCGCCATCAAAGACCAAGACAGCCACCTGCTTGGCAAAGGGAGTACGTGCTCCAGTCTACTATGAGGGATAGAACAAACCAAGAATCTAAAAAATGGAAAAAGCAATGCTCGAAGAAGTACGACAGAGTTGGGGAAAAAATAAAATTCAACTAAAACTAAATTACTTGAACCAGAAAGATCAATAGCAACAGCAAATAGTTATCGATTATGAGATTCTGATGAGAGCAAAGTAATTACTGCTTGTTCTGTAAAATTTGATGAATCACAAAATCGACCTATAATTAATACTGAGGAAGATAAAGTACCAGTTTCTGCCGAAGAGGGCATTCATCCTGTTCAAGTATAGTATATTTTGTATATTTTTTGTTTAAACATAATTAGTACAACACCCACGCAATTATTATTAAGTGTGAATTTTTGAGATCTCTACTTCACGCACCTAAAAGGCCGTGAAGTGACGGGTTTTTGTTGTTGGAGACGCGCTTGACGACGAGGCTCAGACACTTCTTCGCTAACCGCACGTGGTCGAGACAGTCCCGCAACACGCAAGTTTAAAAGACTTTGTGTACGAGTTACATCCGCAATTTATTCGCGACCTTATTATCATTTAACATATCCATTGAATTAATTGTAATTGACTTACAAGTATTGTGCGTTGGCAAGTGTTATGTGAGGTGTTGATAGACTACAATCTGGCAAAAATAATATTTTGCGGAAATTTAGAGTTTCGGAGAGTAGAGATTTCCCTCAATTGAGTTGGGTCGCCCTTACTCGCACACATCCTATACCAGAAGAAATTCAACCTACATCAGAAGAAGAAGCTGAAGAAGAGGATCAGATTAATAAGGGGCAATCTTCAAGAGAAAAGAGATTACCTAGAAGGTATGATGATTTTGAAGTAGCAAAAAATTAAGATGGCCAACGATGGGCTTAGGATGAGTGTAGGGGAGAGAGTCGAAGAGAGGTGAGGGTGCGTCGAGACAAGAGATCCCTACGGCCTGGCCGGATCATTAGAAAAATGTCAATTCCTTGATTGTCGAAGGCGACAGCGGACCCACCCAACTTTAGAGAAGGTGCTCCACATTTTCCTGGAAGCGGGGATTTTCAATCGTCAGAAACAAGAAGCATAGCATTTTTTAACTTAGCATGTTAAAAAAATCAGTTAGTGATAAAAAAATTCAGATTAAAAAAAAATCGAATCAAATAAACCTACTAGCTAGTTGTAGTTTTACTGCTAGTTGAATCATCGGTAGCATTCAAGATGGACCCGTACAGGGTTGTGAAAGACGAGTTAAGTCATGAACTAGTCACAAGAAGCCTGTCTGGAGAAGGCACGGTTTGAGATTTCAGAAAACGCTTAATTAAAGCATTTGACACTCACATGACACCATTAGAGGACATTGATTTGGATTTATTGGCATCAGAAGAATTAATTCTGTGCGAAACCAAATTGGCAACATTAGAAAAACTGGTGCAAGTGGCTGATGAGGCAGATAACAACGAAATGAAACAAATTGGGCCTCGTATATTACACATACAAGGCCGCGTAGATAGAAAAAAATTTCTGATGGTAGTCGGGAAACCCCCCCAAAACCAAACGAACACCACCAAGATCAAGCGGCCAACATGAAGGAAAGACTTGCAGATAACGTGATATCGTTGACACCATGTTAAAGTGACGAATGTGAAAAATCGCTTTTTTTTTTTCGTTCGTTTACCGTTGCATTCTATGAGGCCCACCTTGTGGTAAAATATTGAATCTATACGGTGACCGGTAGACCGAAATCTGTAATGTCATTTTTACGAATCTCTAGCTTCATTAGATATATGAATGCTTAAGTAACGAATAATCATATTCGATAGTTTTCATAATTGGTCTGATGACAATCTTTAAAATTCACCATTTCCGTATATCGAATATGCCAAATTCGTTAGTTTTCAATTACATTTTTACATGCCATCACCAAATTAAATCATTCTAAACTATCGAATATGGGACATTCGCAAGTATACAATGCAATAGTTTTTCGTTTATTTAATGCATAGAAACAAAAATGTGTCACATTCGTTACTGGGCAATGATCCCATTTGACTGACTCAAGTGTTTATGTTTAATGCAGACTTAGGCTACTTGCACACACACCGATTTTGGACGGCCGGTTTTTTATCGGTCTTCCAAATTTCAATAGTGAACCACAGGGGGGAATGGTACCTGGCACACACGCCGACCTCTGATCGGCACCGGCAAAATGCCGGTCAGCTACCGGCATTTGTCACTGTACCACCGGCACGTCACCGGCATTAACGGGAAGCAGTGGCCTACGTGACTAAATACACGCTTGCACACTCACCGATTTTTTACCGGCCGACCATTCCAGTCGACTGCTCGGAGACCACGTTTGGTAGTGCCAGTGCGTTTAAAGTTTGCAATGTGTGAGGTTCTTGAAATTGATAATGATATTTTAATATCATTAGTGGAGGCAAGACCGGTTTTGTGGGACAAAACATTGAACTCATTTAAAGATAGAAATCTCACCCAGGACGCATGGAGAGAAGTTTGTTGTGCTTTGCGAAACGATTTTGAGGATATGGAGGATAAGGAAAAAAATGCATTTGGTAAGTAATTTTCTGTATGTTATGTTATATTGTCCTAATTACTTGTTTACAATACATGACTTGTTAAACATATAAAATAATAATTGAATATTATATAAACTATTTAACAAAAGCTGAAAATGTACCCAACAATCTCAACAAATTGAAACTTATCACCCCTTTTCACTACTCATGTCTATCATACTTTACTCATTTGCCAGGGAACTGCCCCGATAGGTGTTACAAAGTATTTACTTAATATTTTTCGAACGTCGTTAGCTTGTAGACCACCCCGTGCTGTTGGAGCTCTTGGCAAATCTTCCAAACCACTTATTGTTGTAGTATCTTCTGGCAAATAACCGTCCCGCTCACGAACAAAATTGTGCAGAACAATGCACGCTTTTACAATGTCAACTGCAAACTCTGGTTCAGCGTTTATAGGTCTGTGGAAGATGCGCCATTTGTTGCTCAATATCCCAAAAGCACACTCGACATAACGCCGAGCCCTACACAAACGATAGTTAAATATTTTCTTTTCAAGCGTTAGGTGTGTTCCACCGTAGGGCCTCATTAAATGTGTGTGGAGACCAAATGCTTCATCTCCAACAAAATAGTAAGGAACTTTAGAAGATTCGGTCCCCGGCAGGCATTTTTCTTCAGGTAATTGTATTGAGTTTGTCTGAATTGATTGCCAAAGAGTAGATTGCTTGAAAATGGAGGGATCACAATCTTTGCCGAAGCTTCCAACATTAACATACACAAAACGATATTTTGAATCAGCTACTGCCATTAATACTACAGAGTAATAGTCTTTGTAATTAAAAAACATGGAACCACTTCTTATTGGGCAATTTATACGAACGTGCTTACCGTCAACAGCACCTATGCAATGTGGAAAATTGGCATTTTTTTCAAAATCAGAAGCAATGGTTTCCAGTTGATATTTAGAGAGTTCACGTATACACTCATTCTTCATAACTAACCAGATGGCTTGGCATACTTTCAATACTACCATTCCTCTCCTATGGGCGCGCATCTGGGATTTAAAAAAACATACAACCAAATCAAGAGGGCATTCATTTACCCAAAAATGCGCACAGACATCCGGATTCGCGTTGCAAACTGTATTTCTTGCGCACGGTTTAAGCCCGATAGAATTGGTAAGACAGGAGAGTTGGCATCAACGAGAGTAGAACGCCCGATGGTAAAACTTTACATTGATTTCTTGGGCCCGCTTCCCACTTCACAAGGAGGAAACAAGTATGTATTTTTGGCTTTAGACGCCTTCTCTAAATTTCTTTGGGCGATCCCTACACGTAACTCTACTGCTAAAACGGTAATTCAGTGCTTAAAGAAACATATATTCGCTCAACATGGGTTATGCAAAATTATCGTCTCTGACAATGGCCCTGCGTTTAAGAGCGTAGAGTATAAATCGTTCTGTTTCAAAATGGGGATTACATATCACTTAAACATACCATATTATCCGCAAAGTAATAATGTAGAACGGTCCATATCATCGCTAAAAACAGCCATAGCCATCTACCACTCTTCGGAGCAGAAGAAATGGGAAAATTCTTTACCATTCATAGTTCTGACGTTAAATAATGCTGAGCATGAAGCGACTAAGTTCACCCCTGCGCAAGTTTTTCTGGGAAGGGACCTATATCACCCTTTCAATTTAAAGGTTCCGATGGATGACATGTTATGGGCAGCCAGGACAAAAGAAGAAATGGATAGCCTTTGGTATCAGACATACAACAACTTGATGAAAGCAAAAGAGGCAATGTCCAGTTCATACAATGCTAACCGACGGAACGTAGAAAGGAGATACAGTTTTGATTAGATCTCATTATTTATCGGCAAAGGTGCATGACCGTACTGCGAAACTAATGCCAAGATATGATGGTCCATTTAGCGTTATTGATAAGGTTTCGGGAGTTAGTTACCTTTTAGAAAAAATGGACGATCCTAAGGTCAAGGTTCGTGCCCATATAACACAGCTCAAAAAAATAGAAGGAATTAACAGTTCGGTTTAGTATTTATAATTTAGTATAATT